>NC_064288.1:13234236-13424319 GCF_019186545.1 Solanum stenotomum
GGGGGGGGGGGGTTAGAAAAGTTTATCAAAAGGATTCGAACCTCCAACATCACTAATATTCCTAGTTAAATTAGCCTAAAATAAATCAATTGAACTAGAATACGACTTATTACCTATTATAGAAATTACTTGTTCAAATTGGAATTGGACACAATAATAAGTTATAAGTAAAACCTAAGTTGAAAAGAAACCTCCAAGTTTGCAAATTGCAAGTGTTGTTGTGTTGAAGACTTGATGCTACTGCAACTTCCTCTTAATTGTAAGTTCACTTTTCTTTTTATCTCCCACCTTTATAGTTTTAGTTGGAATTTCTTGAATATTCATCAACTTTTCATAGATTTAATTTCTTGAAATTGTTTAGAGTTATCTAGTTTATTAAAAATTTTAATTCAGACCAATTCAATGGAGAGATATTATTGTTAAGTATCTTTGAAGCTTTTAAAATCAAGATTGATTTACAAAATTGAATGGATGATGATCTTTTGAGTAGTTGTTTGGTGCCTTATATAGAGAACGTAATATTTAGTTACTCTCTCCAATGAGGCTATTATGAATACATTTAAAAATATGAAAACTCGTTGAGGAGAGTTGTAGTAATAGTTTACTTGATTTATGTTTTATTAGTACGTTTTAAATAGTTTTTATATTAATAAGTTTTTACATCAATTATTTATTATTTATTTATTTTGAAATATCGACACCACTTTAAAAAAAATCTGGGTAACCACTGGGTGTATTAGTTTTTTTTTTTTGGTTTTCCATCCGGTGTCCGGAGTCCACATTGGAGTTCCGACTAAATCCAGATCGCGCACTGCAAGGCCCATTCGGGGGTGGTGCTCCCAACAAAATTTTCTCCATATCCAGGGCTCAAACTCGAGACCTCTGATTAAGGGTGAAACACTCCTACCAGTGCACCACAACTCATGTTGGTCACTGGGTGTATTAGTTAACAAGTACACATCATTCTTGATTCTGCAATGCTGGACCGACAATCATGCCCTTTATTAATTACTTTGTTAGCTAACTCCCTTTAAATCTATGGGCTAAATATGTACCAACACTATTGGGCATGATAGCCTCCCTAACACTAACAACAAAATTGATTATGTAAAAGGTAAAACTTAACACGCAAAAATAAGAAATCAATTAATTAAAAATTATCAGCCATGTCTAGCAAAGTCGGGGTTAAGGGTTTGGGGGTTCTAAATTTTTTACAAAGAGAATTTTTTTGTCTCAAATCCACAACTCCAGCGAGAAAAAGCATTTCCACTATGTTAGGACTTCACAAGTTAATATACATATATATTTATTTAATGTTTTAGTACAAATATAAGATCTACGAAAAACTAATGGATTCGTTTGAATCCACAAACTCCCAACTAGCTCCGCCCTGCATCCATCTATAAACAATTACATCTAGGGTCCTCGACATATACACCACCAAGCAAAATTGAATTTACATCGGCCCTCCTAAGTCCTAGCTTGACATTCGATGAGGTTGAACTGAAATTTGCAGTCACTCTACTCTTGCTTCTTATCCCACATATCCAAAATTGAAACCAAAAGTGTGTTAATTAAAATATTTTGAAAATATTTCTTTTTAGGAAAATGACTTTTCGATAGGATTTTTACTTCAAAACTGATTGACATGATATTTCATCATTCAATTTGCTTTTTAAAATAAGGTAAAAATCAATATTATTAAACCATCAAGGCATTAACATAAAACAAGTATATCATTAGTCTCAAAACTTACTTTAAACACATGTTTCAACCATTAATTAGTTCCAGTGAACCATATCATTTGTCTCAAATCTAACATTAAACATATCCATTGCAACAATTAATCATAAAGAATCTGTTGCATCCATTCAAGCAACTACCATACTTAATTATTTAATACATGAATTGCACGATTCTTCATTGATTGTCATTTGGATTACTTCCATCATATGATCTTCTTACGTTTCATGAATGAAACGGGTATGCTAACTGCATCACTTAACTATAAAAAAAATTGGGAAAATTAGCAATTAAGTCATAATACCTAATATAATTAGTCAAAATAACAACACTTTAAGATATTTATTTAAAATGGCAGAATGACAATATTTTTATAAAATAATATGTATTCAGATTTTAGTATTTTAAATTAATTTTATTTATGGAAAGAGTCCTATATTAGACCAAATTATATATCAATAACCGTTTAAAGTGAAAAAAATAAATTAAACCAATACCATTAACCTTTTTTCATCACCATTCACGTTTCTTCCCCAACTTTCACATTTCTTCCTCACCTTTCACGTTTCAAGTTTATCTTTCTTCAAAGTGCTAAATTGTTGTTCATCAAGAAATTTTCTTTATTGTTAAACGAATACTCTTTATTAATTCAAGCAGATTTCTCGATTGGCAAGGTAATTTCCATTATCAATTTTGATTTTTTTTATTGATGTTTAAATCACTGATTCTATACATTGCGGATTTTCAGTCAATTTTTCTAATTTTTATGTGATTTTGTTTAAATATTCATCATATATTTATTAATTTCAATTTTTTTTGTGATTTTCTTTTAATTTTTCAGATTTTGTAGATTCTAGAAATTTATATATATGTTTGTTTTGTTTGATATTTAATACATTTTAAAATTTGATAATATCAAAATTTGCTTTTAGGGTTTTAGATTTTGGGGAAAGTATCTGATTGTCTACAATGACTGATTCAATCAGAATTACTAGAGGTATACCAAATAATATTCAAAATTTTGGGGAATTTCCCTCATTTGATTTGTGTATTGTATTTTATTTCAATCTCAATTAGTATACCAACATGTTTGTATTTCCTTCTTAATTTGTATTCATCCTAACTGTATGCTAACAATTTTGTATTTTATTGGGTATTCATTCTGTATTTCAATCTCAATTTATATGTGAACAAGTTTGTATTTCTCTTTTGTTTTGTATTCAACCTAATTGTATACCAACAAGTTTTGTATTTTATGTGCCTACTTTACCTTTTAAAGTCACTTTGTATTTCAAATGAAGGGAGTATTTAATTTCTTTTGTATTCACAACTTTATATTCAATCTCACTTTGTATTTATAACTTTGTATTTTCATCTCATTTTTGTATTCATATATTGTTGTATTCAACATATAGTTCATGATCGATTAGTTACATTAACTTAATGGGATACAAATTATTGTATGCATTAAAATAGAAAAAACAGCTACTAAACTAAAAAAAAAACAATTTCATTCGTTATACATCATAATTTGGATACAAAACATCCGAAAAAAGCTATAAATCCCAATGCATACAAAGATTTCATTGATTCAATCAGAAAAAAAACAACACTCTTGTACTCGACATATACGAATATCTCATTCAAATAAATAAAAAAATCGAAAAAAATACCTGATTGTTTTTCGATTGTTCACTGAATGCGACAAATTTATAATTGTCAATTTTGAAAAATTCTGTTTAAAAAATATGTCGTATTCAACTTGAAGAAGTTTTGAAAGTTATCAGATGAATGATTCGGAAGACAAACTAAATTATTTTAATTTTTTTTTATGTTCTTAAGAAGAAAGCAAAAAAACGCTCGACGGAAAGATGGCTATTTATGCTCTTTTCAAAACGTAACTGATTTGTATTTAAAATCGTTTTTACCTCTTTTGATTTGTTTTATTCCATGATTTGTTCTGTTATTAATTATTTGTATTCTTTCAAAT
The DNA here is from genome assembly GCF_019186545.1 of Solanum stenotomum. Classification (NCBI taxonomy): domain Eukaryota; kingdom Viridiplantae; phylum Streptophyta; class Magnoliopsida; order Solanales; family Solanaceae; genus Solanum; species Solanum stenotomum. The sequence continues at coordinate 13,237,970 of NC_064288.1, forward strand.
TAATCAAAATAAAATAAATACATAACTAATCTCTTAACAAACTAAAATAATGACATTTTTAATAAATAATGAAACTGTTGCTAAGGAGTTCCACTAAAAGCTAAAATATTGCTCTTTTGAAAAATTTCCCAAAAAAATTTAAAATATAAATAATTCAAAGAACCACAACAAAATCAGATTTAGTAAACTACATGAATTTAGCTAATTAAAAGAAATCACTCTATTCAAAAAACATCGTTAATAATTTCAGCCAAAAACAATATATGCAAATAAATAAATGAAAAAAATGATAACAATATTACTTTTGCTTACTAAAGTAACAATATTAGCTTTGCTTGCTAAACCAATATTCAAGCAACAATGTTGAAAATTACTTTCTGTTGTGGTAGAATGCTAATATTAGTTTTGCTTACTAAAGAAAGATATGATATTGATAAGGTGTTGATCTTCTGAAAAAATTGAACCTAAAGTTTCTTGAATCATGTATCATTAATTTGGATCTTGCTTAAAAAACTGGTGTGTATGTATACATGCTATTTGAAAACAATTAATAGTGCATTTCATTAAATAAAAATAAAAAGAATTTTATTCCATCAACAAAAGAATTACACAAAGTTGAAAAAGAGACGTACAGAAAAATGGTGAAAAATAACACATGCTAAAAGAGAGGTACACCCATTATTATAGTATAATGGAACACAATTATTATAGTATACATTCATATCTCAACTCTCATGTCTCATTTTAAAATTCATTCAACAATAAGAGTGAAATCAAACAAACAAGAAATTTATGAAATTATATTTATCGTTGAAGGAGTCAGAGAAACAACAATCAATTATACTGATCATATGCAATACATATGAATGCAAGTAATGCATGCAATAGAAACCAACAGAGCCATTAGAATCAAGTGCCACACAACCAAGTATATATAAACAACTACCTACCCCCGACAACTAGGTAGGACCTATGTGAATACCCTCATCATGTTCGATGTGTCACACGACCAGAGGGTCTCATAGGGGAATCAATATGTCCGTATACACTACTTGATCCCGATCTAAGACTTCCACATATATCCATCGCGGTATTGGATCTGCTCTGTCATGGTATCAAAGGTATAATTAAGAAGCCAAATCAATATAGAAAAAAAGCGCCGACTGATTAAGTAAAAAGTGAGCACATCCCAGATGCCTCTGATATGTATTAATGCTTCTAGATGTTTTAATTATCTCCTCACAAGTGCAGTGATCCGGTCCTCTGCAGAGTATGTTCGTCCAAGATTATATGTTGTACAGCTGGCAAGCTGTCACTTCAGCGGTTGGTGAGGCGCCAGTGTCCTGAACCAATCAGAACGGACGAGGTTGTTTGTACGTCGGACAATAGCCCTTCATGGTTGATATATTCAACACACAAACAACATTTTACTCATTCATTCAAAGAGAGATATTCAAGCTTCAAAACAACAGGGACCTGATAGATTGCATTATTGCTTCCTGTACCAGCTGCTACTTTTGACTGCTTGTAATTGTGCGTATATTGTAGGAATCGTTTCGCTTGTGATAGAAACGTTTCAATCTTGGGTGAATCTTTGTAAGAACTTAGTTGTGAGTAACTTAGTGTCTTACTTCAAAGTCTATATTAATCAGTTGGGTTAGTATAGTGGGCAGTGTTGTATCCACTTAGGCTCATTTAAGTAATATGTGGTATTACTTAGTATAAAGATTAGCAGGTTAATCTCATGTTGTAAAATGTGTTTTACTTTTGCTTGTGAAGTTTAGTAAAAGCAGTTTGAAAATCCTTGTGAGACAGGTTGTGGTTTTACTCCCTTGGGCAAGGAGGTTTCCACATAAAGTTGTGTGTACAATCTTTACTTTCAGCATTTATTTACTTTCTGTTGTTATTGTAATCGTGTTGAGGACTTGGTCATATTGTAACTAGTGGACGCATACATTCCAACAAGTGGTATCAGAGCTTGACTTTTCGATTTGGGTAACACCAAGAAAAGAAAAGATCCTGAATGAATGACTGCTCCACCCAATATGGAGAAAGGTCAGTCATCTACCAGACCACCCCGCTTCAATGGACAATACTATGGGTGGTGGAAGAATCGTATGCATGATTACATCAATGGTGAAGACACTGAGTTGTGGGACGTGATTCTCGATGGACTGTACATTCCCACAAAGGAGGTGAAAGATGGAGAGCTCACCACAACAACTATCAAAACCAGAAAGGAGTACATGAAACGGAACGGACAGGAAGAAGATAGAGAAAAATTATAAAGCAAAGAAGATTCTAGTATATGGAATCGGGTCAGATAAGTACAACCGAATCTCTGCCTATGAGACAGTCAATGAGATATGAGACTGTCTCCAAATAGCCCATGAGGGAACAACACAAGTGAAGGAGTCTAAGGTCGATATGCTTACGACTCAATATGAGAACTTCTGTATAAAAGAATGTGAAACTATCTTCGAGATGAACTCAAGATTCACCTCCATAACCAACGAACTGAGATGCCTTGGTGAGCCTATTCCCCTAAGCAAACAAGTTCGAAAGATTTTCAAAGTTCTTCCCAAGTCATGAGAAAGCAAAGTGAATGCTATAACCGAAGCAAAAGATCTGAAGACGCTTGCCATGGATGAACTGATTGGAAATCTCCAAACCTATGAGCTAAACAAGCAACAGGGGACAAACATGAAGAAGGGAAAAAAAGAGAAATCAGTTGCTTTGAAAACATCTCATGACGACGTGACTGAGGAGGAGGACGAAATGGCATATATCATTAGAAGGTTTCAGAAGATTATCAAGAAGCATGAAGGCTTTCAAAAGAAAGCTCTGACCAATAGAGCAGCAAATGCAAATGATCTTTGTCATTAATGTGGAAAACCTGATCATTTTATGAGGGACTTCCCCAGTCAGAACCAGGAAACTCAGGACTTCAGACCTCGCCGAAGGGACCAGGTCCTAGACCATGCCAAGAGGAAAACTCATGCTGATCAACTGGTAAAGAATGCTTTGGATGTATGTGGAAATACATCTAGCGAGTCCGAGGAAGAGACAGATAGTCCAGAAGATGTCTCGATGATGGCTGTGGAAGATGATGAAACTGTCTACAATTCCATTTTCTCACTAATGGAAAAATCTGACGATGAAGAGGATCTGAATGAGGTAACCCTTTTTGATCTCAAGGATGATCTAGATACTTTTCCCATTAATAGATTGAGAAAACTTGCTGCTCTATTAATTGATTCAGTTGATGAACTGACTTCTGAAAATTTGATGATGAGTGAAAAACTTAGTCTGTGTGGGGATGATAACTCAGCTCTTAACTCTCAAATGTCTGAAATGAGTGTTAGGATAGGTATCCTTGAAACTAGTAGTCTGGAACCTAACGAGGAGCCTGGTACCTCTGAGGGTGGGAAGTAAAAACTCAGTAACTTTGAGGTTGAACTAGAATAGAAAATTAAGACCTCTGAGTCTAAGTTAGTTGCCTCCCTTAAAAGAAACTCTCAACTAGTGAAGGATCTATGTAAGATCAAAGAATAGTTGAACCACTCCCCCAAATGGACTGATTCGTCTAAGATACTCTCTAACTTAACAAATCAGAAGTTCAACAACAGAAAGGGATTAGGTTGTATACAGATAGAGCCTCCGTACAATCCTTATAGTAAATATGTGTCTGTCTTTGACAACCTTTTGTGTACCCACTGTGGTAAAAATGGTCATCTGAAAGAAATATGTGAGATTTTGAGAGGAGTAAAAGAAAGGCAAGAGAAGTTTCTCAAATTAAGAAAGATTTTTGAAAAAAAGAAAGAGGTACCTGGTCCCAGTTACCACTTTAGCAAGAACACTTTACCTCTATGGACAAGAAGGTTTCTCATGAAGCCTTTTGACAGTTTTTGGGAACTCCATTTGAAGTGGGTTCCTAAGTCTAATAAGTGATTCTTTTGCAGAAGAGAGAAAGCAGTCAGTGCTGGTATATGGATAGTGGATGCTCAAGGCACATGTCTGGAGACACTCTAAACTTCCTCTCTTTAGAAGCACACCAAGGTGGTGGTGTGTCATTTGGTGGTGGAAAGAAGGATTTTATTCTTGGAATTGGCAAGATAAGAAGAACAATTGATTACTCCATAGACAATGTACACTATGTGGATGGTTTGAAATACAATCTCCTGAGTGTATCTCAAATTTGCGACAAGGGAAATGAAGTCAAGTTCATGTCTGATAGGTGTCTGGTTACAAACTGTGCAACTAAATTAGTTGTTATGTCTGTCAAAAGAATAAAAAATATGTATATTGTGGATCTTGACTCTATTGAAGGGGACAGTCTTTCATGCATGATCGCTCAAACTGATGATGCAAATCTATGGCATCAGCGATTGGGTCATGTAAGTACTTCTTTGTTAAACAAACTTGTTGCAGGGGACTTGGTCCGTGGATTGCCAAAGTTGAAATTCTCAAATGATAAAGTCTGTGATGCCTGTGCAAAAGGGAAACAAACAAGATCATCCTTCAAAGAAGAAAGGTGTGAGCATAACTAGACCACTGGAGGTTCTTCACATGGACCTGTGTGGACCAGTCAGAATTCAAAGCAGAAGAGGTAAGACGTATATTCTTGTAGTTGTTGATGATTTCTCCAGGTTCACCTGGAACATGTTTCTGTGGACTAAGGATGAGACGGTCGGACTTCTGATCATGTTTTCCAAAACTATTCAACTGAAGGTTAACTGCAAGATTGCTAGTATCAGGTTTGACCATGGCACCGAGTTTGAGAACTCTCAACTTGAAGGCTTTTGTGCTGAAAATGAAATCAATCACAATTTCCCTGCACCAAGAACTCCTCAGCAAAATAAAGTTGTTGAAAGGAAGAACAGAACATTGGTGGATATTGCAAGAACCATGATGATTGACTCGGGGTTTGCAATGAATTTTTGGGCAGAAGAAGTCAACACAACATGCTATGTTACAAATAGGTGTCTTATTAGGTCTGTGAGCAAGAAAACACCTTACGACTTGCTGAATGATTGAAAACTTTCAATTGCTCATCTTAAGTCATTTGGGTGCAAATTCGTTGTACTGAATAATGGAAAGGATGACCTTGGCAAGTTTGATGCCAGGAGTTATGAAGGGGTATTTGTCGGGTACTCTTCTACCAGCAAGGCCTGCAGGGTTTTTAACAAAAGAACTTTATATGTTGAAGAGAGCATGCATGTGATATTTGATGAATCTGAGAAAAATGATGAGCACAAAGAAGACCATGAGTTGGAGGAGTTGATCAAGGGAAAACATGATAAGGTAATCCAAAATCTTGGAAACAAACAGGTTGCAATAGAAAATGATGCAGAACACATAGGAGAACCTGGTCCCTTTGGGTCAGCCCATGAGGTATTATCTCAAAATACAGAAGATGATGAAGGAGAATCTGATGCTGATGTGGAATAAGAGATTACCAGAAAGTCTGGATGGAAACATCAATCTCCACATCCACTGGACAATCTCATCTCTCACCTTGACTCCAAAATACAAACTAGATCTAGAACAAGAAATTTAGTTACATATTCAGCCTTCATATCATCCATTGAGCCTAAGAACATCAAAGAGGCTTTACATGATGCAAATTGGGTAACATCAATGCAAGAAGAACTTCATCAGTTTGAGAGAAGCAAAGTTTGGCACCTGGTCCCAGGTCTCTCAACAGAACCATTATTGGGACAAGATGGGTCTTTAAAAACAAACTTGATGAGCATGAGACTATCACCAGAAACAAGTCAAGGCTCATGGTGCAGGGGTTCAACCAAGCGGAGGGGATTGACTACGACGAGACTTTTGCTCCTATAGCCAGAATGGAAGCTATTAGAATCTTGATAGCCTTTGCTGCCCACATGGAATTTAAGCTATTTCAAATGGATGTCAAAAGTGCATTCTTGAACGGGAATCTGAAAGAAGAGGTGTATGTCAAACAACCTCTAGGTTTTGATGATACAGAACTGCCAAATCATGTGTTGAAGCGGGATGAAACTTTGTATGGTTTAAAGTAAGCTCCAGAGCTTGGTATTGTTTGTCGAAGTTTCTCCTTGCAAATGGCTTCAAAAAGGTAAAATTGATAATACCTTGTTCCTAAAATCCAGAGGTAAGGAGTTGTTGATTGTGTAGGATGCCATCATCTTTTGAGCTACTTCAGATTCACTGTGCAAAGAATTTGCTGATTTGATGAGTAGTGAATTTGAAATGAGCATGATGGGGGAGTTTACCTTCTTCCTAGGATTGTGAATCAAGCAGTCTCCTCAGGGCACTTTTATATGTCAAGAGATGTATATGAAAGAATTTCTCAAAAAGTTCAAACTACTTAAGGCAAAAGTTCTTGACACACCTATGAGCATAAGTGTGAAATTTGATCTGGATGAAGATGGTGTTGAGGTTAATCAAACCATGTACAAGGGAATTATTGGGTCACTTCTATACCTCACTGCAAGCAAGCCTGATATAGTCTTCAGTGTAGGGATGTGCGCAAGGTTTCAAGCAGTGCCAAATGAGTCACATTTGAAGACAGCCAAGCGAATTCTGAGATACCTGACGGGAACTCAGGACCTGGTCCTCTTCTACCCAACGGGTGATTCACTTGATCTAATTGTTTATGTTGATGCTGATTATGCAGGTTTTCTTGCTGATCGAAAGAGTACATCAAGCATGACACACTTCCTCGGATCATCACTGATTTCCTGGGGGACTAAGAAGCAAAATTCAGTGGCACTGTCTTCAACAAAGGTAGAATATGTGGCTGATGCATCATGCTGTGCTCAGCTCATATGGATCAAGCAACAACTAGAATATTTTGGTGTTCTCATAGACACTATCCCTCTAATATGTGACAACACCAGTGCACATGGCCAAGAATCCTGTTCAGCATAAGAGGACAAAGAACATAGATGTGAGGCATCACTTCCTAAGGGACAATATTGAGAAACAAAATGTGGTGATGAGTTTCTGTAAGACAGAAGACCAGTTGGCTGATATCTTTACAAAAGCCCTTGAGTAAAGAATGTTTTTATCAAAACTAGGTTGAGGTTGGGGATGCACAACATTACTTGATTCCCTGACAAGTTTGCACAAAATCTTCCATTTGATTATGTTAAAGAGTGCAGGTATCTATACTTGTTGTAATGCATATCGTTTGAGAATTCACTTCTGGTACCTTAATGCAGGTATACACTCATGTAATGATAGCTGAAGAGAAGATCTAATCATACAGACATGGCTACATATTAAATGGGACCTGGTCCCCATGAGGTCAGTATCACTTATGCTACACTGTGTGTCTGTCAACTGTCACTGCCACGTGTCTCTCACCCATTCATTGCGTCAGTTTCAAACATCTTTTCACTTTAAAACCAAGAGTCACTACATTTCAAGGACCTGATACCTCTTGTACTTAAATATAAACCTAACCTCTGTGAATCCAAATCCTAATTTCTTCATAATCCCTTTGTGATTCACTACTCTGCGCCTAAATTGCTTTTGCTTCTCCTCATCAAAATGACCAACTCTTCTGCATCTTCAAAGATTCCTATTCCCCAAGAGGTTGAAAACCCTAGTTCTTTCAACTTCTCTACTCCTCTCCTATAACAGTCTCATTCGACACCAGTCTGTAAAGTTGGTGAAACAGGTGAATCCATCACTCCTTTGACTGAAGTAGTGGTTTCCCCTGCACTACCTTCTGGGGAGATTTTGCCCTGTTCTCCTACTTTGGTGCTGTCATGTGACAAATCTCAAAACTCAGAAGCCCAATCAGTCATAAAACTAAGTGTTGACCCTCCCACTAAAGAAGTTGAAGTATTGTCTAAATAAGTGTCTTCTACTATGTCTGAGAGGTTATTTGATAGTGATCTGCATGAGGGAAAGGGTCTTGAGTCGAATATTCTAGCAGCAGGGGAATAATTAGTGGTTGTACAAAGTTTGGCCTCTCTTAGAGGGATGTTCAACCAACGTTGTTGGAACAAAAGTTGAGGTCTCCAGAGCAGGTCCCTCACAGTGTTCAACCTGTGTTTGACAAAACCCCTAGGTCATTTCACATTGAGAGTGACAAAGAAGAAGAAGAAGAAGTTCCTTTGAACTGGAGCATAAAAGGGGTGTGAGGAGCCAACACTCTAACAGTTGGTGTCCCAGATTTGGAAATAGTTAAGAGTGCTCCTGAGGCTGTTCTTACTGATTAGCCCGCTGAGTTTGCAAAGGAAAGAAAAAGAAAAGGGAAGGTAAAGATGGTTGAATCCCACTCAAAAGGGGACAAGAAGAGGTATGGAACTAGGAGTGAAATGCAGAAAGTTATGAGGAGTGTCATACTAGCGAATGTAAATCAAATGGAGAGGGTTAGGAAAAGAAGACGAGAAGGTCATTTGCCTGAAAAGCCTACCTCTACTCCTTTGCCTGTTGGGTCTAGTGACACTGAGTCTGATGATGTTGCTGCATATGTGGCAAAAAGAAAAAAAGAAGGAAAGGACGAGAGGGTAAAACAAAGAGAATTCAGAAGACTGCAAATAAATCGCCTGTGAAGAGGGAGAGAGTGAGAAAAAGGGTCTGCTAAATCAAGTTCAGTCAAGGGACCAGGTCCTTCTGTTCAAAATCCAGTTGCAGACAAGGAGATAACAAAGGAAAAACGCATTGTTAAAATGGAGAACCAGACAGTGCTGAACGGAAGAGTATTCGATGTTGACAACTTTACTGTATTTGGTATGTCGAATCTCTTTGATGTTGTTTCTCTACAAGGTTGGGGTCATCTGTTCGAACACCCAACACCATATCTTCATGAACCTGAGGTGCGTGAATTTTACTACAACATGGAGCTTCTAGAGGATGGAGGAATCAAGACTACTGTCAACAATATTAAAATCTTTCTAGATGAGGAATCCTTGGGGATCATTCTGGGTGTGCCTATGAAAGGGATACGATCAATTGAGGAATGCAAACCATCCAGCGAGTTCCCAAAACTGGCTACAAAGCGTGGAGACATCAAGCGAGTAGGGTTGCCAAAGAAGTTTCTCAAAGGGGAATATCAGTTACTCTTTGAGTTCATCAACAAGGTGCTGGTACCACGGACAAAGAAAAAAAATGTAGCATCTGCTGTTGATATGTTTCTCTCTGCTATAATGCTTGAACTTATGCACAAGGTTATGACTTGGAAACGGGCTAAACATGGCATCCCTTATGGCTACTTGTTAAATTATGTGTTCAAACATTTAGAAGTGCCTTTGGGAAGAGGAGTACCTGGTACCACCAAGCAAATGTTTATTGATGTCACCCTGTTGGAATGTGAGTGTGTTGAAGGGAAGGCCAGAGGCAGGTCTCAGGTGGCAGATCTTATATAACAACAAGCCTCTCTTAAACGTGAGTTGACTAATCTTACTGCGATCTTAAATAATAAGGAGGTTGAAATTGCGCAGCTAAAATCTATGTTGCAGAAGGCTGTCTCAAAGGGACCTGGTACCAGTGGTGTGGATGATCAAATGGTGCAACAGTTGAGGGATGAGAATGAACTGTTGCTGAAGACTAATGCCTCACTCAGTGAGGAAGTCAAGGCTCTCAACAAGCAAATTATCCAAGCTCATGAGGCTGCAAATGAGCGGATGTCCTTGCTAATGCGTACCCTTAATCCCCTTCCCCCTCCGTCCTAAACAAGTCATGTTTTCCTAGTCCTTACATTCCTATGTCAAAACTCTAGTGGCTATGTGTACTCTTTTGACCGACCTCTGTAGTCAACTTTTGTGATCTAATGCTAATCGTTCCTGTGCCCTGCTTAGTATGGTTTAATATTCTTTTTCTGCTTACATGTTCATGCTCTGTGTGGCCCATGGCCCTGAATTCTTACATGCTTTGCATATAACTCGCATATGTTTACTGTTACTCTTTTTCAATGATGTCAAAAGGGGGAATTTTTGGGTAAACGGATGGGTAAACTGTTGTGCAATCAGAAGGGAACTGAACTAAGGAGAAAAAACAGTGACAGGGGGAACTAATGTAATTTTGAATGAATACTTAACACTCATGTGAGGTTTCTTTTAGGTTGTTTGTCATCATCAAAAAGGGTGAAAATAATATGTATTAATGCTTCTAAATGTTTTGATAATCTCCTCACAAGTGCAGGGACCCAGTCCTCTGCAGAGTATGTTCGTCCAGGATTATATGTTGTACATCTGGCAAGCTGTCACTTCAGCAGTTGGTGAGGTGCCAGTGTCCTGAACCAATCAGAACGGACGAGGTTGTTTGTACATCGGTCAATAGCCCTTCATGGTTGATATAGTCAACACACAAACAACATTTTACTCATTCATTCAAAGAGAGATATTCAAGCTTCAAAACAGTAGGGACTTGATAGATTCCATTATTGCTTCCTGTACCAGCTGCTACTTTTGACTGCTTGTAATTGTGCGTATATTATAGGAATCGTTTCGCTTGTGATAGAAATGTTTCAATCTTGGGTGAATCTTTGTACGTACTTAGTTGTGAGTAACTTAGTGTCTTACTTCTAAGTCTATATTAATCAGTTGGGTTAGTATAGTGGGCAGTGTTGTATCCACTTAGGCTCATTTAAGTAATAGGTTGTATTACTTAGTGTGGAGATTAGCAGGTTAATCTCATGTTGTAAACTGTGTTTTACTTTTGCTTGTGAAGTTTAGTAAAAACAGTTTGAAAATCTTGTGAGACAGGTCGTGTTTTACTCCCTTGAGCAAGAAGGTTTCCACGTAAAGTTATGTGTACAATCTTTACTTTCAACATTTATTTACTTTCTGTTATTGTAATCGTGTTAAAGACCTGGTTCTATCGTAACTAGTGAACACATACATTCCAACAACCTCTAATGCCTCAAAAAACAGTTTAGCAAAGTGGTCTAAGTGGTACGACTCCCACCAAAAATTCAGTTTTAAAAGAGTAAGAATGTGAAAATAGACTTTCCCAAAAAACAATAATGAAAATCCAATGCATGAATCAAAACCGTACCACAAACAAGTGAAATCAGGTGTCAAATGCAATACATGCCATCACCAACATTCAAACAATACCAGTCAAGTAGTTAGATAAACACTACCAATACTACCACACTCTCAGAGCACATGAAACTAACTTGAAATCCAGATGGTCCTCGACCAAGGTCTCGGGCCAACAATATACCAACATCCTCAACAATAACAACATAAAGGCTCACCAACACGTATAAAACGAAGGAAATAAGAAGTTTCAAAAATCAACGTGGAAATACTTCAAGGATCGATGCCTTACCCCGAACGTACTATCTAACGAAAACCTAACCTAGCTAAAGACAACCTACAACTACGAAAGCAACTAAGGCCTGAGCACTAACGAAAGGATACCCATAACAAGCACTATAGGTAGAACCAAACAACTAAACTGATCGCTAGAACACATTCTAAAGCATCTTAGTAACAAACTAAACTAAGGCCGGAGTATCAATTCTAAGGAGGATAACTATGCCAACTACACAAACACCAAGTCGCTACTAGCCTAAGCTAAAGATCCCGCTACCCAAGGCCAGTTGAAAGTTCCTACAAAATTCAAGCAAATGGAACAGAAGGGAATGAGTCTTAAACTCAACAAATACAATCCCATATTACATGTGAGTCATAATAAACATTATCTAATAGAGAACAATCAAGAAAAAGTAGACCATAACCTACGTCCTCGAAGCTGATCACGCGCGTTTTCAATACGTTGAGCTGGAGCTTTCCTTTTCCGAAACACCTTCGATCACCGCCTCACTATCATAATATTGGTCATGACATCAAAACATGCGTTTAGGCACTAAAATCACAATAATTAGAGACATACCCAAAATTGAGTAAAATATGAGAGTATGGGACCCGTACCGAAAATTTCAAAATTGACACTGTCAACAGGTCCTAATTAACTTGCAGAGTTTGTGTCTCAAAATGGGACACAATTAAATGGAGCTTGGCCAGCCCTTCGGTACAAAAAAATACTTTCAATACGAGCCCCATGCACTACCCCAATGACCCCACAATGATGCCCTATTGAAATCCGACACAACGCAATTGAAAACTTCCAAATAGGAGCTCCATAGTTTGAGAATTTGAATTTAGAAATATGGAGTAGATGTTTATTTTCGAGTTGATCTTTAATTAAATGACCAGTCAACAGACCTTCGCGAAGGTGAGACCTAGTTAGCGAATGTGAAACGTTGGGCCCTAGAGCTCCGGCAACATGCATCCCATCCCGCGAAAGCGGACGGTCAACCTATTGGACCTTCTCAAACGCGACCCACAGTCGCGATGACCAAACACCCTAGTCTTTGTGAACGCCGAGGAGAACATCACTAGTCACCGTAACCTGAGGCGCGCAAACACGAAGAAGAATAGGTGTTGCACTAACTGGTGCAACAAGGCTCAAAACCCTAATGGGGTGCTCGAGATTAGTTCGGAATCCTGTACACGCAAACGAAATATCCTACATGACCAAATTCGACATTCCAGACTTAACTAAGATGTCGAAAACTTCTAATCGAGATCGTCGCGATAAAAAGTGGATCCCACATCCATACTCCGTTTCAAGTCAAATTCCACAAAGGAGCTCGAAATGAGCCTGGAAGCCTCGGAATCCGCACCAAAGGTCCTTCAAGACCAACCTCGACGTTTAGGAGCTAACAGAACCGTCATGAATGCATTCTAAGGCTGTCAACCTTAAGTTTTGACCGAAGTCAACCGTTCAAGTTTCAAAAGCTCCAAAACACAAAAACTTGCACTAAACCCAAACGAACGACCGAAATGTTAGTCCCAGTAAGTCATAAATGGCTTGGAGTTGCTACATGAAAGCTCTAAACACCAAAAAGTTATAAAAAAAAATATAGTAGAAAATGACCTAAATGATCATTACACATGATTCCCATTGCATCAGGAGAAGTTGGTTAAGAAACTTATCAACAATTGAAATTAATTTTAAAATGTTTATAGTAATGTATGTAGTATTTAAAAATATAAGTGAAAAAAATAATTTATCTATAACTTTAATAAAAAAAATATTTAAAATATCAATAAAAGACCTTCAGGCAAGTGAATGATTGAGTATGAAGTCTCAACATAATTTTACATGCTTAATACTTTGAAATATCAAGTTAAGGAAAAATTAGATAAATATTCATTAGAACTCAATAATCACTTATTACACAATATGGCCCATTCGACAATTTTCATTTTTCAAATAATGCATTTTAGCCCCATTGCTTTTCCTTTCTTCTTCTCTTGTTAATTTCCAAATTCCTCTTCACCCCACTCGATTAAAGCTAATGTATCTTGTACATTTTGTTTTTCATCTCTTCAAATACCAATACATCTTCTACTACTAATCTACTAACATCCATGATTGGCAAGAGTCCATTTCTAAACATTTCTTGAGCTCCCATGTTGGAGAAATTCATGTGGGAGATATTGAATTTATGAATAATATATCAAAACATTCGAAATATAGAGATGAGTTCATATTTAAAATTTTTGGATTACTTAGAAAAAATTTGAGTTGGCTGAAATTGAAAAAGAATAAGCTCATTGAGGAAGTTGAATTACTGCAATGTATAAATATTATATAAATAATGTTTATAAATGTATATACATCTTTGATACATAGTTATACATTATATATATACACAACTATACACTATTGATATATTATATAATAATTTATACAATTGACAATATAACTATTTCTTTTGATTTTTCATTTGGTGTCTGCTATCTGCATTAAAGTTCGACTAATCAGAATTTGAACCGAGTAAAACCCTATCCAGGAAAAATACTACCTACCATAATTTTTTTTTTTTCATACAAGGGCTCAAACCCGAGACATCGAACAACATATGAGTATTTTGTTAAGGTATATAATTATGTAGAGCCCTAAAATTTGTGACCAATAGTTCTTTATATCGGCTGCGGTGTGCAGTTCCACACGAATAGAAATAGGAATACTCGTATGAAGTTAAAAGCCATTTTGGTTCGAATTCGTCTCTCTTTCCTTACAACTTCCCCTTTACTTCTTTAGCCGTACAAGGGTTTATTGTGCGTAATTGGGAAGCTGTGTTTCTTTCATTTGTATATATAAGATTGCAGAAAGGATAATTGAGTTGAATTGTGTTGTTGAAGTTGGGAATTATGGTGAAATCGTTTGAGAATGGGGTATCTGTTGCACCATTCTTGTTGAAGTGTTATGAAATGGTGGAGGATGAGTCAACGGACGGCTTGATTTCTTGGAATCAATCTGAGAAAAGTTTCATCATATGGGATGTTCCTAAATTTTCATCTGAATTGCTTCCTAAATACTTCAAGCATAGCAACTTCTCCAGCTTCATTCGTCAACTCAACATCTATGTAAACTCTCTTTTTCCCTATTCACTCTCTTTGATTTCATTTCAGTTTTTTTGAATTGTGTTGGATTTTGATGATTCTGAGATGGGTTAGTGATGTAATTAATTCCTTAATAGGAATGAAAGTATGGAGAATCAAGAATCTGGATTAGATTATTTTAGTTCTAACAATTGAGCAGCTTGATTACCTTTGAGTTAATACCACTTCTTTGGGCAGTGATCTGTGTGTTTGTGAAGTTATAAAACATTCAAATGTCTTTTCTTTTTATGGCAATAAATTGTGAACTATTACCAGACCAACAATCCAATACACCTATGGAGCATCTATACTCTCAACCACCTAACTTGGTTCCGAGAATGATAGACCTCTATTATACTAATTACAGAGTTGCTGAATTAAATCTATATTCTTCGGGCCCCTTTTTTGATTCCGTGAACATGTCTATCCGATCCTTAATTACATGCTTTATTTGTTGAATTACAAAAACTGCTAGTCATAGTGACCCCGCTAAAGATTTTATGATTCCTAGCTTGCCAAATATAGTAAATTATAGCTCCATAAGTCAGCTGCAATAACTTCTTTCCTGAATCTAGTCCAGTGCTTCTGGTTGATGCCTTTGAGCATGAGCTGAACCCCTTGAATATGCATTCTGATTCCAGTCCATATCTGCATTGCATTCCAAACCTCCATGATGCATACACACTGTGAGAATAGGTGCTCAGCATTCTCTGCCATATGTCTATTACAAAGAACACATGTTTGGTTGCCTTTATCCAATCCCATCTTGTGAAGTCTATCTTTAGTTAGTAGTCTTCCCATCTCAGCAAGCCAGAGGATGAACCTGTGCTTTGGTATTGCGATTCTGTTCCATATACTCCAGTGCTATCAAGTAGTGGCCATTTCCAGTCAAACAATAATAAACATTCACATACCAATCATGCATTCTCGACTTTAGTTTATGCAGTGCCCTCCAGTACCACCTACAGTCTGTATTAGCTCCCTTTATCCAGAAGTTTGTGTCATTGTTCATATAAATTCCATGTATCCATCACAACCCACAATGAATCCTTTCTCTCCATTAACCACCAAACAAGCTTTCCCACTGATGCTATGTTCCATAGTTTACATCCTTTAATGTTTAAACCACCTTGCTTCTTTGGTCTACAAACATTTTTCCATGCCACTAAGGCTACCTTCTTCTTCATTTCTGTACTTCCCCACAAGAATTCTCTACACTTTTTATCCACTTCCTTGATCACACTTTGTGGAAGGAGAAATACGGCACCCCAAAAGTTATGCTGAGAAAACAAAACAGAGTTAATAATCTGTAGCTTGCCTGCATAGGAAAGGTGTCTAGTTGAGACTGCTTTGAACTTTTCAGTGATCCTTGTACATAATTGTTGACATTCTATTTCAGTCTGCTTCCTTGGCGACAGTGGAAGGTCCAGGTACCTCATAAGGAACTTGCCTAGCTCAAGGCCCGTCAACTCCAGTAGTCTTTGCCTCATATCATCCTTCACCCCTGCTAGGTAGATACTTGATTTCTCAGAGTTTGCCCTTAGACCAATAGCTCGGGAGAAATGCAATAAGACCTCCCCCACTCTTTTTACTGATGCATCATGCCCCTTATAAAAAATTATCAAATCATTTGCAAAGATGTGGTGATTAATATTCAGAATTTTACACATAGGATGGTGGTTGAAATCAGGCAGCCGGCTCATCTTAGTCAACAGACTAATAATGTTCACTTCAGCTGATTACAGAGGAGTTTGACCTCCTGTTTTGTGAGGCCATTTAGGCCCCTTACATTCCAACACACTACATTAACCATTCCCCTTAGGGATTGGTTTTGTAGCCCCACATTCCTGACTTGTTCTGCAGCCATCTCTTCCTCTCCCACTTGAGTCAAAGATTGGAATGAATTATTTACTACCACAGCTATAGACGCGTTTGCATTATCCTGAACCCTTTGCTTCCCATTGCCACACTGAAGTCTCCTTGGTTCAAATCTCTCCTCCCTGCCTTTATCTTCTTGCTGTCTACCTGGTTCCTCTACCCCTGTCCCAGTAGTACTTTTTGGTATAGGATTTAACTTCCTACACTCTGCCTATAAATGGCCATACTTATGGCAATGCTCATATAAGGAAGGCTTCCAATCATAGGACACCGTCTGTGTAAGCACTACTCCCTTTTCATTCCGGAACATCACTTCTTCTGAAAGTTCATTACCCACCTTCACCTCTACTAACAATCTCGCAAAGCTTAGCCCCAATTTCTTTTCAGTGTACTTATCAACCATTAAAGGCTTCCCCACTAGGCTTCCAGTCTTGCTCAACCCTTTTGCACTCCAATAGTTGAAGTCTAATCCAGGCAGCTTAATCCAAATAGGGACTGTCATTAATTCTTCCTTGGAAAACTCCATTTCAGGTGACCATCCTTTGAAAATAAGTGGCTTAAAGCTACTTAATGTGTACAAGTTGTTATTCTAATTTAAACCAAACAATCCACAGATGGATTATTTGCCTGGGCTGCATTTTTCAAGTATCTAAGCAACACTGTACATAGTCCCTTTGGGACATCTGATAAAATTGGATCAGCACTGTAATTAGAAGCTCAAGAATATAACTCATTTTCTATTTGCAATAGACAGGTCTTCTTTGACATTTACATAATGAAATATTGTATCAATCTGTTATTTGATACATTATTTGCACTCACTATGAGCTTCTGTAGTCCTTTTGAGGATGTGGATTTTAGTTTATATTGTTCTGGAAGATTTTCGGACTTCCTGATTATTGACTTCTCAGAAAGTATTCTACTCCATACGAAGCAGGACACTCATAATATAAAGGACACAGTATTTTCTGGGGTTAGCTAAGCCAATATCTGATAGATGGTAATTCCTCACAATGCATCTTTTTTATTGGGCAAAATGAAAATGGTAAAATGCTAAGTTTGAGCCATTTAAATGTTTGTTAGTCTGTGAATTCATAGGCATTGTTTGCATATTAAAATCTGCATACTGCAATTGGCAGTTTCTCAAGTTTGGCTCCCTCTCTTCTTTCATCAAAATTATCATTGTTGTCTACCGGTTGATAGGTTGTTATTTTCAGAAGTTTGGTCTATGTGTCACTTGTGATGATCCGAATATGCGCAGGCCGCAGAGGATTGTCGTGTAAGATATAGTTGTTCTTGTATGCTTTAATCATATTGGTCATCTATGATTAATATTCTTGATAATTTTTTCTGATTAACAAGTTCAGAGGTGGCTAGTTAATAATGTCATTCATGTTGTTTATTGGTTTGTTAAAGTATATTTCATATTTCACTAATTGTTAAGATTTTCAATTATTCAGGGTTTCCATAAAACTGATACAGATAGATGGGAATTTTTGAATGATTGCTTTGTCAAAGGCCAAAAGCATTTTTTAAAGAATATTGTTAGAAGGAAACAGTCCAGTGTGGCCCAAAAGAAACCATCCCAGCTGGAGGAGATCAAGTCTTGTACATCTGAAGAAAGTAAGAATCTTGAACTGTGGAAAGAAGTTGAGAATCTTAAGGATGAAAGAAATGTTCTCACGCAGGAGTTAGTCAAGCTTAAGGAACACCAGCAGAATTCAGAGAGTAAGTTGATACTTCTACGAGAACAACTAAAAGTCAGGGAGAAAAATCAACAACAGATGCTTTCCTTCATTGTTATGGCTATGCAAAGCCCAAGTTTTTTGGTTCAGTTTTTCCAGCCCAAGGAAACAAGTTGGTGTATGAGTGAAAATGGTAATAATATACTGAGTGAAGTTGAAGATGATTGCGTAGATACACCATCCGATCGAGCAATTGTGAGGTATCATCCTCCCACTCATGAAGAAGCTGCAGAGCCCCCCCTATGCGCTGAACCTGAACCTGCTTTGGATTCTCAGAAACCTATGGAGCTCGATTTTTCTTCCAATGAATTAAAAGATATGTTTTCCAATATAGATTTCTTCTCAGGATTAATGGATGAAAAGCTGCTTGCTTTTGAAAATAGGGTCCCTCTTACTTTGCCATATTATCCTGATGATGACAACTTGTTGGAACAGCTGCTTTTGTCCAGTCCAATAACAGAGAATAAAGAAGGCGAAGTGATAGATAATCAAGCTTGCTCCCATGCTGGCATGGAGACTGACTTGTCATTCCAGCCAATAGAGTCTGGAACTTTTTCAGGTTCAGAGGAACCATTTCATAGTCTGGAAGATAAAAAGATGGAAATGGCTTTGCTGGAGACTCAGTCAGACAACTTAAGTAATATGGATATACTTACTGAACAGCTGGGGCATAGTAAATTCTGAAGGGAGCCCAACCCGCTTATACAAATTGCGAAGATCTATTGTTGAATCTTCCTTTCATTTTCTTCTTCTCTTCTTTTTTAAACTCGTGATTATTGTAACTCAGTATGCATAGTTGAAATAGAAAAGAACACTGTACTTGATCTTTTACCTTTATCTATGTTTCTTTCCATGCTGAAGATCTTTTCCAATTGCAGTTGAATAGAGGTGCTGCTCAATCATGCAGTAACTATCTTCCTTTTTGAATTGAGGAGAGTATTTCAAAAGATAGTTGGCCAGCTGAATTATAGGCTACATTCTCCACAAAATGGACTTACATCTAGCGATTAATAGAGTACTTTGAGATGTAGGGATCGAGTTATCCAGTGCTGGATGTTGTTACTCAGGTATAAGCTTTTGCCTGGGCACTTGAAAGCGTAGAGTAATTGTTTAAGATGTTGGTATCCCAATCTGGAAGGTGTCAAATGGTTTTGACGACGAGTTTTAAGAACATTGATGAAGAAAATCACCTTCAAGAACAATACGGAGAATTGCAAACCAAGCAATACATGACGAAACCTCTATTGAATACAAAACATGTCAAACAGGAGTGCTAGATACCTTCTAGTTCAAAGGTAGAAGTGGAGCTCACCAAGTGTACTGTGTCTAATGAGAAGGTCTCTCAACCTATACATTAGATCCTGCATTTCAGAAAATGCAATCGCCCAGTCATAGGGATCTGAGTATATATAAAACATGTACTCATATGCAAGACAGACAAAATAACAAGTAAACAAGAAAGCTCATCTGAATCAGGTATTAAACAAGAGAAAATGAAGACAAGTTAATATCAAAAACACTTTATAACTCATGAGTCATGACTTAGCCTTATTATTCCAATTGTCTTTAGATTGTTCATTAGCAAGTGAGCAAGTAATAGCTTATACATATGGATAACAATGTCTTATATATCTTTTCAAGTGATAAGCCTCGAGGGAAATCTTTGGTACATGAATATCATAAGTTATCTTTTACAAGTGAGTGAGCCATTTATAAGTGATTCGATCTTGTATGTCTTATAGCACATGAAGGTACGGTTGTAGAGGCTCACAAGTGTAGATCGGCTTGCAGGTAGGTACGCCATAAATGGCTTATCAAGGTGAACAGTAGAACAAGTGCATCATGTTCCTGCTGATGAAATGTATACACGAGTAATGCCATTGCCAGATGAAGATCATAGGCACGAATCATATACATGAACATGTGGCATATGATAGTGTAACATCTCAGAAATCCAATGTAAGATCAGATCATGCCTATCAAAACCTAAGGGATTAAGTGGTCAAGAATCTGCACAAAATGAATTTTTATGGACACAATCTACGGGCCATAAATGGAACCACGAATTGTCGATGGTCTCGTGAATCAACTTCAGAGACTTGGGATTCTGTCTTGAGTTTCACGAAGGCAAACCACGGGACGTAAATGGAACCACAGACCGTGAATTGTGTCCTCGTAGAATGATGTGCAGGGAAACTTAGTACTGTTTCTATTGGTTCACTTTTACGGACACAATCTATGGGCTGTAGATGGAATCACGGACCGTAGATCGGTCTCGTGGATTGAACTTCAGAGACTGGAATTTTATCTTGAATTCCACAGACCATAGATCATTCCATGGACGTAGATGGCTTTTGTGGAGAGTTCCGATAGTTTTTCTTTCAAGGTTGCTTTGGTCTTTTTCCAATCTTTTAACTCTTACTGTGTCGTTTTGGCCTATCTTAAGTGGGATTAGGGGAAAACAGTCGATTAAAACCCCTTCCCTTATTCCAAACACTTAGAATTATCTGATCAAACTCTTCTCAAGCAAGAAATTAGGGTTCTCTATCTTCAAGCTTTAGTTTAAGAATTTTATCGGATGTTTTTATTTTAGGTATGCAAGATTTCATCAATGAGTATCCTTTCACCCACTGAGTCCCAAATAAAACCTTATTCTTTGTTAATTAAATTCTACAAAACTCAGGGTTTCAATGAGAAGAATGAATTACATCATATGTTAGTTTCTCTTTATGAATATTCTATGAATACATGTTTTACCTCAAATTCAGTGTTCTTAAAATTATTTTCATGAACCCTAGGAATATAGATATTTCATGCCTCCAGATTGTGTTGTTTTAAATTGCATGTTTCTTTCAAAATGCAAAAATTGTCATGATTAGCTTAATAACCAGTTTATCAGTCCTTCATGCTTAGAGATGCTTGCAGATAAAGTGTCTATTAGTGTTGAACGATTTTCAGTATTTATGAGCTATTCGATATTAGTAGTATCATCATATTGTCAACATAAATTATGTTGGGAGTACTACTTAGCACTGAGAGGACATAGGGATGAAGGCTCGCATGTCAGTCAGAACTAAGATCTTTAACAACAATCTCTAAGTCTCAGAACTGTGTGCCATAGTAGGTTCTTAAAGGTCACCCAACATACCAGGACTGGCACCTTAGTCCTTTTTGGACATTAGCTTAGTGGTACAACATTAGATTATATTAGCCTTTATACCGTGACAAGGTATATTTGCCCTTTTTCTGTGTGGATTTTATATCGAGCTTCATGTTTCGACTCACATGATTATATGCCGATTAATAGTATCTCCCACAGTCCAGTCTCACATGTTGCATGACCTTGTAGATACATAATTCAATTCAGTACTTATCGGTTGTATTTTTTTACTAGTGGGTCATTGCATCGGTTCATGTAGTTCTGTTCAACATTTTAGATTTACCATGTTCAATTTACTAGATTTGTGATACATCTCTCATACTCAGTACATTCAAAATAGTGACTGCATACCTTTCTGTGCTATATTATTTTGTAATATAGGTTCAGACGTTCAATATCCATCTCAGGTTAGTACCGCTTTCGATCAGCTCAGTAGCAGTATTGGTGAGTCCTCATCCTTTGAGGACAAACTTAACATTATTTTAGTATTTACTCTTTTAGTTTTCAGATAGTTAAAGTTAGCTGGGTGCTTGTACCAACAACTCATAGTAGAGACTTTTAGACAGTTTGATAGTAGTATCAACTTATAATTTGTTCAGATATTTTCGACTTATCCATTTAGTGTTTTGGATTTAATACACCTTGCAAATTCAGCTTCTGCATCATTTATTTTCAGTTGTTATTTATACACATCTTAATATCACGTCAAATCGTGAATTAGTTTAGGTCACTTATAATTCTAAGCACCGTATTACGATTAGGGATAGTCTCAGATCATGACAGATAGGATGACAAGTGAACAAGTGATGAGTGAGTCATGTGAACAAATGAATAAGTGAACAACTAGAAGTAAAACTCGTGATCATATGAAAGAGATAGGTATTATATGTGTGAGTATTTTCCTTTCATATCGCTCTCAACTTCCCGAATGGCTTCTTCAGTATTCTAACCATGCATGATATTTTGGAAGGACTACATCTTTCATTATCAACTTTCTGACCTAGCGGTCTAGTATGATCATTGGAACTTTTTCAAATGGTAAGTCCTTAGTGCATCCAATTCCCTTTGTACGAAAAACAAGTGAAGGATTCCCTACACATTTAAGTAATGCAAAATATCGGGCACACTACAACTAATTGTAGAGGCAAATCTACCTTATAGGATGCCTGGCCAATTCTTCGTGTAATTCTATAGGAACTAATGTTTCTAGGGCTCATTTTACCTTTGTTTTCGAATCGCAAGACACATTTCATAGGCGAAACTTTCCGAACACTCAATGATTAATGTGAAACTCTAAGTCTTTCTATTGGATATCTTTAAAAGACTTTTGTTGGTTCAAACTTATGGCACAATAAACAAATATTTCCATACTTAGTACAAGTCACAAAATACTTATAGTGTTAGGATCAAACACTTACTATTATGCCAAAAGTTATAGCATATAGCAAGGGTACAACTTTATTTTTTAACTAAGTCCATCAAGCAAGCGCCATGTTCGATCATTACTCCTACCCGACCACTCCAGCCCCTCATGGGCTTTCCACAGGCAGGATGTTGGCATTACTCAACAATTCCCCTCCCAACACCTGCCAGAATGTTGCTCTTGGAAATTGAACTCACAACATTGGCTCTGATACCACTTTTTTTTTATCTGTCTTATAAGAATAAAACGGAAACAATTCTATCCTCTTAAAAGGAACGACTCAAAAATTAACCAAGATAATTTCATATCCATACAATCCATCCAATTCCAAAAAATGAGTACATAGTACTTTCTCTTTTAAATTTTATGATTAATGATTAATATATATATAAAAAATCATTCATTATTTCTCTTTTCATAAAAAAATAAAAGACAAAGATGTACTATTTTGATAAAATAGTACTTCATGACAAATTGTAGTACATCTATGACAATTTGTTCACTCCTATTTTATTCATAAAACCAAGAAAAAATAGGAGTAGTACAAATTTCAAAGATGTAGAACAATTTGTCACGTTGTACATCTATGCCTTTTATGTTTTTTTTTTTTAAAAAAGGAAAGTGAATGTTTTTTTTTATATATTAATCATTAATCATACTAATTTAAAGAGAAAGTACAATGTACTCTATTTTTTTTTTTTTGGAATTGGTTGGATTGTATGGATACAAAAATATCTTGGTTAGTTTTTGAATCATTCATTTTAAGATGGTAGTACTGTTTCGATTTGATCCTTCTAAGATAAATAATGAAAAAAAAAGTTGTATCAGAGCCAAGGTTGTGGGTTTGATCCCCAAGAGCAATATTCTGCATGAGACAAGTGTTAGAAGGGGAGTTGTTGGTAATGTCAACATCCTACCTATGGCAAAGTCCATGAGGGGTTGGAGTGGCCCGAGTCAGAGTCATGATTGAACATGACGCTTTTTTAAAAAAAATAATTCAAAGTGTAGGACAAACCCATTTATTCAAACAAAAAAAACAAAAAATCTGATGGCTTGGGTTTAAAAGTGACCTAAGCCCAAATACATAATACCACATCTTGTATTGACAAAACAAACTGGAAATGGAAAGTCTTCTCCTTCACTGCTAGTCCCAGCTGATCCGCTTCTTCTCCGATCGACGTCGAGCTTCTCCAATGGTTTTTCTTTGATGAAATGGTGATAAAAAAGTCTTGAGCTTGAGCTGTATCCACTTTGGCATTCAAAAATTCTCACGAATGCCATGGATGAAGACTTCTTCATATCATTACCTTTTTCCGACATATCCAATCAAGGTAATCCCCACCCAAGACTGAATCACACCTTTGGCTCGATCAATTTTGAAATATGTAACTGATAAACCCCAAATTTGTGCAGGTTGAGCTCCGAAGAGCTGATACCACTGCCTCAAATCTCGTGTATACCAGGTAACCTCTTTGTTTTGATCTTTAAAACAAATATTTGACTTTCATTTTCCCGTAGCTATGAGTTGCAGCAATTATATTCAAGCATGCTTTTGTATGAACTAGTCATTTGTTCTCATGCACTCTCCTATGCTTCATTGATTGTTAAAGTTTTTGTTTTGGCATTTTTTGATTCTGATATTAGGAATACTCTGCTTATCTATCTGTAATAATTTTCCTGCTTGTGCTGGTAATTTAGTGTTAGAAAAGAATTGGATCCTTGTTGTACCTGCAAAACTAAAAACGTGGTTAGTTAAACAATCTGCTACACAGTTTCCCTCTCTAAAGATATGAATCACCACCAAATTCTTATCCTTCAACATCTTCTTGATGCACCTTATGTCCACTGATATGCTCTATGGTATTTTTCATATTTAATCAATGATTTTCTTCAGAATAAGAGAGTCTGTCTCCATGATTAGAGGCTTGAGATTGTTATTAACACAATACATCAATCCTTCTTTAAAGGCTCCTACCTCTGCTTCTAAAATACTGCATAACTCCACAGTTTCTGTCTCTACATAGACCAAGTCTCCATTGTTGTTTCTCATACTAAATACCTTTAAACTGAGGTGTATTTGATCTCTGCAAGATTCATCAGTGTTGCATTTAAAATGACATTTAGGAGGACAAACCCATTTCAGCACTTTACAAGATAGGATAAGAATGTAATCTTCCAAGAATTTGACAATTAGGGGCAACTGAGTAGGCATGTTGGATAGCCAAGGATATCTAGTTGTGGCCATTAGATAGATATTCTTATTGACCTCTCTTACCATAGCCTGTCTAGACATATTTCTGCCATGCGTATTTTATTTATTTTTTTCCAAATTTGCCATATAATGAATATAGGAACTGATCTAAATAATGGTTTTAGCTTGGGGTTGCATTCTTCCACCCACCATTGATAGATAGTCTGCTTCATCTAAATGAAAGGTCCTTGAATTTCAACAGCTCCTGAAAATGTTTTCCATAAATACTTTGCATTTGCTTGATAGATTTAGTTAAGAAATAAAGTTGTGTCTTTGCTATAAGCTATAAGTTTTGGCATGATGGTAAATTCTTGATTCTAAAAATTGTTATCAGAGCATGGTTGATTGATTTCGTTATTCGATGCTTCTATGTAATTTATAGTGAATTCACTGTGTTGTTGAAAGGAAAAATTATGACTAGTTTTTTTTTCTTCTGAAAATTGGTGAAGAAAAAATAATTATTTTAGAAGTGGTTAGGATTTTCTTTTGAAGCCTTTTGAATGTGAATTAATCACATTATAGATAGGATTCTTTGTCCAACAATGATAGTGACTCTGTGGTTTATTTGTTTTTTTTAATTCATAAGAAAAACTGTTGTTGTGGGGGCAATGAATTAAATGGTAACAAAAAATAGTTGAAATGTAAAAAGAGTGACTTAAGTTTTAATTATTGCGTGTAGGTGACAAACTTGTAATCAACTTTTAAAAATAATTGACTTTTTCTTAATAGGCCCTCAAGTTTTATTTTAACACTTCATCCACATTTTAACTAAAACCATAATTTAGAAAAGAGGAAAGCTCAAATTAGTCTTTTTTTCTTTTCTTAACCTCCCGCTCAAAGCTATCATATTTTCACATGTTTTTTTTTTTGCTTCTGATCTTCATCTCCAACATTGTTTAGTCTTTTTCTTCTTCTTCTATTGGTGTTGCGGCTTATTGTCGATTTCTTATTTGAAAAATTTGAGAAGAGAAAATCTCAAATTTTAGACTAACATGTGATTGGAAAAGGTTTAAGCTTTAGAAATCACTTAACAGGTAATTTTCAATCATTTTAATAAGTGAATATTATTTGTTTTGTGTGTATTATTCATTTAAAAATTTGATTTTTGTATTATTATTCTTGCCATTGATGTATAATAATTTTCAGCAATTGCTATAACTATTTCAACAATTTACAACAATTGCTATATAATTTACAGAAATAGATGTTGTTGTTGAGTAAATTTCAGCAAATTCTATATCTAATTTAGTAGTTGCTGAATAACTTACAATAATTGTGATGTTTTAATACAATTTTTTAGTTTTATTTTATAATATTCTTATGTATCTTCAACATCATTAATGGGAGATATAATAGCAGTAGGGGTTGATTGTCATGGTGAATGAGTTAAGTCAAACAATCGTTATAGTTGGTGTTGGAAGAGTAAAAAATTGACCTCGACAATTGCAATGATTGTGCATCGAGATATCACATATGATGATTTTGTGAATAAAATCATTACTTGTTGTAAATTAAATTGTGAGTTGCAAGACATTGTCATCACTTACATGCACAGTTGTGATGAAAAACAGAGACGATTTTTAAGATATATGCTCAACTTAGTTTGAGTACTTATTTGGAAGATGAACCTAAAGTTATTCTAAGGATCTACATGGTTGAAAGATTGGTGGAGAATCATAATTTATGTGATGACCAACAAATGTTGAACGATGAATGTGGTAGGATGAATATGGATATTTTAGATGAAGAGCGTGAAGGTCAACATATTCTGTCTCCTAATTTTTGGAGTAGTACCTTTAGAGCTAGATTGCCCATTATTGATGAAGCTGCTGATAGGAAAGTGCTATGAAATAAAAAATATTACTTATTTCTAAAGTTTCATCCTCTTTGTACACTTAATTAATTTCTGTTTTAGCTGATAATTAATTAACTTAATGCAGTCATGCGCAAGATGATGAAACATGTTTTTACAAAGATACGTCGTTTAAGAGTAAGCAAGAATTAGATATTGCATTGAAAATTGTTTGTGTGAAAAAAAAAATTTAGATTGAAGAAAGTAATTAATTCACATTCAGTGTATTATGTCAAATGTGAGCATCCTGAGTGCAAGTGGTGGCTAAGAGCGATGACTGTTGAAAATTCTGATAGATTTTATATTAAAAAGTATGAAAAAAATGCATACATGTGGCTCAGAACATCTTACGAGTCATAATCCACACGCCACAACAAAAATCATTAGAGCATACTTCAAAGATAGATATCCTGAAGGTAAAGGACCATCTACAAAAGATTTGAAAAACTCTATCCGTATTGAATTGGAATGCAAGGTTAGTTATTGAAAGGTTTGGAGGGGTATGAGATTGCAAAGATTTTGGTAAGAGGGACACATGAGCATGGATGTGAGGTGATTGATGCGTATAGTCATATGCTTAGGATATCAAATTTAGGAAGTAAAACGGCATTGAAGATTGATGAAAATGGTAGGTTCAAGTACTTTTTTTTGTGACATATGAAGCTTGGACACTTGGTTTTGCACAAATGTGAAAAGTCATAGCTGTTGATGGGACATTTTTGAAGAGTAATTATGGTGGTGTGTTGTTGTCTTCTGTTGCACAAGATGCAGAGAATAATATTTTTTTTGGTGGCATTTTGTGTAGTAGACTCTGAATGTGATGCTTCCTACAGTTACTTTTTCGAGGAATTGAGAAGTTTTGTACTTGATACTCCTGAATTGTGCATAATCTCTGATAGACATCAAAGTATTGGAAAGATGATTTCAATTGTATTTCCTTCAACTCGTTATGGTTGTTGCATGAGGCACCTAGGGGAAAGTATTCGAAATAATTTTCACAATGCGAGTGTTTTTCACCACTTTTATAAGGCGAAAAAAGTATATAATGTGGATGTGTTCAGTGATCATTTTAATCAGATAAGAGATTTGGTTCCACATGGTGCAACACATCTAGACCAAGTTGAATTTCACTGATGGAGCAGTGCATTCTTTCCCGAAAATAAGTATAATTTATTATTGTTGTTATTGGTAGTTGGTATAACTACTGCAGTTTTTTTATAACAATTGTTGCACCTTTTTATAGTAACTGCTGCATTTATTTCAGCAACTACTGAGAAATATGCAATAATTGTTATGATTAACTACATATTTATATTTTGTAATAGTAAAACATACAGAATATTATAGTAGTTACTGCATTCATGTGAAGTAGCTAAAATAAATTACAATTGGTACAATTGTTGTAATCTTTTGTAGCAACTGCTGTATTTATTGCAGTAACTGTCGAAAAATATACAACAGTTTCTGTAAATAACTGCATATAATAAACACATACTTATAATATATAATCAGGCACTTATATGTTGCAGGTACAATATTATGACGATAAATATTGCTGAGTCGGTTAACTCAATGTTTATTGATGAAAGAGAATATCCCATTACTACTCTATTTGATGGAATAAACAAGCAATTTACAGAAAAAATTCATGAGAGGCGTATGAAATTCATTT
Source organism: Solanum stenotomum (assembly GCF_019186545.1). Lineage (NCBI taxonomy): Eukaryota > Viridiplantae > Streptophyta > Magnoliopsida > Solanales > Solanaceae > Solanum > Solanum stenotomum. The sequence goes on from NC_064288.1 coordinate 13,266,356, forward strand.
ATGCACCAACCATCTTTGTCTCTTTGATAGAAAAATACATTGCAAAAAATATTAATGTGGGGTACAAGCTATTGGCCCATCAAATAGCCAACTACAAGTATATTATCACCGGTTATGATGAAGTTGCAACAATTGATTTGCTAGCCAAATTTTGTACTTGTAAAGTCTTTGAAATTGATCAAATACCTTGTCCACATGCTATGACAGCGCTTCGATGCCAATATGGTGATGACTATGAGATACACATTTATGAGTACTCCTCTCCGTATTATAAAGTAGAGGTATACCTTATTGCATATGTGGAGGAAATTAAACCGGTGCCATCCAAAGAAACTTGGAAAGTTCCTATTGAGATTTTAGAGAGAAAAACATCTTCTCCATTTGTTGAGCCAGACAAGTATAACACCTCGCTCTTAGAAATAGCTAATTTTAGAAAGAACAAAATTGGAAAGAGCTAAATTGAGAGTTGTGCAAGTTAGACTTCAATAGTGAGTTTTAGGTTGACTTTAAATGACCATAACTTTCAGTACAAAATGAGTTAGGTGGACCATGAGATATCAAATGAAAGATCTTTGAGTTCTCTTTCCAACACCATCGAGTTTGCTGAATTCTGAATTTGTATGAGGGAGATATGCCCATTTGAGTTCAACCTGTCCAGTTAAAGAAATTCATCTGAATTAAGGAGGGGTATTTCGGTCTTTTTCTTACCCCTAAGTTTACACGTTTTGGTTATCCAAATAGAGGTCTAAACTGATTGAGATCAGTTTTCACAATTCCAAAACAGTCTTAGGATTTTAGAAAAAAGTTCAAGAAGAGAAAATAGGAGAGAAAACTTCAAGCGTTCAAGATTCTTTCGAGGTTTGAGGATTTTCGCCAAGGATTCGATCCTTAAGAGGTATGTAAATTTTCATAGTTTTGGGTTTGTTCACCCTCACACCAATCATGAGTTTCAAATTTTGAATTCATCCATAAGACTGATTATATTGAGTTCTTGATTGAGTTCTTTGATGTTTTGTTGTTTTATTCTTGAATATGAAGTTTTGATGAGTTCTTGAGGTGAAAATCTTACGTTTGAGGGTTGTTCTTGAGTAGATTTTTGTGTACTTATGTTGGGTATATGAATCTAAGAGAGTTTGGAAGAAATCTATTGATTCTAGGTGAATTAGGGCCAAAAATTGAGAAGAAAAATTCATCAGATTGTTCTGGGGGGGTGGCGCGTCGCGAAAAATTTAAAATAAGACTAGAACCTTTCTTTGTTGTGAGTAGGATTTTACCAATGAATTAAAAATTTCTTAAGTATTAAGGTCAGGTCACTAGATATAGCACCTTGAGTTCCAAAAAGAATTAAAGAGAATTCATTCAAGTCATTCCTTAGTTCTTTTAAGTTTTGGGTCAACTTCAAATGACCATAACTTTTAGTACAAGATGAGTTAGGAGACCCACAAGATATCAAATGGAAGATCTATAAGTCCTATTTCCAACGCAATCGAGTTTGGTAGTTTTGGAATTCGTATGAGGGAGATATGCCCTTTTGAAGTCAAGTTGTCCATTTAAGGAAAGTTACTCGAAAATAGAAGGGGTATTTTAGTCTTTTCCTTACCCGCACTTATTCTAAACACGAATTTTACCCAATTAAGGGTCCAAACTGATTAGAATTAGTTCCATTGATCCCCAAAAGCATTTAGGGTTTTAAAGAGAAGATTCAAGAGGAGAAAAAAGTTCAAAGTTTCAAGCGTTCGTTCATGAAATTCAAGATTTCGCCTAGAACCTAGTTCTTTGAGGTATATAAGCTTTCATAGTGTTGGTTTTGTTCAGCCACACGTCAATCATGAGTTTCTTTTGAGAATCTATCCATAAATATTGAGCAATTTAATTTCTTGATAAGTGTTCTTGAAGTTTTCTTATTGATTAAGTTTTGATGTAAGATTCTACTTGGGTCAACTTCAAACGATCATATCTCTTAGAATATAAAGAGCTACGTGACCCATAACCTATAAAATTAATAAATATTTGAATCTACTTTCCAATGCCATCAATTTCGCATCAATCCAATTTTTTGAGTAAAAAGTTATGACCATTTTACTAACATGATACAGTGCTGTTACGAATTAGCCGACGGGAAAACATTAAAAAGGGTCATTTTTATCTTTTTACCTCCAAGAAAATCCTAAACAAATTTCTTGACTAATAAAAGGCTCAAAACAATCAGATTTTCATCTTTTAATCCATCATTCTCTTATCTCTTAAACCCTAGGGCAAAACCCTAAGAAAAAATCAATGTAGAAGACTCCATTCAAGATTCTTTCAAACTTTTTCAAGATTCTTCTTCAAAGTAAGTCATTCTCCAAGAATTCCATTCTTTTCAACTCAAATTCCTCTATAAAATTATGAATCACTAATGAAAATGATAATTCTTGGCCATGGAGATTTCAAGAAACTAATTCAAGAATCTCAAGAAAGGTTTTCTTGATCGTTTACCTTCAAGCTAGGGTTTCGAGGCTTCTAATCAAGTTCTTCTTCAAGATTTTCAAGATTTTTCAAGAACCTTGTTCTTCCAGGTATGTAAGGCTATCATAGTGTTGGACTAGTTTGTCCTTATGCCCTACATCTTATTTCAAATCAGTAAAAGAGAAATCTAGGATTCTACCCCAAGATTTGAGTATTTTTGAGATAAGTTGATTTGAGCTCTTGAGTTCATGATTCTTTTAAAAAAATTATTCCTAATTATTGAGTTTCTATATTTTTATTGAGATCCTTGAGTTGATTTGTTCATGTATATAATTGAGCATGAACCGTATTTTGAGTTATAAATCTTGAGAAGTTTTTCAAAGCAAACACTTGAATTTTAAATTGAGTTTTGAGGAAGTAAGTATGAGAATGAGAATAGTCGTATACATGAGTTCTATATTGTTATTTAGATCCTTGAGTCGAGTCGTTCATGCCCATAAATTTCGCATGAACTCCATCAGTTAAGTATCTTTGAGAGGAGTAGTATCTTCATATTTTAAGTATTGAGTATTGAGTTCCTAATCATTTTGAGATTATATTCCTAATCATGGGGCTACTACATGTTACCCATGAAGGTCCTTGAGTTGAGTAGTTCATGCCCATAATTCCGCATGAACTCTATGAGTCGAGCAATCTTGAGATGAGAGGTATCATTGAGTCCTTGAGTTAAGTAGTTCATGGTCATAATTCCGCATGAACCCTCCGAGTCGAGCATTCTTGAGATGTGTAGTATCATTGACTCCTTGAGTTTTGGAGTTGTTGAGTTCCAAGGATTGAGTTCTATGCATGGTTATTGAAAACCTTGAATTGAGTCGTTTGCGTCCATAATTCGGCAGGAACCCTATTTTAAGAAGTCCTTTACAAATTATTTTAAAACTTGTTTTAAAGACTTGAGCACTGAGTTGAGAAAGAGTTGAGCGGAGTTCATTTTATTTAAAATGTTATATGGGAACTAAGTATTCCCAAGAGTAAATATTTTTACATTTAAGATGAGAGGAAACTGAGATTTACAAAAGAGTTTTGAGCAGTTTGAGTACCATCTCTTTTAAGAGAAAGAATTTTGAGTAATAATCTCAAAACACAGAAAGAGCTATGCTTTTAAACATATGATCTAGTATATTTTGGGAGTAGTATTGAGCACCAATATAAGGGAGAGTTCATACAACTTACAGCCCCTATAAACCATGTAGCCAACGTGGGTAGAAAGAGTCATACTTTTTAGATGATTCTTTAATGCTTTTTAGCATAAACTAGTGGGTCCACTTAGTAGTAGGTTCTATACCCAGGCAAAGTATAGGACAATTCTGGCAGTGTGGGCGAGACGTTGTATCATCACATAGGTCATAGTAATGGTTGTCGGTTAGAGAATCTCCCACAAAGTTATATTGTATTTTTATATACAAACTGAGTTATTATTGTATTCTTCAATACATTGAGTTGCTACCGTCTGTTTTAAAAGATTTCCATATATTGCATCTTTTATTGTTGCTTTATCTTGAGTTGAGTATCCAAAGTTGAGTATTTTATTATTGAGCCCTATTTCTCAGAGTTGAGTTGAGCTATGTTTCACAGAGTTGAGTATCTTATTATTGAGTTGAACTATGTTTCATTGAGTTGAGTTGAGTTGAGAAGAAGTAACTATGTTTCTTTTCCATCAGTTCAACCTTATGTTTATGTTTTAGAATTCCCCTTACATACTCGTACATTCCATGTACTGAGCCATTTGTCTTGCATCATTCCATGATGCAGATACAGGTATTCAGGATCATCAACAGTTATTTCGTTGAGTTCATGTGAGATTCCAGTCAACTTTGGTGAGCCTTCTTATATTCCAGAGGACTTCACCTTTATTTTACAGTTATTAGTTTTGAGATGTCGCGGGTCTAGTTCCGATATCCTTCTATAATAGTAAAGGCTTCATAGATAGACAGAGTTGAAGAGTTTTTCTGTATTTACTTTCTTTTGAGTATCATTCAGACTTTCTTAAAGTTCACTATTGGAGTTCAATGAATTTAATTCAATTTTAAGCTTATGTATGCTTGAGTTAGTCTTCCGCTTGTTGCCAGCTATGATGAGGATTTGCTTGGGGACCAACAATGGTTCTCGAGTGCCGGCTACGTCTAGGGTGTAGGCTCAGGTCGTGATAGGACGAATAATCGAATATGAAACTACTAATGTGGTGGATGAAATCCATATGTGATTGAATTCCTATACGGGGCATGTAAAACCTAATAGGTAAATTCTTGATGCTCACCGATTGCATGAACTGTTTATGAAATTGGGTGTCTAGTTGATTTTGAATTGGCTTGGGTCTTGTCCACTATGTGAGAACGTGAAAACGTGAGAAAGAAAGGGAAAACATAGAAAATCAAAAAGTTATCCTTTTGCTAATATTCAATCGACACATTAACAGACACTTAATTTGTGAGCAAGAACAATCTTTGTGAGCAACTCGTTTTGATAATGAAATCAACACCAACAACTTCCGCTGCAAGTATTAAGGTTGACATCCTGTAGTTTTTTTGCTCATAAATTTTTCTTATACATCTATTGTTTGAACGTTCACTGGATCACACAAATCAAAACAAATTAATTTCAATTTATTACTTGCTTTATATAATTACACTGTATATATAACATCGATTTTTTAATTTATTACACTGTTTATATTACATCGATTTTTCTATTTACGTGTATATATTTGAAATTGAACCCCCTGAATATATGTCAAAGGAGTAGCTCAATGGTAAACTGGGTTCAAGAAAGCGCGTTTTGTGGGCTTGGTCGCGGGTTCAAATCCAGCGAGCAACAACCTTCTTTTTTTCTAATTTTGAATCATTTTTGTTGGCTTAAATTTTAAGTGTTTTTATTAAAAATAAATAGAACAACGACGACGTTTCATTAATGACTAAAGTTTTATATTTTAAATCTTTAATTGAAAAGTCATCAAATAAAAAACCCTCTCTTTTCTAGGGATTTCAATATTCTATTTTTTCCTCCTAGTCTTCTCTTTCAACTAGAATACTGCCTCTCATTTTGCGGCTCGCCTGATGCCTGCTCCTGCTTGCTGTCACTGCTCGCTGCCGCTGGTGGTCCTCCGATCTCCGCGGATCATTTCATTCTATCCTCCATTCGTGATTCGACCATTGATGGCAACCTCTGTAAGTTCTTGTATTTTTTGTTTTTTTTATTTTTAAAAATCAAAATTCAATATGTGCAGTGTGCCAAAAGAATTTTTGTGAGTTTCTGCTTTGATTTGTGTTTATTTTTAGTCTTTCTAATGTTAAATTTGTGCATGCTCTCCATTTGTACTTTCAGGAGCCGGAGACAATTCTAAAGGAATTGAAGAACTTGTAGAATTTTTGAATGAGTTGTGCTACTTTATTAACATTTTATAAATATGTACTTTAAATTTGTTTCTTATGATAAGTTGTAATTGTAAGAAATTATTTGAACTAAGGATTTTTTTGTCAACCCGTTTGTTATTCGATCCATTCATATATGATCCGATCCGACCCGACCCGACCCGTTTATTTATGGATATTATTAGTGTGATTATTTTTTTTTGGAACCCCCTCGATAGAATTCCTGACGCCGCCACTGGTGACATCGTGTGTATTTACCGAAACTAATTGAATTGAATTGTGCCTACACGTCATCACTTAAGGTGCAAAAGAATATAGAAAAAAATTTTGAGGAGAGGGGGGAATAGGGAGGTAATAGGACCCCCATAAAAATAGAATTGTCGCTGAAATTTTGGTCATAATTCAAAATGATACTTATACCTTTTCCCCAAATACAAATATTACACTCCATGCTTACACTAAATATCTTGACTAATATTTCTTTACCTGATCTTTTGTTGCTTGCTAGCTATATTTCTTAAGCATGCATCGTCAAATGCTACACAAAATATATATAAGATTTTATCGATAAATTTAATTTTGAATACTTCTTTCTGAACATGCAATTGTTACAAAAAGTTATTAACATTATTCTCTAAGCATGTATGTATTTGAAAATAATCAAACTTTGTTATTTGATTGAGAAAATTGGTTATAATATACTTGTACCAGTTTTCTTGAAACTTTTAATTTGAAAGAGCCTAAATTATCACTATATGGGTAATATTATGTTTGAAGGATTTTTGGTTAAGGCAATATTTTTTTTTGTATTCTCTTCACCTGACGATTTTAATATTTTACCACTACATAAAAAATCCAAAATGATTTTCATATTCTTGAATTGTTTTTTTTTGAAAGTCCCAAAAGGCCCATTTTATTAAAAAAAAAAAATACACCTCCCGTGATATGGTCTGGATTAGCCAGCCATTCAACAGAAGGGCCAAAACAATACAATTAAGAAATCTAACTTAAAAGTGCAAAGGGAAAGAATAAAAAATTGACATTCTGATAAAGGAAAGTGAGGCGATCTCTTGTTGCGTCAATCAGCTTTCTTCTTCAGCTACTCGCCGGAATCTTCGTCTTAGGTAAGTCGACCACCATAAATTACCTTCTAGCTTGTGTTTATAGCTTTGCTATGTCATCTTTTTCACCTAATTTGAGTAAAAAATCTGAAGCTTTGAGCTAAATACATTTCAAGTCACCTTTAAACTCTCACTAGGTGTTATGTATTTAAATCTCGATGGAGCTCACTCCAAGCTTGTGACTTTTCTTTCACAAATCAAGTGAAATTAGATCTAGCAACTTTGAGTATCTGTAAGGTACGCATCCTAATACTTTTGTTTAATTTCTAAAAAGGAATGAACCTCTAGTGAGATTGATACCACCTTAATAGATTTCAAACGAATGTATCATTGACTTGTACTTATCCCACTGTACAAACTTCCAAATTGGTCTGAAATGTACTTCCAGTAAGCTGTTGTTGTGTTGATTGTTTATTTTCCATCTTGCTTGTCTCTTTTGTTAAACAATATTGTAGTATCTGAACTATAAATCATGTCTCATTTCATCTGATGCTTGTCTTTTAAGTCTTTTGATTCTCATATGTGGAACTTATTGTTGTCTAAAATAATTATGCCTTTAGCCCTTCCTTGGTAATGTTGCATATGAATCGAAGCATTTTGTCCCTGCAAAACTAAAACACCAGTTAGCTAAAAAATCTGCAGCGTTGTTGCCTTCTCTGTGTGTTTGGTGAAGTTGTACGAGACCTCATTCAATCAGCTCTCTTATCCTCCTTATAATCATCACAATACTCCAGGGGCAATCCCAATCTCCACTTAATATTTTTATTAGGGCCAAAGAATTTGTTTCCAATATTACTGGTAGATATAGTATTTCAACACATAGCTCACACCTTTCCTTCAAAGACGTAGCCTCAGCAAATAAACTAGCAGAGTCTGTGATCCTTCTACATAGAGCATATTGAATATTCCCTTCATTATTTCTAATACAAAATGATATAGAACTTGAATCAGGGTTTCCTTTAGAAGCACCATCTGAGTTACATTTGAACCAACCTTGATTAGGTAGTTTCCAACTCACAGGTAACGATCTTATCACAAATTTGTATTTTTGAAGAAAATCCATCAAAAGGGACCATTCTTGTGGGATGTTCTTCATCCATGGATACAAAATCAGGGTTAAAAGATGAGTGTTTCTAGAGATCTCATATATCACTCTCCTCTAAGTCATAATGCCTCCATAATTCACCTTATTTCTTCATTTCCATAACTGCCAGCATATCATACTAGGAATAGCTTGCAAAATTGGTTTAATCCTGCTAGGAATCTCAATATTCCACCATTTTTGAATAGTTTGTGATGGCATTGCACAAAAGGACCCTCTACCCCAGAACTAATAACAAAGTATTTCCAGGTCTTTTGAGCAAACTCACTAGTAATAAATAGATGTTGAGAGGTTTTTGTATGTGGTGACTCACAACATCTACACCTTGACACCAAATTGATACCACACCTTTGAAGAATATCATCAATAGGAAGCTTAAATTTCCACAATCTCCATAAAAAGAAGTTTATCTTGAAAGGGACTCCCTTACTCCATAAACGTTTCATGCTTTCTACTGGTGAGTTTCTTTGTCTCATCAATTGGAAAGCACTGGCCACCGTGAATTTTCCACTAATAGTCTCCATCCACCAAGGCAAATCCCAAGGTGAAGCTGGCTTACTAATGTGAAAATGATCCTGAATATGTTGTACAATATCACTAGGGAGGATTTAAGACATCTTCAGTTCATTCCATTTTTCATCTATCATTAGTGAATCAATACCTCCTATCTCATTCTCAATTGCGAAACATGATATAAAGTTCCCAATTTAGTCCAATTGTCAAACTATATGCTAGAAGAACCCACAGTAGGTTCCCACCATATTTCTTGTTCAATATCGTCCTTGGCCTCAAGCATTTTTCTCCAAATTTGAGACCCTCCTTTCCATTGTACTTATATAGAAATTATCTTTTTACAATACTTATTCCACATATAATCAGTCCATAGAGATCTGGATGTTCTGAAATTCCACCATAGTTTAGCAAATAAAGCTTTCAATAGATCAAATAAAGATCTAAAACACAAACCTTTTTCTTCCTTAGGGTAACACATCTTATCCCAAGATACCCAATGCTTACTCTTGCATTTATATTTATTGCTCCATAGGAATCTGTTGAAAATACTATGAAGTTCATCGATAATAAACTTGGGTGGGACCACAACAGAGAGTAAATATAGGGGAATGCTCTGTAATACACTATTGATCAAGACTGCCTTAACCCCGTAGGATAGTAGTTTTCCTTTCCAGTTTTGAAGTCTCCCCTTCACATTCTTAATGATTTCATAATAATATGGCTTTCTTTTTTTAGCATGTGTGATTGGGCAACCCAGATATACAAAAGGAAATTTCCCTTGGTCAAATCCTGTTGCTTCCTTTACTTCATCCATCAAAACATTAGAAACCTTTTTGTACATATAGAAGTTACTTTTCTGATTATTGATAAGTTGACCAAATGCTTGTTGATAATCTTTTAATATTCTCATCACCAAATCTAGAGATCCTTTATCAGTAGAGGTAAATAAGATGGTATCATCAGCATACACTAGATGATTTATGTTCCTACTCCATTTAGGCAACCCATATTCTTTATATCTCTCATCTTCTAAAAGAGCATTGAGAGCTCTGGACAACACCTCATAAGTGAGAATGAATAATGCAGGCGATAAGGGGTCTCCTTGTTTGATTCCCCGTGTATAATGGAAAAAGCCATATGACTGTCCATTAAAAATTGTAGAATACCAGTTATTAGCAATTAGTCTCCAAATCATATCAATAAACACTTCTGTAAAGCCCATCTTTCTCATGACTTTTGTTAAGAAGAGCCATGATACTCTATCATAGGCCTTTGACATATCCAATTTTATAATGACATTGAATGGCTTTCCTCTCAATCTAATATCAGTAACTATTTCCTGCGTAAGTAGAACATTCTCTATGATACTTCTGCCCTTGATGAATCCTGACTGATTTTTAAAAATCAACTTTGGTAATAAACCTTCTAGCCTCTCATGCAATACTCTAGAAATAACTTTGTTAATAAAGTTACTGAGGCTTATAGGTCTTAGATCTGAGAAGCTTTCAATAACTTCCTTCTTTGGAATAAGTACCAAATTGGTATGTGTAACACTTTTTGTAAGAGTATAACTTCCTTCAAAGAAGTCATTCACCATGCTATAGATATCCTGTTTGACTACTTCCCAACAATGTTGGTAGAATATTCCTGAAAACCCATCAGGGCCACAAGCCCTACTACCTTTTAACCCAAAAACTGTTCGACTTCCTCTATGGTGGGTACTGTACATAATAATTTGTTATCTTCAGTAGTAACCATCTTTGGTAAGAATTTCAACAGTTCAAAACAACTTCCCTCCTCTTCTTGTGTGAATTGTCTCTATCCAATCTCCACTAGTATTTTTAATTCTGTGGATTTGTAGCTTCTTTCTCCTTCCCTTTACAAGACTATGGAAAAATCTCGTATTTCTATCTCCTTTTTCAAACCAGGTTATTCCAGCTTTTGTCTCCAGAATTCCTCCTCATAGTATAGATATTTTTTCACTTCTTCTTGAGCCTGCTACATAGCCATTCTATTTGAGAAAGAAGGATCTTCCTCAAATAATTGTTCCTTCATCTTCATAATCTCCTCTCTAATAGTTAGTTGTTGAAAGATATCACCATACCTCTCCCTGCTCCATACCCTCAAAGCCTTTTTCAGATTCTTCAACTTATGTTTGAAAATCTAGAAACTATTTCCAGTTCATCGGTCTTCCAGTGTTGTAGTACTACCTCATTCAGGGTGATATCTTCCACCCAGAAAGAGAGAAATTTAAAAGGTTTGACAATTGGTTGATGCCCTGTACTCATAGTAAGAAACATAGGGGCATGATCTGACCCCGTTCTACGTAAATGATCCACCTCCATTGTCGAGAACCATTCCATAAGATGTGAGTTTGCCAATAGTCTATCCAACCTTTTAAAAATGCAATTATGGCATGCCCTCCCATTCCACTAAGTGAAAGGACTACCTTTAAAAGGGATTTCTTCAAGTTCACAAGAATTCACACAAAATGCAAAATCTTCCATCTCATGCTGAGTTACAGGTAAACCTCCTATTTTCTCATCTTCATGAAGAATAACATTAAAGTCTCCACCAATCAACCAAGGAAGAGTAGTATCAATACCACTATATATGTCATTCCACAAATCAAGTCTTTCTCCTTCAGAACATTTGACATATACCATAGTGATAATCATTTGCTTTTGATTCTCCAAGAATGATATTTTTACTATGATTTGTTACTCTGTATCACTAATTACTTCCACATCTAACCCTTCCTTAACAAAAAAACCATATCTTTCCATTGCTATTCGTGCCAGCTGTATGCATTTTCAGTTTTCTTTTATAACTCCGCAGGTGTCTCATATGTTGAAATGGCTCCATAAGAGCTATAAGAAAATACTTATGATGTCTATTTAACTTTTGAAATCTATTAAAAGCTTGATGTGTGTTAATAGATCTGATATTCCAAAAGATAGCCTTCATCATCATCTAACAACTTTGTTTGTGGTCCCTCTTTTTGGCACAACTCTTGTAGGTTTCTGATTTTCTAAGCTTGTCTACTTTTTACCCCTCTTAGGATATTTCTTTAATGATTTGGGAGACAGATCACATGTCCTACCAACTTGCTTCCAATTAGTATCATCCTCCATATTTTCAGCAATATCCTCCTCAACTTCTGTCACACTTTCATCATAACCACTTTCTGCCTCTTGTACCGTATTCATCTGGTGCGTAAAAATATCATGTAATGTTTCAGATGGACTTTTCTGGTAAGGTGTTGCCAACAACTGGAATTGCTCTGTATCATTTTGATCCTCCTTTTCATTTTTTCTTGAGTCTTCAGAATCTACTTTTCTTAATTCTATATCAAGTTTCTTGCAGACCTGGTTCTCCTCATGAAACTCACAATCATCATTCTTACTAACTAAAGCCTTCTATTGAGTAGAAATCACGATCTCTCGGCATTTCATACTGGGATACCTTATCTCAATTTCACCCTCCTCTAGTTCTTTGGCCTGCCACACTACAAGAAACATGATTTTTTGTGACAACTTTTTGTAGCGACATACATAGTTGCCACAATATGTAAGGTTTTTGTGGCGAGTTCAGAGTTGCCATAAATGATATAGTACTTTTTGTAGCGACTTCTGTCGCTGCCAAATATACTTTTCTGCAGCAAAATAGATGTCGCTACTGATAGTATATGTATTGTAACGACAAGAGTTGCTACTAACAGATACATTTTAGTAGCGATAGCAAACTTGCCACCATTTTGATACAGATTTTGTGGCGACAATGTCGCCACTAAAACGTTATTTTAGTAGCGACCTAGATAAAATGTGTGTTGTAAAATTTGTGGCATATTTGTTAACCTCTAGCGGCGACAAATGTCGTCACAAATAAGTGTTGTTGTGGCGACTCATTGAATTCGTCACAAATAAACTTTAGTTATGGAAGTACTAGGTACGGTCTAGAGGTTGCTGTTATAAATATTCAGCGGCGACTTTTGTAGTATTTATGGCGACTTTCATCGCCACAAAAACACAGATTTCTTGTAGTATCAATTTCCACTCTATCTCCCCATTTACTGGATTTCTCATTGCTATGAATACTAGGAGTGGTACTGGAAGCTGCTTTTGAAGGTGTAATGTGATGTCTGGAGTCTTCTTTAAAAGATTTATCTACCCATTCTCTTGTATTCTCTTCCTTTTGTTTTGTAGGATTTGTTAAAATACAATCATCCTTGTTGTTTATGTCATTCACTTCATTATTTGTGTTATCTGCCAACACTTCAAAAGGATTACAAGTGTTTACATCCCCATTTTTGTCTTTTGCAGGACCATCTGGTTGTTCAATATCTTTGGTTAGAGTAAAAACTCTGGTTGTTGGTATCCATTTTCCACTGTCAACACATTTCCCATTCCGCATTCTTCTTTGCTGATCTTGTTGTGTTTCCTCTTCATGATTGCTTGTTGTCTTTTTCAGCTCAGGGTGAAGTATTCTACATTCATCCTCCATATGACCTTGTAGCTTGCACTTCCTGCAGTATGATGGAATGTTATCATATTAAATCTTGACCTTTACTGATCTTGCTACATTAGTGTTCTCATCCTCTATCTCCATTTGTACAAATTGAGGTCTCTCCGCAAGCACGTCCAATTGTACTTTTACTCTTGCGCAACTTGGGTGAGTTTTGTTAATAGTAGCCATGTCAAGTTGTAAGGGCTTACCAACTGCATAAGCCAATGTAAAAAGTGCTACGCCCCAATATTGCATTTTTCCTACTTGCTTCATACAAGAGCCAATGCTGAGTCATATGAGGAAAATAGTGTACGTGCAGTCTTATTCCTGTTTTAGATTAAAAAAAAAGTCAATTTGGATAAATTTGAAGCAAAAGTTGATATCTATATCTATTTATTAATAATTTAGGCATTTTACATAAATCCCGCGGATGAAATGGTCTAATGGACCATTTTTCTTGTGTGAGTTTGTATTATGGACCCTTCTACTCAATTCTCTATCAACAAAACTCTTACACTCAATCAAAAGAAGATTTTAAAACCTCTTCTACCATGTGTGTAGTTCACCCGCCCTTAAATGGATGATATGTCAAATTCATGACACATAAATTAATAACATGTCATAATAATCTTCATTAACTATTTTTAAAAATTATTAACCAAAATTAATAAATAAAAGGTAAAATAATAAGATTTTAATTTATTCTTTCAAGTAAAATTTTAAATCTCCACACATCTTCTCGCCATTTCCACCACGAAATGGCCAAATTCTGTCGGAGAAAGTCATCGCCGCCACCACTGCTCTTGCTAGTGAGACCACAAATAGTCTCTCCCTAACCTGCATCCATCTTCGTTGCACACCCTCACCGTTTTCCTTTCCTCCTTCTCCAACCTCCACAAATCCAGAAATCCTTAGCGCCGCACCACCAACTCCGGCTGCCAAATCTCTTCGCCGCCATGAGTAGCTCCTCGTCCCTTTCTCCGCACCACCGACAACCCCCTATGAACCACTAGGTACTGCTTATCCTCTCAATCTTCTCTGTCGTACCAACAATATGCCAAGAGACTCCTTGCCGCCTCCAGCATACTAGACCGCCTAAAGAAATGATAGAAAGAAAAAAGGTGTTGGGCAGGGACAGGGATGGTGGAAAAAGTAGGTGAGGTGTGTGAAAAAGAAGGTTTTTTTTTTAAAATTACTATTTTATTATTTTATACTTTTAATATTTTTTTAAATTTAAATATGGTGGTTACTTGCCTTTACACGCGTGTAGTCACATTCTCTCACCAACTCAGCCATCTTAATGCCACATAAGCATGGTCATAGTGGGTTTGATGTATTGTGTTTTATTGAGTTTATAAAGGGTCCAATGAGTAAAAGATTAAGTAGAAAAATTTATAATACAAACTCGTATAAATACAGAAATGCATCCGACCATTTCACCAATCTTTCGTGGTGTAGTTAGATCTTAGTTCTCTTCACCCAAATAAATAAATAGATCCTCTAGCTCTATGACTTGTATCACCTGGCGCATGCAATCTACTACTCCAACTTTGACTTACCTTTAGTCGATCTATCCTAGCTAACTATATTTTTTTTTATTATTTAGATGTCCTTAAATGTAAGATTGTGTACAAGTTATCCGTGTTAGATTTCATTTATTTTATCGGAGGTCCCCGAAGGGACATCATATTACTGAATATATTAATGTTTTTCATCTTGTATTCCTAAGATACTTAGAGCAAAACTTTGAAGAACTTGGTAAGAAACAACAAAGTTTAAAGAGTATTTTCAAACTAGAAAATTAAAACTAGTAGAGAAAATAGAATAAGATATAGATTATAAACAATATAAAAATATTTTCTAAAAGAAAGAAATCAAGCCCACTGAATGCACAGTGTCCCCTTAAGAAAATTATTCCCCTCAAGTACCGTAGGTTGATGGAATATATCCTCCCAGGATAGAATGATCTTATTCACCGGTGTATCGGTACCTAAAACCACGGTGTCAGTGAACCACTTATGTGCCGCAAAATCGTGTCACATTTGATTCTTAATAAATATGAAATAATACTTGGAATTAAGTGATATTTTAGGAATATTTGATGGGTTTGTTAATTGTGTAGGCAGAATCTGGGTTGTACAGAAAAAGAAGCAGAACTGATGTCGACCAAGTGAAGTTCACGGCCAATGTAACGAACCGTTAACTTCATAACGGTCCGTGGTTAAGCTCGTGAAAGTGGGGCAAAACTGGGCCTTGAGAAGATGAAAAGCAAAAACAACCAAGTGAAGATCACGGAGGGGTATACGGGCCGTTAAGTTGTCCTTACCACGGACCGTGGTACCTACTGTGTAGCTGAACAAGTATAAAAGCAGGAAAGAGTTGAAAGAAGGTTGAAGCCCAGGTGAAGACCACAAGTGACTTCACGGACCGTGGTCCTCACTACGGACCGTGGTAGCTCTTGTGGTACATTTTCTAGTGACCAAGTTTGAAGACCCACTCTGGGGAAGCTCCAAGGAAAAACCACAGAGGTCTTCATGGATCGTGAAGACCTCGACGGGTCGTGGTAGTGGCTGTGACAAGGCCCGACAATTTAGTCCTAACTTGATTAGGACTCATTTTAAACTTTCTATTTTTGAGTTACTTTAGGTCATTTTGAAGGGGGGATTTATCATCGGATTTTTAGAGTAAAAAAGAAGAACAGAGGCTTACTTTGAGTTTGAGATTTTGGGATTTAGATTATCGTCATCGGTTGGAAATTGTTCATTTCGATCTTGAGATTATCAAGTGGTTGTTGATTTACCTGTTATTTTTCTAAGTACCTCTTAACATGTTTTCATTATCGAGTATTGATTCTTCGTGTAAAAGCATAAGTGGCTAAACGTCATGACTGGGTGTGTGGGATCTATAATGACATTCTAGTTGCAATTTCGTAAAATGAGTTAAAGGCAATATTTGTTTACAACCTGTAGTTTACAGCTTTCATTATCATTTTAGTCTATTAAGTGCACACTTTAGACAGGCCTGTAACTGGTGTTTGTTCGAGAGAAAAGCATTAGTTGGGAAAAAGCTAAACTAAGTTTACGAATTGGAGTTAAAGTTGGATTTCGAGAGAAAGGATCTTTAACACCATATCAAATTAAGCGAATTCCAATATCGATAACACTTTAAGTTCGAGAGAATTAGAGTGAATATTATCTAATTAGGCTGAGAAGCGTTAGATTTATTTAATTCGCAAAGGTTCTGTAAACATTGATTTACCTAACACTAAATTTACGGGATAGCATTATAATCGATGTCATAGTGAACACAAAACCTGGTTTCCTTAAATTGATTGAATCAACTTACAACAAGATCTTTTGTGAACTGCATAACTAAGTTTTACTAGAATACTTTTCAATCAGACCCAAATTTACTTTCCTTGTTAATTGTTTAGGAAATAATAACGACAATTGAGTAAACGCGACAGTGAAACTTTATCTGTAAAGAAATTCTCTGTGGGATCGACCTCAACATTGGTTAAGTTCTGTAAATTGATAACGATCGTTTATATTCCTTATATGGGGTGTAAGTTTTGACATATCAAATTTTGGCGCCGCTATCGGGGAATTTCAATTCCGAAGAGTTTTACTAGCTTTAATTCATTTTGTAGTTATATTTCCTAATTTTACTTTTTGTTCTGTGTTTGTGTTTGTGTCTCTTTCAGGTGAACGTTACTGTGTATGCCAAGAACAAGGAGTAAAGGAGCTCCATTGATCCTTTACGACTCAGAACTCGAAAAGACTCTTTGAAAAATGGTGAATGCACAAGAACTGGAGGCACAAAGACAAAGATTGGGACTAGAAGCTGAAGCCGCCATAAGAGGTGTTCAGCAAAATGCTGGTAACAACCAACCTAGGGTGGTAGATGAGAATAGAGGAGTAGAAGGATTGATCCCTCCCCAGCGCCAACCAATAGCCCAAAGGGGTAGAGCTCAGCATCCAACGCACATGATATATGATGAAGGTGATGCAGATCTGGATGGTGCTGGAGCCACTGGAGTGATAGTGTTACCTGCATTACCTCCAGGTGTTAAGTTCACAATCACCAGCACTATGATTCAATTGTTGAACGTTTAAGGTATGTTTAGGGGTGAAACTGGTGATGATGAGATTGAGGTTGTTTCCATTGTCTCTTACTGGACAGGCGAGTAACTGGTTGAATGAAATGTCAGATGACTCCATCAGAACTTGGAATGAGTTGAAGGAAGCTTTCCTGGAACGATTCTTCCCAGAATCAAAAGAGCTGCAGATGAAGGACTAGATTAGTACACAAACAACTACCATGAGAAGCAATGCATGATACTTGGTGGAGGTTCAGCCAAAAGTTGAAGAAATGCCCCAACCATGATCTTACCGAAAGGCATCTTAAACAGGCCTTTTATAGGTCTCTGAATTATGTTACTAAACCTGTTGTTGATACAGTTTGTGGAGGCTCATTTATGAGGAAGCCATTTGCAGAAAGCATGCAGCTATTAGATGAGGTCTCAAAGAACAACGGAGCATGGTACACTAGAGATGCAGAGGTAGGAGAGCTTGGGTATACAGTTGAGCGTTCAACTAAATAGAGGAAGAGAGAAGAAGAAAGGGACCAAGACATGACACATATGAGGACTCAAATAGACTTGCTCACAAAGCACATTGTTTCCAAGTCTGAAAAGGTGAATGCTGTGGGACAACTAAACAGGTATGAAGATCAAGATCTTAACATTGATAAGGAAGCTAACTATTTGGGGTATCAAGGAGGTTTCTGGAATTATAACTCTGGAAATCAGGGTTACAATTTTGGAAATGCAGGTCGGAGTTATGCTAGGGATAGTCAATATGAAAGGCTAACAATTACAGATCAAGGAAACTGGCAAAACAAAGATGGGTATATGAATGATCGCAGTGGTGTATATGTACCCCCAGGTAATAGAGATCGGGTGAATAGTAGTTCTAACGGGTCTAAGCTTGAGGACATGATGGCTAATGTACTTCAGAAGGTTGAGTCAACTGATACAAGGGTGAAAGAAATGAGACGTGATTTCTCGAGCATGAGTCAGTTGGTGGACTCTCACACCACCTCCATTAAACAAATAGAGCAGCAGTTGGGGCAACTTTCAGCTTCACTGAATCAGATAAAGAATGGATCACTACCAAGTGATACCATTCAAAATCCCAAGAAGGATGGACATTGCATGGTCATTGCCACCAGGAGTGGTAAAGTTCTTTCTGACCCTATTTCTGCAGGTAGCAAGTATGAATAGGTCTTGGAGCTAGCTAGCAGAGAGGAGGATGAGAACATACAGGTAGAAGAGATGGGGGAGGATACAACCTTCGAGAGGAAAAGAGAAAGAGGTTCAGGAACACTTGCCCTTACAACAGATTCCCAGGCCACCTCCTCCTTTCCCTCAAAGGCTTAAAAAGAAAGCTGGAGATGGAAAGTTTACGAAATTCATCACAATGCTGAAACAACTTTTAGTAAATATTCCATTGGTTGAAGCTCTAGAACAGATGCCAGGATATGCCAAGTTCATGAAAGACTTGGTCACCAAGAAAAGAGCTGTAAGTCATGATTTCTCTAACGAGGTTCATCATTGAATTGCCATTGCTACCAGATCTCTGGTGCAGAAAAAGGAGGATCCAGGTGCATTCACAATACCATGCACCATTGGGTCAATTAAGTTTGCAAAAGCTTTATGCGATCTGGGAGCTAGTATAAATCTGATGCCTTTAGCCATTTATAAAAAGTTAGGTTTGGGAGTACCAAAACCTACAACAATGAGGTTGATGATAGCTGATAGGTCAGTAAAGAAGCCGGTGGGAATCCTGTGTAACGTACTGGTAAAGGTGAACACTTTCATTTTTCTAGCTGATTTTGTGATTCTGTATTGCGAAGTGGATTTTGAGGTTCCCATCATCTTGGGAAGACCCTTCTTAGCGATGTGAAGAGCTTTAGTAGATGTTGAGAGAGGAGAGTTAAAGTTCAGAGTCAACACAGATGAGGTAAGGTTCAATATTTGCAGGTCAATGAAACAACCACGAGATATGAATGTGATATCTACAGTAGATATGGTCACTGATGAAGCCATGATGGTACCTATAGAAGAGAGAATGGCTGTTAAAACATTAGCATCACTACTGATGAACTTTGATGCGGATTTCTGGTCTGACTATGTAGAGACCGTGAATGCCTTGCAGGGTATGGGAGCACATTTGTATGCTCCAAAGAAATTGGACTTGGACCTAAAAAATAGGACAAGTCCTCCAGCGAAACCATCCATTGAGGAGCCACCAGTGTTAGAGCTGAAATAGCTACCCAATCACCTCAGGTATGTATTCTTGGGTACTAATAACACTTTACCTATGATTTTGGCTGCAGATTTGAATGAAGAGCAGGTACAAGAGGTGATCAAGGTGCTAAAAGATACAAAAGAGCCATTGGATGGACCATTGCTGATATAATCGGGATACCTCCAAGTATTTGCACGCATAAGATTTAGCTTGAGGAAGACTGAAGCCCAAGTATTGAACTTAAACGAAGATTGAACCCACCTATGCAAGAGGTGGTTAAGAAAGAAATAATCAAATGGTTAGATGCTGGGGTGGTCTACCTTATTTCTGATAGCCATTGGGTCAGTCCAGTGCAATGTGTGCCTAAAAAGGGAGGCATGACTGTGGTGGCAAATGCCAAGAATGAATTAGTCTCGCAGAGACTGGTCACTGGATGGCGAGTGTGCATGGATTACAGGAAGCTGAACAAGTGGATTTTGATGGATCATTTCCCTATGCCTTTCATGGACCAGATGCTTGATAGGTTGACAGGTAAAATATGGTACTGTTTCTTAGATGGATACTCTGGTTACAACCAGATATCAATTGCAGTTGAAGATCAGGAAAAGACCACCTTCACATGTCCTTATAGCACCTTTGTGTTTAAACGCATGCCATTTGGACTATGTAATGCACCAGCCACATTTCAAAGGTGTATGATGTCCATCTTTTCAGACATGGTTGAGGAAACTCTAGAGGTATTTATGGATGACTTCTCTGTAGTAGGCGATACTTTTGATGACTGTTTGTTGAATCTTAGCAGGGCTTTACACAGATGTGAGGAAGCCAACTTAGTGCTAAATTAGGAGAAGTGGCACTTCATGGTAAAAGAGGGCATAGTCCTTGGACACAAGGTGTCACAGAAAGGAGTTGAGGTCGACAAGTCTAAGATTGAGGTGATTGAAAAATTACCTCCACCAATCTGTGTGAAGGGTGTTCGAAGCTTCCTAGGACACGCCGGATTCTATAGGCGTTTCATCAAAGACTTCTCAAAAATTGCACACCCCATGTGCAATCATTTAGAGAAGGAGGTGAAATTTGTCTTTGATGAGACATGCCTTAAAGCTTTTGAGTGCCTAAAAGAGAAACTAATTTCAGCACCAGTGATTATTGGCCCAGACTAGGCGGAGCCATTTGAGGTGATGCGTGATGCTAGTGGGACTGCGTTAGGAGTTGTATTGGCACAAAAGCGCAACAGGATGTTCCATCCAATTTACTATGCTAGTAAGTCACTAAATAAGGCACAACGAAACTACACAGTCACTGAACAAGAACTATTGGCTGTAGTGTATGCTTTTGAAAAGTTTAGAGCTTATCTTCTAGGCACTAAAGTGATAGTTCACACAGACCATGTTGCTTTGAGATATCTCAATGCAAAGAAAGATGCCAAGCCTAGGCTGATCCGATGGGTATTGCTTCTTCAAGAGTTTGACTTCGAAGTGAAATACATGAAAGGTTGTGAGAACCAGGTAGCTGATCACCTGTCTAGGTTGGAAGCTACAAAGAAATAAGAACTTGAGTTTGAGATAGATGACACATTCCCGAATGGGTAGGTATTAGCTGCTACTCTTGACCTTATTCCTTGGTTTGCTGACTATGCTTATTTTCTAGTCAGTGATTTAATGCCTGAGGGACTAACATATCAGCAAAGGAAAAGGTTCCTGCATGATGTAGACAAGTACTTTTGGGATGAACCATATCTGTACAGGCTGTGTGCTGACAATATAGTTAGGCGATGTGTTCCGGAAGCTGAAATGTTGCACATTTTGGAGGCCTGTCACTTATCTCCAGTTGGTGGTCATCATGGTGGTGCTCGAACAGCTCACAAGATACTTCAGTGTGGGTATTACTGGCCTACAATTCATCAAGATACAGTGGATAAACTAAGGATCTGTGATGTGTACCAGCGGCAAGGAGCCATCTCTCGGCGCCATGAGTTACCCATGACACCTATTTTGGAGGTAGAATTGTTTGATGTGTGGGGTATTGACTTCATGGGTCCATTTGTGAGTTCATATGGGAAGAAATATATACTGGTGGCTATGGACTATGTGTCCAAATGGGTTGAAGCTGTTGCATTACCTGAAAATGATGGAAAGAGTGTCGCTGGGTTCTTGAAAAAGAACATCTTCTCAAGGTTTGGAACACCCAGAGCCATTATTAGTGATGGTGGGTCTCACTTCTGCAACAAAGTCTTTAGTGCACTTCTGACCAACTATGGAGTAAAACAACACAAGGTGGCAACACCTTATCACCCACAGACGAGTGGTCAAGTTGAATTTTCCAACAGGGAAATTAAAACAATCTTGGCAAAGACAGTGAATGCCAACATGACAGATTGGGCACGTAACCTAGATGATGCCCTATGGGCATATCAGACAGCTTTCAAGACACCTATTGGTATGTCTCCATATCAATTGGTGTCTGAAAAGGCGTGTTATCTGCCAGTTGAGCTTGAGCATAGAGCACTCTGGGCGTTGAAGAAGCTGAATCTAAATTGGAGCGAAACCGCAAACTTGAGGCTAGATCAGATCAATGAGATGGATGAGTTCCGTCTGAGGGCCTATGAGAGGGCTGCACTGTATAAGGAGAAGATGAAGCTATATCATGACAAGTATATTGAGAAAAGGATCTTTACTCCTGGTGACTTGGTGTTACTTTTCAACTCCAGACTGCGTCTGTTTCCAGGAAAACTGAAGTCTAAATTGTCTGGACCTTTTAAGGTCCCACAGGTTTTTCAATCTGGTGCTATTGAATTGGAAAATGAGAAAGGTGAGAGGTTCAAAGCTAATGGTCAGCGAATCAAGGCATATTTTGGTGCTCCTGAGGATGTGAAAATTGTGGAGGAATGTAAACTTGATGAAGTCTGAGTAATCAAGTAACCTGCGTCGTGCCACGACGTTAAATTGTGCGCTGCTTGGGAGGCAACCCAAGATGTAATTATATTAGGTATGTTCTCGTTTTCCTTATTTTTCTTTATTTTTTTTATAGAATCACTGTGTGCTGAGGTTTGCAGGAGAGAATAAGGGAAAAAATGTAGAAATTGGTGCAGACTGAACTTCACGGTCAGTATCATGAACCGTAGAGATTTTCACAGGAACTATCACGATCCGTCAACTTGAGGACTAAATTTGGAAGCTACTGGAAATTGCATAAAATAGCATTCACGGAGGGGTTCACGGTCCGTCATGTATTGTACGAGCCTCTAACCTCTCGTAAACCTCAGGTAGGAATCTCAGTTCCAAGTCAACATCACGGATA
The DNA here is from genome assembly GCF_019186545.1 of Solanum stenotomum. Taxonomy (NCBI): domain Eukaryota; kingdom Viridiplantae; phylum Streptophyta; class Magnoliopsida; order Solanales; family Solanaceae; genus Solanum; species Solanum stenotomum. The sequence continues at coordinate 13,289,082 of NC_064288.1, forward strand.
ATTTCACGAACCGTGATTCCTTTTACGGGAAACTTCACGGTCCGTCGTCTGCACCAAGGTAATTTTCTTTTCCAGGGTAATGTCACGAACAAATCCACAGACCGTGATATCTTCTACGAGAAGTTTCACGGCCCGTAATCTACTACCCAGTAACACCGATGACCCAACCCGACCTGCGCGTAACCCAACTCATAAATTAAAACATATTTATTGATTCCAAAGGGCAAAACGTCAGCTTCTCTCCTTTGCTCCTCCATAACGGTTATCTATGGAAGAATTGATCATCATTCATCAATAAATCCCACATCTACCCAAGAATCTAAACCCTAAGTGAGTTTCTTCAATCTGGCTATTTCCCCATTTTGGTTTCTTCAATCCAAGTAAGTTGAGTTTCAATAGTTTACACCATTACATCTTGTTTATAATGACTTCGATTTTCTTGACTTCAGTATGCATTTGTGATGATTAATTGCTAAACTATTACTTAATTGGAGTGGGTAAGTCAAAATTGGAAATTTGTAGTTATTCTTGTGTGTTGGTCAATCATAGGGGGGTCAAATTTGTATGTCAGGTGGTGAAATTTAGGTTACTTAATTTAGTTGAATAAGTAGTAGGGTAGGGTTTAAAGTATGAGACGATCCTGTATTTGTACAACAATGGGGATTAAGTGCAAAAATTTGATGTTGAGAAGAAGGTGACTGACCTATTGCCTAGTGTAAGACTACGACAGGTTGTATGGACCGTGGAAGACATTATGGGTCATGCAACTTGTCATAGACCACACTTGAAAATCAACCAAGCCCTCTATGGTCTTCAGTTAAAGTTCACAGGCAGTATCACAGACTGTGGTTCACTCCACGGGCCTTGAAACCTTCCGTTAACATCCCTTTGGTTAAATGGCCAACAATTCGTTGTGCACTCTGATCCTGTTTAAACTCCACGAGGGACATCACGGTCCGTGGTTTATACCACAGCTCGTTCAAGTGCTCATAGAGTTCCCTTGTTTGCATTTTTTTTTTAGGTATTTAGTTTTTGTTAGTATTGTGATTCCGTGGCCCTTCCCGATTATAGATTGGGTGACGACATTCTTAAGGCAAGGCGTCACGATGATATTACACAGGGGAGGTCTGAGTACCCGTTAGTTTGTCATTTTATTAATGATTGTGCTGAATTGGTGTTTTGCTTCTCAGGTACAATGGGTCCCAAAAGAAAGAATGCTAACAAACCAGCTCCTGTCACCGCTTCACAATCAGAGGGTCATGACGACTCCAAAGCGAATTGGTCTGAGGTGCAAATAAATGTTACACCTGAAGATTACTCGCCTCGGGCTACTAGATCATTGGCTAGGAGAGCTATTCTCCAGGACTCTCCTCCTCAATCTGAACAGAGAAGTAGTAGTTCCGAGAATGGGGAAAACTTGGGAAGTCAAACTGATACTGCTGCTGGTAACCAATCTGCAGATGACTCGGGGGACAGTGCTGAATCTGAAAGCGGTTCTCAGGCCGACACAAGTACTTTTCCACTTGTGGCTACTACAGCTGATTGCTTGTTATCGCTCCATGTGGACTATCAACAAGTCTAAAGACTTCTTCGACAATGATAATGTAAATAAAATTGGGGGCTTCAAGAATCGAGCAATTATGCCTGAGACTAGGGTGGTGGTAGCTGATGTCAAAGCATTCTCGGACATCTATCGGATATTTCAGCTCCATCAGTTCGATTGGATGGACAATGCACCTGGTGAATACTCTAGCCACCTGACCAGAGAATTTTATTCCTCGTATATAGATACATTGATGAATTTCTCTGCGGATATAGAGACCACGAAGCGTGGACAGAAATACATGGCTAGTACCTGGGGTCCACTCAACTCAATCATAGTTAGGGGCAAATTAATAAATATTTTTGAGGCGTCGATTAACAGAATGTTTTACGGCCCACAATAATCGACACCCGTTTTAGTTGGTCTTTTCGAGGGCAAACATCATGAGGTCACCAGTGATGCTACAATGGAAGATCAAACTTCTCGAGAAAGGGTTTTACGCTGGATTGCGAAGCAAATTGCCATAGATCGGGAAAATGCAGGTTGGATCACCACAACTCCAACACTTATCACTAAAGCTTCACTGTCTTTCCGGCCAAGGTTTGGTGGGCTATTGTCCGAGCGCAATTGAGACCGACAGCTAATGATAACACTTTATCCCCTTCCCTAGCCTTGTTAGTAGCATGTCTTATGGTAGGTTACTCGGTCAATGCAGGACGGATAATAGTAATCGAGATGAGAGACAGGGCACTAAATGAGAGAGCTGGACTTCCTTTTCCTTGTCTGATAGGGAAATTATGACGAAGAGCGAATATTCCTCCGAACAGCCTAGTTGACAAATGGGGGGAAGCATTCAGACTAACCCTGGTTTCAAAAATCAAGGATGTCGCGAAACATCTCTTTAGCGCGAAATCTGCCGCTGTGGGTACTTTAACTGTTGTTCCACATATCCCATTTGATATCCCCAGGCAATTAGAGATCCAGAATAGGGAGAGTCATCACAACCGTCCACGGAGGCACCACCACCTCTAGTTTCAGCCTCACAGACTCCAGGTACCTTTGTCACTATTCCTATGCTTTTTCCTGAGAAATTGGTTGCAGATCAGTGCCAGACCAGAACATTGGTAGACCAGATTGTGCTCCGGATGCCCCAGCTGATAGAGACAAAGGTATTAGCTGCGAAAAAGGAGATCAAAGATGAGATGAAGATGGAACTATCAGTCTTAAAGGACATAATGGATGGTTTGGAGAACCTTGTTCAGGATCTCTTCCAGACTACCGGTTTAGCAGATACTAAAGAGTTCAGAGCCCAGTTGGCCGAGATGCACACTCAAATCGCTAAGCTGGTTGAAAAACCAGCACAGGTGCCCACTCTAGTCATGCCAGAGTCGTTGATGCAAAAGTTAAGTCAGGCACCATCCACTCAAACACTCGATGATCTTTAGGGAGCACCCCCCACAAGTAAATCCGGCAAGAGAACACACATAGCTGGAGAACTTGATGAAGAGACCCCTACTGACCCATTTAGAGAGGTAAGAAGGCAAGAAAAGAGAGCTCGTAGAGCATCAAAGAGGGAAGATAGGGAGAAGGAAGCCCTTGAATAACAACAGGAAGATGCAACCTTAGTTAGAGTTTCTAGTAGAGCCGCACCTGTTTCGCCTAATGAGGACCACACTGATCATGTCCCGAGATCTGAGAGTGCACCCATTGATAAGGGTGCCAATGCTGACTCGACTACCGGTGTCTAGAGCGCCGTAGGTATGACCCCTCCTCCTAGCCTGTGTATTTGATTATTTTATCTCGACTTTGAGGACAAAGTCATTTTTATTTGAGGAAGGGGGTGGTCAGCAACCGGCCATAGCTGTTAGAAAAATGAAGGTTGTCTTTTTGTATTAATATTTTGGGTGTTTTATGTATTGAGCTGTGCAGCAGCTACTCTGTGAATATTGAGGACCTGAATCTGAGTTTGACTGTTAGGATCTTTAGATGATATCTTAGCTACTGATATGTTGAAAGTGGCTAATCTGACCAATTAATTGGTGAACCAAGAAATTAATAAAATGCAATCATGTGTAGTGTGTGAGTAAGTTTTGATTGAAGTCTAACACTAGGAGCAGAAACTAGAACTTGCCTAAGTAGTCTTGGTTGAATCTGAAAATAACCGGATAGGAAAGGATCAGTAGGCCATTTTTGTTAAACTAGTAAAAAGCCAAAATTAAAAGAACCAAACGAAAAGCTTATCACTTGAACCCAATTTGAGCCTTAAATCAGTCTTTGTTCTTACCCAACATATATCAAATCCTTGGTTCTTCGAAGGTACACGATATCACAACTTAGGCCAAAAGCCTAAGTTGAGGGTGATTGCAATCCGAACAGAAAGAAAAAGGGGAAAAGAAAGGTCAAACCAGTGAGCTGAGTTCAAAAATAATAATAATAATAAAAACTAATAAAAAATAATAGCTACTGGGTCGAGCTGAAATAAAGAAAAATAGAAAATCACTCAAAAAAGAGCAGGTGAAAACGAAACTTTGGGAAACCAAGGAATTAGTCACTCATGAAACCAAATATCCATTCCCTAGCCCCGAACCTATGTTACAAGCAAATAAAGTTCTTCAGTGATCCTATTCCAGGTGTTTGAAAGAGAAAGTGTAGAAAGCAAGGGCAAGCCTATGGTAGTTTGTTGTTAGTGTTAGAAGTTTATTGAGAGCGTGAGCGTAGTACTCAGTCCCTACCATTATGAGCGAGGGACTTCTTTGGTATGAGGACACAGTTTTTGCATTTGAAAGTAGATTGTGTAAGCTGATAATTCACAGGTACAAGAATGATTGACTGTGAGTAATGAGATGTCATGTATTGATCCTTACATGTTAGATTCAGAGGTCTGGGATACAAATGATACTTGAAATAGTTGTTGCGTAGTGTCATAAATCTGGAAATGAATTGAGGGCTGATTGTATTTGTTTGTTTTCTCATCACTTAAGGACAAGTAATGGTTCTAAGTTGAGGGTGTTGATGTGCCGCGAAATCGTGGCACATTTGATGCTTAATAACTATGAACTAATACTGGAATTAAGTGATAGTTTGGGAATATTTGATGGGTTTGTTAATTGTGTAGGCAGAATCTGGGTTGTACAGAAAAAGAAGCAGAACTGATGTCGACCAAGTGAAGTTCACGGCCAGTGTAACGATTCGTTAACTTCATAACGGTCTGTGGTTGAGCTCGTGAAAGTGGGGCAGAACTGGGCCTTGAGAAGATGAAGAGCAAGAACAACCAAGTTAAGATCACAGAGGGGTATAGGGGCCGTTGTCCTTACCACGGACCGTGGTACCTACCGTGAAGCTGAACCAGTATAAAAGCAGGAAAGAGTTGAAAGAAGGTTGAAGCCCAAGTGAAGACCTGGGTGACTTCACGGGCCGTGGTCCTCACTACGGACCGTGGTAGCTCTCGTGGTACTTTTACCAGTGACCAAGTTTGAAGACCCACTCTGGGGAAGCTCCAAGGCAAAACCACGGAGGTCTTCACGGACCGTGAAGACCTTGACGGGTCGTGGTAGTGGCCGTGACAAGGCCCGACAATTCAGTCCTAACTTGATTAGGACTCATTTTAAACATTCTATTTTTGAATTACTTTAGGTCATTTTAAAGGGGGGATTCATCATCGGATTTTTAGAGAAAAAAAGAAGAACAGAGGCTTACTTTGAGTTTGAGATTCTGGGATTCAGATTATCATCATCGGTGGGAAGTTGTTCATTTCGATCTTGAGATTATCAAGTGGTTGTTGATTTACCAGTTATTTTTGTATGTACTCTTAACATGTTTTCATTATCCAGTATTGATTCTTTGTGTAAAAACATGAGTGGTTAAACGTCATGACAGGGTGTGTGGGATCTATGATGACATTCTAGTTGCGATTTCGTAAAATGAGTAAAAGACAATCTTTGTTTACAACTTGTAGTTTACAGCTTTCATTATCATTTTAGTCTATTAAGTGCACGCTTTAGATAGGCCTGTAATTGGTTTTTGTTCGAGAGAAAAGCATTAGTTGGGAAAAAGCTAAACTAAGTTTACGAATTGGAGTTAAAGTTGGATTTCGAGAGAAAGGATCTTTAACACCATATCAAATTAAGCGAATTCCAATATCAATAAAACTTTAAGTTCCAGAGAATTAGAGTGATTATTATCTAATTAGGCTGAGAAGCGTTAGATTTATTTAATTTGCAAATGTTCTGTAAACATTGATTTACCTGACACTCAATTTACGGGAGAGCATTATAATCGATGTCATAGTGAACACAAAATCTGGTTTCCTTAAATTGATTGAATCAACTTACAACAAGATCTTTGGTAAACTGCATAACTAAGTTTTACTAGAATACTTTTCAATCAGACCCAAATTTACTTTCCTTGTTAATTGTTTAGGAAATAATAACGACAATTGAGTAAACGCGACAGTGAAACTTTATCTGTAAAGAAATTCTTTGTGGGGTCGACCTCAACATTGGTTGAGTTCTGTAAATTGACAACGACCGTTTACATTCCTTTTATGGGGTGTAAGTTTGGACGTATCAACCACTCAACGACAATAAAGTACACTTAGAATACTAGATTTAGTAGTAGTAAAAAAAGTGCATAAAAATTCATTTTTTCCTAAAATCAGAGGAAATCCCTCAATTTATAGAAAACAAAGGGTAGTATGAAAAGGTTTTTATTGTGCCTTACTGGAAAGGTCACAAACCTTTGGAAAAGTCACAATCTTTTGGAACGGTCACAACATTTCATAAAAGTCACAACATTTCATAAAAGTCACAACTTTTCATAAATATCACAACTTTTCATAATAGTCACAACTTTTCATAAAAGTCACAACTCTTCATAAAAATCACAACTTTTCATAAAAGTCACAACTCTTCATTTTTCATTCACACCTTTTCAAATCCAACAATCCCCCGCATGAATGGTGAATGACTCAAAGACAAAGAAACGGACAAGTATGTGTACTTTACAAGCAAGAATTAATTGCATCTGGATAAGTAGGTTTCTCCTTGGACTTTCCGTAGTGAACATATGTCGGATATACTCGGTCAATCGATAGATGCGATATATTTGAACCGTCGAGATTTGGTATATACCTAGACAACTATATGTTACACAATTAACCATTTACCGTTTATGGTTCTTATGGTTGTGTTCGTTTCAGCCATGAACACCTCCTGGTTTCATGAGTGTATATAGAGATGGGCTTTTGACAATCATCTTCTTTGAAGCGGCTTACGCTTCACACTTATGTAGGTGATTTCTAAACGTGTTATCGCGTAGATACTCTATTTGGTCAAATCTGCCAAACTTAGCAAATCATTAAAAACTTTAAGCTTTATTAACTCATTAACAAGCCTTAATGTTGTATCCGTGTTCCTGAGCATTGTCTTCATCATGGGAATGGATTGAGTTAGTTGACAATGCCGAATCGTCAGTCACAACTTTGTTTTTCTCCTTAAATCTAGCTCTTGGGATCTCCAGTCTGCTAGATAGAGTTACCGCTATGATGACTTGTCCTAAGCCGTAAACCCATTCCCTTAGATGATCTTTCAACTTTCTCTATAGTTAGGCCTTTTAGTAAGTGGATCTGACACATTATCCTTTGACTTTAGATAGTTAATTGTGATATAATTCTACTAAAGAGTAGTTTTCTAACGGTATCATGTCTATGTCTTATATGACGAGACTTTCTGTTATACATCATGCTCCATGCCCTACCTATTGCATCTTGACTATCAAAGTGTATGCATACTGATGCCAAAGGTTTGGGCCAAAAAGAATATCTATCAAGAAATTTCGGAGTCTTTCAACTTTTTCATCGGCCTTATCTAGAGCACCTAGCTCATAGATCATTGTAGAGCTAGCGATACATGTCTTTTTGGAAGATTTCCAAGAGACTGCTCCTCCACAAAGAGTAAATACATATCCACTTGTGGATTTTACTTCATTTATCCCGGTGATCTAATTTGCATCAATATATCCTTTTAATATTGTAGGATATTTGTATAATTCAAGACATAGTTTTGAGTATTTTTTAAATACCCCAAAACTTTTTTCATTGTCATCCAATAAGTATGATTGGAATTATTCGTGAATCGACTCAGTTTATTAATAGCACATGCTATATTTGATCGCGCACACTTTCTGATTCACATCATACTTTCCAATACTCTAGCATAATCCAATTGTGAGTCACTTTCACCTTCATTCTTTTGAAGTGCAAAGCTCACATTATTGGAGTCGTGACAATATTAAAATCCAAATATTTGAACTAATCAAGTACTTTTTCAATGTAATGAGACTGTGACAATGCTAAGCATCTTGGAGTTTTAAGGAATCTTATATCTAAGATCACATCAGCAACTCCACGATCTTTCATATGAAAGTTGCTTTCTAGCATATGCTTAGTAGAATTTATGTCATTAGTGTCTCTACTGATGATCAACATATCACCAATATACAAACAAACAGTGACCTTATGATTTTAATGTAAACACAGTTATCACTTCCATCATTCTTAAATCCATTTACCAACATAGTTTGGTCAAATTTCTTATGTCATTGTTTGGGTGCTTGTTTTGGTCCATAAAATGACTTAACAAGTTCGCACATTTTCTTTTCTTTACCAGAAACCACAATACCCTGGGGCAGTTTCATGTAAATTTCTTCCTCCAATTCTCTATTTATGAAAATTGTTTTCACATTTATTTTATGAATTTGGAGGTCATATACCACAACTAATGCAATTAACATCCGAATGAATGTAATTCTAGTTACTGGCAAGTATGTGTCGACAAAATTAAAACCTTATTTTTATCTACAACCTTTGACAAAAAGTCTTGCTTTGTATTTGTCAATAGTTTCATCGACTTTCATTTTCCTTCTGAAGATTCACTTTGAACCCAAAGGTTTATTTTTTGGAAGAAAATCAATTAACTTCTAATATGATTGCTCAAGATTGAGTCAATCTCACTATTGACATCATCTTTCCAAAATGATGAGTCTACAGAAGACACGAGAAATGTTACAAAATCATATTCAAAGGAAGTAGATGTCCTTCGACATTTACTACGCCTCTGAATCTCTTTATTAAGTACATTTTCCTTTTTTCTTTCCAAGGTCTTTTAGACCCTCACTAGACTACTCAAGTCTAATTTTACAGTCCACAGTCTTATTCTAATCATTTTAGGAATAGGAACTTGGACTTTGGATAGACACCCCCACACTTTGAAACATTTCAAGTTGGATTTTCTTCCTTTCCATTTCTCATATGGAATAGATTGTGTCCTGAACAAACAAATTTTTTTTTGTTGCTTTCTTTCTGAAAAGATAACATTTTGTTGTTCCCTTTTGCTATAAGGATAGCTTCTCCACACAAGTTTTGTGGTAAACCTGAACTTATAAGTAATGTAGCCATCATAGCTATCATTTTTCGAAGCGGAACTGGTAGTTAGTGAATTCATGAAAGTGATAGAGTGATAGATGGTAGTGTGGTAGGTGAGTAACTTATTCTTAAGATTTTATTATAATATCTTTTTACTAAGTGTCTTAATCTTGATATCTCTTTAATATTATTTTTTGGTAGTGCTAAATTCATAGTAATATGTAATAATATTTATTGTAATATTCTTCCGATAGTTGTTTTAATCTGAATATTTCTTTAATATTATTTATGATATATTCTAGTTATAACATATTTTCGGTTCTTTGGTACATATATAAATGTTCCTCCATTAATTGTTCTAATAGTTTTATATCTTCCATAGATTTTACCCAATATTGTAAATATTTGTAGTTCATTTTAATCTGAAATCATACCATTCTATTCTTTCGAAATCTAAATCATGTAGGTCTATTTCATACCATTCTTGATTTAATATATCTTCTGATTCATAATCATTAAATATTTATTCCCATATTATTCTTCTTAATTCGATTATTTCTATATTTTTAAGTACATATAAGATTAAAGTTTCGTAGTTTTTTATCATTTCATCATGCATGTATGTAGTCATGTTCTTTATTATGCAGGTTTTTTATTTCAAATTATTCCTTCCTATCATATTCATAATTGATTAAATTCATATTAGATCATTATGAACTAGATTATCTTTATCATGTTTTTTTGTCACTACTAGCATCGTACTTTAGCGGATACTTCCTTCTTATCAGCGCCTCAACTTTGTTTACTCCCCTAAACGGCTTCCTCGCCTACCGGTTTCAACTTAGGATGACATAATATAGAAGTTTTCTCCCTGTTTCCAATGTGCTAATAAACTAGAAATCATGATTCAAATAATTCTAATATATAATAACTAACATAAATTTATTCAAACATATATATGATATTCAGGAATATATGAAATTAGTTCCGCATATTTTTTGAACAATATACCTTTGCCTCTTGCTTAGCCATGCTATCTGAAATATCTGATTGGATTTCAGATTTCTCCATATTAACTTTTAAGTATTTTTATAACTTAGGGAAGAGAGTGTTTTCAAGAAAATGTTTATTACGTTAGGCATTGCCTATCTTTCATTTACATATATCCTCCCTTATATAGAGAAGAATTCTCACTTACTACTTGCAATAATGTACCTATATAGTATAATAATGTGTCTAATAATATAGTATGACACACCATACCTACTATTTATGACACACCATACACTTGTCCACTTAATAAATTACACCCCCTACCATCCCTTACACATGCCCATCCTTATTATGACACACATTATGACTCACTACTTAACATTATGACACACTACAATTCACACCATACTTTATTGACTATTTTACAAGACAAATAATTTTACTCTTATCTCATCTTTTTATTTTATCCGCATCTCATCTTCATCATCTTATCTTCTTATCATTTGCTTCCATCTTTATCTTTTTATTCCAGCTGGACATCTGGGATTATATTATCTTCTCCGTTACATTTTGTACATATATAGTCAGGGTATTTGTGACCAATTAGCTTGCAATATCTGGTTAATAATTCTACCGAAATAAATCCTTCTTTTAGTGCTCGTGTCGTAGTTCTGGCTTAAGTAGTGATAAAATCCATCTTTGGACTTCATCCATATCTTCTTTCCTTAGCTCCCTTGAATTGGAATAAATCATTAGCTGGTCTCTTGCATAGTAGCTCCATATAGCGTTTCCGTTTAAATAGTTATTTGCTAGCTCTTGTATAATCTTTGATATACCAATTATCCTTTTGTTGGCATAAAAACTCGGTATCTCTATTTTGCATATCTCTTCTTGTTGTCTGATATCTTCGGGTATAATCATATCTTTAGTTAATCCTATCTTGATAACCTATATTGGAGGTTTTATTTCCTCGTATAATAGCTCTGCTGGTGCTGTATAGAATTTTATATAAAATAAATTTTCTTTCGTAACTCTTTTGTATGTGATGAATGCTTTGTGTAGTTCTGGTATTCCACTAACTTCTTCTCTGTCGTATGTGTATACGGTATTTAACAATCTGTAGTTGTAACATGTTCTTACTAAATTAGCGTTAGTTTTCGGTTGTGCAATTAACTTGTTATATCCTTGTAACTTTTGTGTCAAATAATCCTGATTTGGTTCTTTTGTAGTTGACCTGGGGTTGCGGTTTAAATAGGTTTGGATTTTGTGGATATTTTCAATATAGGTTCGTGTGATATAGTTATATGTCTTTTTCTCATTTTGGTTTTGCAAACTATCTGCGTATGTAGATGTTTGTGGTTCTATGGACATACGTCTAGGTGTCCTTTGGGTAAATGATTTTTCGAATAACTGGTTTAAGTTAGCATTTTTATGTTGTTTATCACTAACTTGTTTGCTTGTACCTGCAGCTATATTTAAACAAATGTTATGGGTTTTAAGGAGTTTCTCATCGTCTCTTTTTAGCTCTGGGTTTTTTCCGTCTTTCGATCGACGTAGCTCCGCATTTTTATAGTCATGTTGCTGACTAGCTTTAGACTTCAGATTATCTTCATTAGTCTTTAGCTTTTATATCTCATTGTCCATACTGACCACTTTTATACAAAGTGTAGTTATGGCTTTGAGTATCTCTTCCATTGTATTTTCGTTCTCAGTCTGAGTAGCTTTGTCTTGATAAGTAATCTGCAATAACATTCTTATCAGTTTTTATTACTTCAATTGTAAATGTGAAATTTAATATATTTAATACCAATCTCCTTATTTCTTTTGTTGTTACCGAATCTTGTATTTTTCTTGTTAGCCACCATTTTACTTGTGTATTATCTGTTCTTATAATAAATTTGTTATATACAATATATGGTTCAAATGATAATAAACACTTATATACTGAATATAATTCTTTTCTATTTATTTCCCATTTTATTTCTGTATTATTAAACGTTCCTGAATAATACCTGCAATGATGTTCTATCGTAGTGTCATCATACCTGTATTTTAATATTCCTCCATAACTTTTTTCACTTGCATCTGATTCTATTATATAAGTAAATTTTTTATTTTCATCTGGAAAGTATAGTTTAGGTAAGTTTTTACATAATAATTTTACCTTTTGTATTTGTATTTGGTCTTTTTTATCAAACTGATATTCTATATCTTTCTTTAATTTTTGTTGTAATGGTTTTAAATTCTCTGCTAATTTTGGTATGTATTCTCTTACTTGATTTACTAGTCCTAAGAATGATTGTAATTTCTTTTTTGTGTCTAGTTGTTCATTTGAGTTAATTATTTTTTGTACTATATGTGTTTGCATTTTTATTCCGTTTTTATCAATTTGTATTCCTAAGAATTCTATTTGATTTTTCATTATATCAGCTTTCTTTTTACTTAGACTTATACCTGAATATTCTATGATGTGTATAAATTTTTCTAATAATCTTATATGTTCATCTTGTGTTTTGGAATATAATAATATATCATCAATGTACACTACACAATTTTCTATTTGTTTAAAGTAATTGTCCATAAAGTGTTGATATCTACCTGGTGCGTTTTTATATCCAAATGGTAATACATTCCATTCATAAAATCCTTGTGGTACAGTGAATGCTGTTAGTTTTTTAGATTCTTCTTCTAGTTTTAAGTGATAAAATCCTGATTTACAATCAAATTTGCTAAAATAATTATATCCTTGTATTTGTCTTATCTTTAGTATTTTATTTGGTATCGGATAATTATATGTTTTAGTTTTTGCATTTAAATTTCTATAATCAATAACCATTCTACTTTTTCCTCTTTTTTGTTCACTATGTTTATTTACGATAAATGCCGGGCTTGTATGCTTACTATTGCTTTCTTGTATATATCCTTTTTCTAGTAATTCATCTATATGTATCTTAAATTCGGTTAAATCATTAAAATTATACTTTAATGGTTTTTGGGTTATTATACTGTTATTATCAATTAGCTCAATTTTTACTTTTGTTTTATGTTTTTCCCATCCTTGTAAAGGATCCTCACTATATAATAATTCTAACTTATCTTGAATTATTTTTACTTTATCTATAGAGAATATAATTAATTCTATTTTAGGGTCTTCTTCTTTTATATTTTCTAATTTTTGTGTAATTTTTTCACTTCCTTTTATCCATTCCGTTGTTTTTCGTTTTTTATTATTTACTCTTTTTGCTCCTATTTTTTGTTTACACGGTGTCGTGAACCACCAGTGTGTTTTTGTAATTATATGTGGGTATAATTTTTCTAAAAATGGCATTCCTAATAGCATATCTTTTGTAGTTAATTCAAAGTTATATATTTCTTCTATAGTTAATATCTTATCCCATATTTGTACTTTTATATTTTTTGCCTTATATGTGATCATGCTTCCTTCATTATTAAATCCTGTTACTACTATAGGTGTTTTTAATTTTTCCCACTTATCTTCTGGTAAACAATTATATTTACATATATTAGCTTCTGCTCCCGTATCTATCATTGGTGTATAATATCGGTTGTAATATCCTTCTATTATTATCTTCGCAAGTATATATATTTTCATATTTTTATCATACTAAAGTCCTTTTTATTATTACCCTTTTATTTTCATAATTTATTGTTAATTGTTTGTCTTCTAGATTATATGGTTTTACTTGTTCTAACCATTTTATTCCTAAGATGATATTTTCATTTCCTTGATATATTTTGAATTTTATCACTATTGGTACTCCTCCGATGATTATTTCCTTTTCTGTAGTTTCTTCGGTATATATTAATGCTTTTGGTAGTTCGGAGCATGATTGTTCAATAGTTATTATTTCATCTTCCGTCACTAATTCTCTTGTAATATAATTTTCTTCTCGTCCTGTATCTATTAGTATTAAATATTTTCGTTGTTCCATTATTCCCGTGATGTAGTAATGATATGGTTTTATGTCTTCTTCCATTGATTTTAGTGGGGTTTTATCTATTCTCCTTGAGGTACTCATTTTTGATGATATTTGGGGTATCTCATTGTTTATTCTTTTCGATGTGCTTAGTCTTTCTTTTACTATTTCTAAATCTTCTTCTATATCAATTTCATTATAACTATAATCATTTTTATCTATGACTGTAACTATTCTTTCAAAGGGATCTTCTATTTTTATTTTATTTATTTTATTTTTTGCTGTTATTTTGTGTTTTGTCGTTAAAACATATAAGTTTTTACATCTAGCTGTAAATATTTTACTTCCCGGGGCTAGTTCTATTCCTGACATTTTCCAATATAATACTAATGATTTATCTATATTTCTGTCATTTACTGCTACTGAGTAATTAGCACTTATTATAAATTTAAATTTTTGGTATATGAGGTTACCTTTTACCGCACTTATTATGCTTTTTTCTATAGGTTGTATAATTCTATCATCTGCTAAGTATATTTCTATGGGTGTATCTATTCCTTCTCTAAAACATGCTTTTATTAGTATTTCTGTTCCTCCTAAATGTACATATTTAATTGGATTTTTAGCCTTAATATCTTGTATTTCTTTATTTATTATTCGTTTATTTATTATTGGTATTTTAGCTTTTCCTTTAGTGTATTTGCAATCTATGATATGTTCTCTTTGACTTACTACGTAATATTCTTCTTTTTGTCGTTTAAACCAGTTTCTTATTGTTGGTATTTCGAATATTTTTGCTACACTTAGGTCTAATTCTTTTCCTTTTATTTGCTCAAATATATTATTATCAAATATTATTTTTTGTTCTGTCGATTCTTCATCTTGATATTTTTCTTTAGTTATTATTTGTATATCTTTTTCAGTCATTGATATCGTATTCATTATCCGATTCTATTACTGAGCTATTTTCTATTTCATTTTCCGATAATTCATATATACTATCATTGCTTTCTAATTCATAATCTACGTACTCTATTTGTGTATATTTTTCATCGTCTATTATTATTTCTGATATTTGTTTTTTCTTTGGATTTTTAGGTAATTTACAATCTCTAGCTATATGTCCTAATTTTCCACAATTATAACAAGTACATTCCGTTAGTTTTCTTTTTGGTCTATATGGTCTTTTGGTTTTGTAGTTTTTTACATAGTACCTTCTTCTTGGTTTTTTATATTTATATTTTGATCTATATTTTTTATTATATTTCTTTTTATTTTTATAATATCTATCCGTACAACCAAATTGGGGTGCTGTCTTATTTTTGCAACATGCCAAGTTTTTTACTAATATTTTTTCCATTTTTATTTCTTCTTTATGTTTTTCACATAGTTCTATAAACCATCGTTGTAAGAATTTTATTCTAGCTCCTAAGGTATCTGTTAATTCTGCTTCATTCCAACTTTTTATTATTTTTGAATTAAAAGGTTCTGGTAATTTTGTAAAATATAATTTTCTTATTTCTTTACCTTCTTCTATGCTATATGTTCCTTTATAATAGTATTCTCTAAATGCACATGTATATTCATCTATGTAACACATATTACATATTGCTAATTTTGTCATTAGATTCCGATTTATGATTTTTTCTTTATTTTGTTCTTCTACCTCTGTTGTCATACTACTAAATTCATTTCTTATAGCTATTTCGTATTTATATAATATTTCCATGGTTGTAGTGGCTATTTCACCATCAAATTTTTTATTATTTCTTAAAGTTGTTAAGCTTTCATTTGTTAAATTTTGTAGCCATAATTTTACTGTTCCTATAATTGTTCTTTCTATGTATCCTGGTGCCTCTGCTATTACTATCTTGTTATCTATTAATTGTTTTGATATGTATCCTACCCATAATTGGATTGTTTTATTTATGTCTGCTACACAGTCTAAATCTAAAAATTCATGTTGTCCAGTTATTGGTTTAGGCGTCCATTTTTTATTTAATCTTTTATCCCATGTAGTTTTTTCTTTATTATATTGTTCATAATTTTTATTATAATATTTTGGATTAAAATTTTTTGGGTTTTTTACTCCTGATGTGCTAGGTTTTTCGTCCATGTCTACGTCTTCTGCATTTACTTCTAAATTCTTTGTATTATCTATATTTGCTAAAAGTTCCGTATATGTTTCACTTGTTTCCGAATGTTGTTCTAGATCATCATCGTTTATTTCATCAACTCTTATTTCGGGTAGATTATCTTGGTTATTTTCTTCTTTTTCTTCTAATTCATCTTGTAATTGCAATTTTTCTTTAAATTTAATTATCTCATTTGCTAATTTTGTTTTTTGTTCTTTTTCTTTTTGTTTAATTTCATACATTTCTTTTAATATTGCTAGCTCTTTTTCTAGCTCTATTATTTTAGTATTTTTTACTTCTTCTAATTGTTGTACTTCCTTTTTTGCTTGTTGTTTTATTTTTTCAATTTCCGTTCTTCTATCTATTTCTTCATTTTCTTTTGTTATTCTTACCATAGCAGTTAAACTATCTTCTAGTTTTACCGTTTCTTTTTCTAACATTAAACTTATATTGTCACCTATTTTCTTATATCTTCTTCCTAGATTAGAAAATATTATCTTTATTTTTAATCCGTCATAATTTTCATATGTTTTTTCATCTATTGCGTATTCTTCTTTATTCATTTATAAATTATGTTGTAGTTTATATTCTAAGTTATTTATTTGTATTTCTAGATATAAAATAGTCTTTCTTTGTGCTATTATAGATTTGTGACAAATTTCTGCGAATATATTATTGTTAAGTCTTTTTTGCCTATGTTCTAATTCTTGTCGTTTTTCTATAATTACTTCATTAAGTTTTTGTCTATAGTCGCTATTCTTGTTATTCATTGTATTTTTAAGTATTGAATATATTTATATTCTATTTTAGATATATTATCTATTAATTGATTTAATTTTTCGTTATCAGTTTTTGTGATATTAAGTTGTTTATATTCCGGATATAATTTGGTTAATTTTCTTCTTATTTTTCTTAATTTTCTAGTCGTATGTTTCTTACCGTGTTTCTTATTATCCATAGCTTTGATTCGACTTCTTTTCCATTCTGCAATTCCAGTAGATTGAGGTGAATATGGCAGTATTTTGATGGATAAATCCACTTTCCAAACATATTTCTGCAAAAGGAGATTTATAATCTCCATCCTATCACTTCTTATCTTTTTCCCAACTGATTTTCAACTTCAATAGTATATTGTCTAGACATTTCTATTGCTTTATCCTTACCATTCAGCAAATAGATTTAGTCGTTTCTAATGCAATTGTCAATGAAAGTTATGAGATACATTTTCCCACCACGAGATGGTGTTGACTTCATATCACAAATGTTAGTGTAAATCAAATCTAAGGGATTAGAATTCCTTTCAACAGATTTATAAGAGTGCTCAGCATACTTAGATTCCACACAAACTTGACATTTTTATTTATTGCACTCAAAATTAGACAAAACTTTTAAGTTGACTAGTTTTCCTTACAAGGTTTTGTAATTGACATGCCCCATGTGTTCATGTCACAAACAGTTTGACTCAAGCAAGTAAGAACAAATAAAAATATTGAGTTTGAAAAGCTCTCCACGAGGTAGCTTTTTCTCACAAATATTTTGTTCCTCTTTCTTACAATTTTGTGTGATACAAACACTGTTTAGAGTCATTACCTTATCAAATGTCCTTTTCGGAAGGATCTTTCCATAACTTTCAGTTTGATTGTTATAGAACTACCCATGAACAAATTTTCATCGGGTCCAATAAAGGCAAATAGTCCAAATGCTTCTTTTACAAAACATGGCAAATGACTATTCACCAATATTCATGTCTATAAAAATAGTTATATTTAATAGACATATCTTTTCATGAAAATCACAACATTTTAAGTGATACTTTTTTCATAAAAGAACTCAATCATTTTGAACAAGTATACATATAATTTGGTAGTTTCATGCTAGTCAAACCATATACTAGTAAATGAGAAACTGAACGACCACAATATCAAATATACTCCAAGAATTTTGTGGGTCTAAAATAATACAAAAGTATCATCGAATTTCATATCTTGTTCTCCAAATTTAAATTAGACGCTAAGTCTAATTTTATCTTTGTCATAAGCAAAGAACCCCCCACATTTTAAATATGATCTCAAAAATATTTTTCAAGTATTTGAAAATAGTTTTCCACATTTTTTTTCTCATGCTGTCAAAGTGTCATTGACAACATGAAACCTCTTTTTGAAAATATTATTATACAAAAGAATTATAGTGCTTCAATTCCATTTGACAATTTTTACACAATATCAAAGTTCATTCCATAGAGGCACAAAATCATAAACTCTAAGTCATTGGTATTTTTTCTCTATCACAAATAGACATACCACTTAGTATGTAAAATACTAACAATAAAGACAAAATTTTTTGTACAATTCGTTTCTATATAACAGTGAAGTTTATAGAAAATCAAAAGTACAACAGACTTATTATGTGAAGTTTTCATATTATTCAAACCAATTGCATAGTCTAATTTATCTAGAGTAGAAAACTACAAAAGTTTTTAGTCTACAAAAATCAGACACAATCAAATTTCACATAGAGTACAATACTACATATTCCAGTCTCCAAACAGAATTGAACATATTTATAGATTATCACATAGATATGTTTTTCTTTTCAAATAGCCTTCCAATTATAACATTTTTGACATACTATTTTATTAAACAAAAATGTGCATCTCTCATTCTGCAAACTAAAGAATTTTAAAGGCAACACTTTTTGCCAAGGAAAATTCATTCAAAAAACCATATGGTTTGCAGATCTTTTTCCAAAGACATACATGATAAATATAAAAAATGTTCACTTTTAGAAACTATTTTCCTCCTTAGATAAATAATAAGAAGGTTACCTGGTGTAATCTTTAACTGAAATACCACCAATTCTTTTAGTACATTCTCACTTCGACCTTGCTAAACAAAGCACCGAATTCTGAAGAAGTAATGCATTAATCTTCTACTTCCATGATATGTTTCTCTCAATCAGTAGAATACAAGAAATACCAACAGTATAATAATTTCCTTAAGATTGTTGTTTATCTTGTATTCCTAAGATACTTAGAACAAACCTTTGAAGAACTTGGTAAGAAACAACAAAGTTTAAAGAGTATTTTCAAACTAGAAAATTAAAACTAGTAGAGAAAATAGAATCAGAAACAGATTATAAATAATATAAAAATATTTTTCTCAAAGAAAGAAAATCGAGCCACTGAAAGCACAGTGTCCCCTTAAGGAAATTATTTCTCTGAAGTACCCAAGGTTAATGGAATATATCCTCCCAGGATAGAACGATCTTACTCACCGGTGTATCGGTGCCTAAAACCACGGTGTCAGCGAACCACTCAACAGCAGTAAAGTACACTTAGAATACTAGATTTAGTAATAGTAAAAGAAGTACAGAAAAATTCGTTTTTTCCTAAAATGAGAGGAAATCCCTCAATTTATAGAAAACAAAGGATAGTATGAAAATATTGTTATTGTGACTAACCGGAAAGGTCACAAACCTTTGGCTAAGTCACAATCTTTCGGAACGGTCACAATCTTTCATAAAAGTCATAACTTTTCATAAAAGTCACAACTCTTCATAAAAGTCACAACTCTTCATAAAAATCGCAAATTTCATAAAAGTCACAACTCTTCATAAAAATCGCAACTTTTCATAAAAGTCACAACTCTTCATTTTTCATTCACACATTTTAAAACCCAACAATTAATCATATTACTTATTGTTTATATTTTTGGCCTTCTTTTATTTAACTATAACTTCAACTGTTACTTGTAATAATTATACTAAGCAAAATGAGTACTGCACATAGAAGTACTAATGTAGACAGAAACTATCGTACACACTTTTGAATTGAAAGAAAATTTTTGCAACCATTACCACACAAGCAAAAATCAAATAAATAGTGCCACCAAAATTAGCATTTAGTGGATATGGAATGGATAAGATTAGAAACAGCCTCTAAGGAGAAAAAGAGAAAAGTTGTGATAACAAATGTATAGCACATGACAATAATGACATAATGCATAAATATAATCTTTAACTTGGCTTCAATCAATAATTATGATCTTTAATTTTGGGTATGCACAAGTAGACACTTAAATTTGTATAAAATTAAATAAATAGACACATTCATCCTACATAATGTCTTACATGACAATTTTGTGTCGTACGTGGTGTCCTACATGTATTATGCCATGTAGGACATGTGTGTCTATTTATTTAATTTTATACAAGTTTAAGTCATACTTGTACCCATTCAAAATTAAAAGGCATATATATCAATTAAAGTCAAGCTAAATGACATATTTATATATTAGGTATAATTTTAATTATGTGTTCGAAAACACGTGTTATTGTCCTACTGCAATGGATTTCTTTTTTGTATTTTACATTAATAATGAGGATAAGATGGCAGCTTCCAATTTCTCATATATACAATTATTATATTATTCTCGTATAATAAAATAATAGTCCTCCAGCAAGACTATTTACTCGTTTAAAATAATACAAGTTGGTGTAAATCTATATAAGGAGTGTGTTAAAAGTATACACTAGTTGTCCTACATCTATTGTATAAGAATCTCAAAATAAAGTATAATGTTCTGTGTTGTTCCATCCCATTATTTTAAAGTTTCTAATTTTAACTTTCTTTTGACAACCAACAAGCTAGTTATATTAATGCATAAAAAAGTTTTAAAGAGTTAACAAATGTGATAACATCAATTACAATCCATCTAGGAAAAGTAAAAAGCCAAACAACTTAATTATGTAATAACGAAATAGAAAACTTTGTTAAATTATGTGCGACTATATTTCAAGATTTTAAAATATGCATCACATTGATCTCTTTAAAGAACCTCATAAGTTTCCAAATGTCTTCACAAGTAGTCTCTATCTCACTTGAAACTATAATTCTTTGTAGTACCGCATCTGATAAGACTTGCACCTTTGTCCAACCCTTTTTCCTAACATTTTTCAGTGTCATACGAATTGCAATTGCATCAACAGTGATGCCTTTTTCAAAATATTGAATTGGGATACCGAAGACTTGAAGAAGGTTATCACAACTATTCATAGCCGACACCAATGCTTGACGTTTTCTTCTCCTTATGTACACTAGCATCTCCAAACAAAGCAATATCAACTTCTGCCGCAATTATATTTTTATTGTTTTTACAAGCAGATAATTGTAGGAGAAAGTGTAGGAAGCAAATTGTTTTCATATTCATGAAAATCAAAAAGAGCTTTGTTTACGATATCATTGGTTTGATAAATTTTTCCATTGAAACTCTTCTAATTTCTTGTCTTCCAAATTTGCCATATGATAGAGATACTTAATTTTATAAGCTCAATAGAATCAATATGTTGTTTAGCATTAGTAAAACGATCATTCCACCATCTAGCAAAATTCATAGTATTTCTAGATTCTAGAGCTCAGGGGAAGGTTTGGAACCCTAGTAGCAGAATGGAATCAGTTTACCGGGCTGACTTCCATGCCAACACGAATAGTTTAACTCATCACGCCCACAACCCCTACACACTCTACAAATGTACCTCATTCTTTTAGAAATAATGTTGTTGATTGATAATACATTCAAAATACATTTTTGAATAAAGTGCTAATACTTATTTTTAATATTCATAAATCATAAAAAGTCTCAAAATGCTTTTGAAAAAGATTGATTACAAGATTGGACTCCCTCGTTACTCACCTGTTCACATCTAATCATTTCTCTAACTAAAGTTTTCAATTAAAAGCTCAAATTTTCTCTATCAATTAACTTTGGGTATATTCTTATCGAACATTGATAATGCTGGCCGGAAAAATGGGAAATTAAATTTGTGAAATAGGATTTAAAGTCAAGAGAATATATAGGTTCAATCAAAACCTTTTTGCCGAGTCAAGAAAATAAGAATAAATAGATTGAGTTTTTAAATAAGCAAAAATAAGAAATTTAAATAGTAGTAAAACGTAAGCACTAAAGCAACAAATTTGTAATACTCAGAGGCATTCTCAAATATGGATGAATTAAAGTGAAAACATTAATTAAATAATTCATTAATTTGTGTTTATGATTTTTATTTTTGATGTTTATCATTTTAAATGAAAATCATATGTATGTTTATCATTATATATTTAAATACTGATGGGTGAATTAAAGTGAACTTTAAACTCCATTTTCAGGATTTTTAAAAACTCATAAATTAATTTTGTGATTTGTAAATAATAAATTACTTCATGATAATTTGTGTAACTTGATCATGAGGAGAAGTCCTTTTAAGCTTTATTTTTTCCGTTAATTCTTATGACTAATAAAATTATGACATTTTATATTTATAAAAAAAATTCTACATATACTTCAATATTTAGTAATGTGATTGGGCTTGTACACAACACAGACAATTCATTACTAGTTATTGATAGTATATATTGTGCACGAGGCCAATGTATAACACTAACTTTATATTTATAATTTATCTAAGTCGTAAGTATAATTTACACTTAGTTATAAAATATAATAATACTTCATCAATAACAGAAAAATAATAGGAAAATAATTAATTATGCTCCAATATTTTGCATTTAAGGCCCTAATTGTTTTTCCAATTTTTTACGTTTTGTTTAAATTTTTTAAGTTGGAGTTGTGTTTGGTTATACTTTTTACAATGTGAGAAATAATATTCATATTTGAATGTACTACAAAGAAAAGTGAACGGATAGAGTAATTGACAACTTTCTACTATTTTTCAATGGTTAGATTTGTATTATCCGAAAAATGAAGATCCAAAGGACAAAGGAAATTTGTTGTAGCAAATGCATGTTCTTTTTGTTGACATGAAAAAGAAAAGTCGTTCATTTTTTTCACTTCTAGATTATCGATTGAGCTATAAAAATTACGATTCCTATTTTTTTCAGAATAAATTTTACTTTATTTGAAAATAGATGTTTGATCTTGAAAATTTCAAATTTTTTAAAAATATATTTTTTACTTTTACTTCTCACTTTTAGCCTATTAATTTTTTTTTTCACATGTATCTTCAATATTAATTACTTATTTCTTAAATCATTTCTCAAAATCTAAAATTGTATATCAATCAATATGAATATTATGATAAATTACTCATATTAATCATTAATTTATAAGGCATTCAAAATCAAAAATAAACAAATAAAAATAAACTAAGGGAATATAAAATATAGTTGAAGTCCACAATTTTTATAGGTACAGCCAAATAATATCGAAAATGTGTTTATCACCTTAAACAGGTAGACTCGTGCCTATTTAGGATCATTCACTCTTCTTAGTAACTAAAAGTAATATAAGGGATATGAACATGGATTGTGTTGCGGTGGTGGAACTGTTTTACCTTTAATTATAAATTTTGGGTTCTAGTCATGGATATAAAGAAAATTCTGTTGGAGCGCCATTTCTCGAATGAATCCTGTGGTGTGCGATTCAAATTTGACCTCTAATGTGAGCTCCGAACACCGGAAACATATATAGCAATTTGGGTTGTCGAGACGTTATCTTTTAAGAAGCTTAAAATGACAGGCCGTCTATCCAATCATACTCCTCCTCGTCGGTGCTTTTATTTATATACCTATTTCTTAAATTATATAATTATATACTATTGTTTATATTTCTTTTTTTTTTCTTTTTTTTTTTCTGTTGGATGTTGCTACCAACCAATAACGCCCTATTAATCATATTTCACATTTCCCACTTTGCCCTATTGCATAAAATCTCAAATTCCATATTTGCCCGTTCTACACTCAACAAGTAGAAAATCATTATATATTAACAACTCCTCTTTTTTTCGTTTTGGTTACTTCTTTTATTTTTAAAATTATTTTATTGATATAAAAAAAAATTAATTTGCTCTTTCCAATACGTTATTTAATTTCCATTTGATTAGTTTTGAAAACATCTTATCTCAAGTAAGTTGCCTTGTTATGTACATATTCACTTTTTTTAGTCTCATCACCATTTTAAGAAAATGTCCTTGTCTATAATCTCAAAAATTTAATTATTGTAATTATTTCAAGCCAATTCATGAAAATTTGCACCTCTAATTATGGAAATGATTTCAAATGGATATTGCCATTCTGAAAACAATTGATTTGGATTAGCTTAAGAGTTGATCAAACCTATTTTTAAGTTATTTTTACTTATTGCAGTCTGTTTTATGTATGTGGCGTGGCTTTGTGCTAATTAATTAGAAAAAATCGATAATACTATTTTTGAATTATAAATTTCTTTTTTTTTGTTTCTTAAATCATATTTGGTATCCATATTGAGATCTAATTAAATTTGAATACAAAGTTGACTTTGAATCCAAGGAAACTTGAATCTGAAATCTTTGATTAAGGAATGAGAGAGTATTTATCAATCCACCGTAACTTTGTTGGTAAGCTATAGATTTGTTGTCTTGGATGTACATTTCCTCCTCTTAAACTCGTGGCCAAAACGAAAAAGTATTTGGTGTTTTAATGATATTATATGCTTTGAATCTTTTCCTAGGATTTATTGAAAATAATTTTTTTATTTCTTAAGAATAGAAATAAAGTATATGTGTATTTCATCTTTTTCAAATTCTATTTATGATATTTCACTAAATATGTTGTTGTTATTATTACGGTAAGCGAGTAAAAAACAGAAAATCTTTTAATGGTGCATAGCAGCATAGGATTCTTCTACACGTCATTGGTTAATTTTGAAAGAATATTATTAATTAGATAAAAGTGCATATTAATAGGACTAATTAGTCAAAAGTATTTTTCGATATTAATAATAAATGTATTTTAAAATTTGCTACAGACAAATAAATATAAGACAACTAATTAGCGTAATATGTATGGTTAAAACTTTCTATAACAACATCCTTATATTTTACCTCTCTATTAACAGTCTAATGCTCTTTGTAAAATTACACTTATCTTCTCTTTTGATAATATAACAGTTAACCATTTTTATAAAAATAAAATCATTAAGATTATTCATAATAGGGCTAAGAGATTTTGACCAAAATATCTTGATACTTTAGTACATAATATGTTAAATAATATTATGTGAATATTATTTCCATCATTAAAAAATTTTCTTTATTTAAATAAAGTATGATTAAATTTAAAATTTGACATTAAAGTATTTACGTTCAAAAATATATAAAAAAAGTTAGATCTTATGTATTCATTCTTTTTTTTTTTTTTTTATCATAACAACAATCAAATATTATTTATCAATATGTAAAAATCAGTCGCTATAACAGTCGAAAAAGAAAACAAACTATATGTTAATACAACAAGATTTGGCATTACTATATAATTGGGTGTAAAAATATATTCCTAAATTTTTACAGAGGAAAATATATATATATATATATATATATATATGTGTGTGTGTGTGTGTGTGTGTGTGTGTGTGTAATAAATAAAGAGACCAGGAATTCAAAACATGAATAGCTCTAGAGTTGATGTTGGTGGGCTATACAAACCTTTACTGTCTACAAGAATTTTCATATTTGGTAGCCAATATCTTTTCCTCTGTAAAAATTTAGGAATATATTTTTACACCCAATTATATAGTAATGCCAAATCTTGTTGTATTAACATATAGTTTGTTTTCTTTTTCGACTGTAAAAATTTAGGAATATATATATATATATATATATAATAATAATTGACTACTTGACGTTGACTTAGGCTTGAGCCTTCAATTCACTCAAAAATCCTCCCATAGTACCATTAAATCTTGAGTTTTCTTTATTTATTAACTTCTACGGATTCAGAATATATTATCTTTTTAAATTTAGTTTAAGCAGCCAGAATTTATTATCTTCACTATTGTTTTTGTCACATTGTTGACCTAGTAAAAGTCTCATTTTCTGGCAAACTTTGAATACATAATGTTAGAGGTGTTGAAAAAATATTTTGCAATAGGATAAATAGCTTTATGAACAAATGGATAAAAATTGACTAGAAAAATAGAGAGATTCGTACAAAGTAGTATGTTTCGCCATCTCTCTATATTTAGAAAGGAAGAGCCATGATTAGGAGTTAGGAGTTCTAAATTGTAAAATAAAAACTAAAAATATTGCAAAGCATGTTTTTTTTTTAAAAAAAGAAATTTTTATTGATAGGGGTTCAAACTCACAACTCTAGTTTGGAAAGCATTACTTGGCTCATTCCTTACCACTGAGCCGTCAATAAATCTTCTTAGAGGTTCACAAGTTAATATACATATATATTTATTTAATTTTTTAATACAAATACAAGATCTACGAAAAAGCTACTGGATTCGTTTGAAACCACAAAACCCCACTTAACTCCGCCTTTGTATGTATATATATTATATATATAGTTAAATTAATATGATGTAACTAACTTATGATATGTACTCCCTCTATTCCTATTTATATGTTATCATTTTAGATTTCGCGTCCTATAAGAAACTAGGTAAGTTTACTATTGTACCGTTTATTTAGTGTTCTCTTGAAGTCAATTTTTCAATAAATAACATAAATTAAATTAGTTCGACTAATTAAATTGATCATTGTATTGAATATGAATTTATCATTTAGTTTTCCTATGTTGGTTAAATTTGTACTTTCAAGGCTAATGACTCTCAAAGGTAAAATAGAAAGAATAATGTTATTTATGTATTGATTTTGAAAAATGACAAAGTGTTAAGGACCATCTATTTTTAATAAAGACGACAGGAACGTAAAAAAGTATTTACCATTAACAGCTAATGTTTAAAATAATAAATATTTATAGCTAATCTTCGTATTTTGTGCAAAATACAAAACCCACACTCTTAACTACTATTAAGTCGTGGCATATGACATTTGCGCACAATTTCTCTCTCAATATCCTACAATCAAGAGCGGTTTTCTCTTCATTTTCATAACAAGTGGTGAGGTAATGATTATTTGTAGTTTTTCATTATGTAAGTATATTTTTTTTTCATGGCTTATTCTTCAACTTCAATTTCAAACATTGTTCGACTTTTTGAAAAGGATAACAATTTTCCATATCAACGGACGATATGTAGATATACCCTCAAATGATCTAATGCAGTCATATATATATATGTAAGAACCCAAACAAGATTGGTTGAATCTCACAAGGAATAGGTAGAAAATTATTGGAACTTGATATCCAAACACTAACTAAAATGAACAATAACATCGAACCTCTAGAAAATAAACTTATAAAGACTATTTATAATGCTCCACAAAGTTGAAATCCTTAAAATATCAACTACTCTACCGATTCTCTTTGTGATTATCTCGCGATCCATGTTTTAAAGCAATGTTTTAATTTAAAACATATAAAAACTTTTAAGTAAAAGATATGCCCTAATTTCAAGGCATAACAACACCCCAAATTTGAAATATTTGTTTGTCCACAAGCAAGTTAGATATGACTTTCTACTATATATCACTATGACTACACAAAAAGAAGTAAGTTGTCTATCATGGTTTTAATAAGTTGCTACTACCATTCACTTTCAAAGCATATTTGGCCCCTCAATTTTCAGCCTTTTGAAAATGCATTGAGTCGGACCAAGATTGCCTGATTTGAGACCGAACCCTACCCCCACCCTAATTCGAGATTTGATGCCCAACCTTAAAACCTTCCCAAATTTGAACCTAACCACTTGTTTGGCGGACCGTCAACCTTGACATCAAGTTGAAACAATGGATGAATTTTTGTGGAGCTGCAAGACAGACCTTCACACCTACGATGGTCCATCAAGACAACCACTAGAGAAGTAATTTGTGCACTATTTTCTGGATCAAGGTGACCGCCCCTACGACGGACTGTCACACTTGCAACGGGCCATCAGCTTGGACATTAGGTGCATAGCAAGATTTCAGATTTCATTATGTAATTTTGAATTTCTCCAAACTATAAATAGTATCTTCTAAGTTTTATTTTAGCATCATTCGTTCTAGCAAAGGAACAAAGAATATTGTATGTTGGTTTGAAGCTTTTGAGTGATTAACTTGGTTTTGAATTTCAAATTTTGTTTCTTGTCTTAACTTTTGTTAGTTGAATCTTTTTTATGAACAAAAATTCCTTATTGGTTTTAAATACTATGAGTGGCTAAAACCTACAACTTGAAATTGTGTAAACCATATCGATTTGACGTTGCTAGGGTAATTAACAGTGTAAATTGTAATGATCCAATTGATCATTTTTTATTTTTCTCTGAAATTTATCGTTTTCCCTCCCGTGATTGATCCAGAGTCTTCTTTGTTTGAGTTTTGAACTTTGAGTTACAGTTGAGAATTTGGTAAGCTTTGAGTTTGAAAGGCTAGTTGTTAAGAAAGTAGTTTTCGGTGTCTTTTGGAGTTTCGAGTGTCGGAATGGAATTTCGACAATTCCATCCGTCCCAAAATGTAAAATATGATCCGTGAGAGTTGTCGGTTTCAGTTTTCAAGTCTTTTTAAGGATTTAAGGTCCTGAGTTGTGAATTGTGGAATTTTAGCCTTTGGGATTGACTTTGATCAACATTTGGGGTTCTGATGTTCAAATCAGAATTTCGAGAGTCCCGTTAGATTTGGAGGGTAATTTTAGGCATGATTGAGGTCTTGGTTGATTTTTGAGAGGTCCCGGGCTTGTTTTAACCTTTTTAGGTGTAAGTTTTTTTTTTATTTTCATGGATGTCGGGTCAAGAAGACCTCAAATTCGTGTTTTGACAGTTCCATTGAATCTAGAGCGTTGAGTATAATTCATTTGCATATATCGTTTGTATACACGGGGTTCCAAATGAATCCCGAGGGTCCTTTTGATGTTTTGAGAGTTGACTAATTTTTCTGATGTCTGAGTGTTGGTGTGCTCCACTTTTGCGAGAGATGGCTCGCTTTTGAAAGGCTCACTTTAGCGAAACTTGGATCGCTTTTGTGAAGGGTCAACCTTCGCATTAAAGAAGCATCCATCACTTAAGCGAAGGTCTGGTCGCAGAAGTGAGGTCCACATTTTTTGCGGGGTTCACTCAAGCGAACCCCTGGTTGCTTGTGCGATACCTGGGAGGGTTTTGGCCTGCAAATTTTTGGGCTTAAGTCCCATTTCACTAGTTTTTAACTTGGGGAACTCTTCGTTGCAAATTTGAAAGGATTTTTTATGCTAAATTAATTTGTTAAGTTTTCTTGATCCTAAATCTTCATTTTCCTTTGATTATTTATGAATTCTAACATCAAAATGTGGGATTTTGGTAGGTAAATTGAAAGGTTTTTTTAAGAACTCATGTTCTTAGCTAAAATGGAGATTTTGAACTGATTTTAAGTCCTTTTTCAAAATGGGTTTTTCCTATTGAGTTCCTAAAGTCTTGAGTAATATTTTCAAGTATTAAATTTCGAATTCAAACGTTAATTTTGGAATTGAGTATTGTGTTGATTGACCCACCTTTCAAGGGAATTGTTGTGGGTGTTGCTTTTTGTAATGAGTGATTGTAAATACTTGCTTGTGCATAGATTGTATGGCTTTGGAAGTGGTTTGGAAGGGGAAGACTCAACTTTTAGAGTGATTGTTGATTAATTTAAGGCAAGTGATCTCCTAAACCTTGTATTCTATTTCAATTCATATGCTTTCTTTGTTGCTTGTGTATTGGGAGTAATAGAGATGAGGTAAAGGGTTTAAGTTTCCACTTAATACATCTAAATGAATAAAAAAGGGTTGAAATGAAAAAGGCTTTGTGATGAACATGATGATGTGAATTACCTTATTGTGACTGTTGATTGATTGATTGATGAAATGCTTGAAAGCATGAATGTTGACCTGAATTGTGTGAATTGTATCTCTACCATGTGGTATGATATTGCTTGCGTTGATTGTGAATACTGTGATGAGACAATTAGGATTTATGATGCCAAGGTCTTTGTCGGTGAGTGTTTTGATGCCGAGGTCTTTGTCGGCAAGTGTTTTGATGCTGAGGTCTTTGCAGATGAATATTTATAAAGCTGACGAGAAATGATTCCGACTGATGATTTGATATAAAATCGGTGGGAAATAGTTCTGACTAGTGATATAAAGCTGATGGGAAATAGTTGTGACTATTGATTTATATAAAGACGATGGGAAATGGAAGAGGATAGTGATATAAAGCTGATGGGAAATGGTTCCGGTTAGTTAAGTGATATAAATTTGATGGGAAATAGTTTCGGCTAGTGATATTGTGCCGATGAGAAATGGTTCCGATAAAAGATTGATCATTGTGACTTGAAACATTTGATGCTTATGCGTGACTTACTTGTTGATTGTGATTGATGTACTTGTTACGTGTAACTGAACTACTTGACATTGAGATTGACTTATTTAATTTATTGAATTGTGAAGATTGAACTGTGTATATTGGGTCTTATGAGTCGTATATTGTAGAATTGTTTCGTTGGGCTGATTTCTGTGCATGTTTTAGTTTGAGAAGGTTCGGTTGGAGTTTAACGGGTATTCAATTTCTCTCTAGTTTCTTTGTTTAGTAGTTGCTTGTTAGATACCATGATGTTGGTACTCATCCCTTACTTCTACACTTGTGAAGGTTCCGAGCCCGGACCAGTGTGATCTTATTCTTTTTCTCTTAATAGTAGAGGCTTGTTGAAGGATCTGAAAGATAGTTGTTTGTCATCCTGGAAGACCTTTTTTTCTTTTAAGCTTTGTTATACTTGAGAAACAAAGACTGAGACTTGTATTTATCTTTCAAACTCTATAATTTCATTAGTGGCTTATCCATATGAAATCCAAGTTTTGGGGTATTGTTTAGAATGAATAAGATTTTTACTTTGTCTTGTTCTTGATATACTGTTTTTTGCATTTTCTTTCGTTATCGTTAGGTTGAGGCTGACTTTTCTTGGTGAAAAAAGACAAGTGTCATCACGTCCATTTTTGGGTCGTTAAGAAATTGTATCAGAGCCCCAATATCATAGGTCTCACGTGTGTACAAGCCAAGTCTAAATAGAGTATTGAGGATCTGTAACGTTTGTACTTATCTTCAAGAGGCTACAATGATTGTTAGGAAACTTCCTTTTCCTTTTATTCATCATTTCTTATCGTGCGAGATTACCTTCACGAGTGTTGAGTTGTCGCGTGTTCTTTTGGCAGATGCCGAGGACTAGAGCTTCTGTTTCCAATGGTAGAGGGGAGGCAGTCCCTGAGCCTGTTGTTGAGGCTCCAGCTAAGATAGAGGTAGGGCTCGAGCTAGAAGTAGTGCTCATGGAGTAGCACTAGGTAAAGGTCGTGACTATGAAGCGCCACCAGCCAAAGGTAGTGTTAGAGAGGCTTCTCCTGAGCCACAGGTTGAGGTTGTTGAGGATCGGGTTCCTCTCGAGTTTGGAGCTCCTTTGTTTCAGGAGACTTCATTAAAGATGCTAGGTGTGTTAGAGAACCTTTCTCATGGTAGTGCGACATGTACACCACATGGTGCTCAGACGAGGGTAGGGGAACTGACCCCAGGTCAACAACAGACTCGGGGTATTCATGTTCAGGTGGGCCAGCCACCAAGATTCTTGCACCTGTTATTGGTGCGCAGATTGCTCCTAAGGTTATTTTGATAACGGTTGATTAGCAGTGTTATGAGAGGTTTCAAAAGATGAAACCACCAAAGTTTTAGGGTGGTAAGAGCGAGGATGCTCATGAGTTCTTGAATTTGTGCCATGAGATGCTTGAGGCATTGGGTATGGTGGATGCCCGTGGTGTCTGGTTTGGTGCACTTCAACTTCGTAGTCGCGCCAGAGAGTGGTGGAGGACTTTTGAGTGGTCTAGAATAATTGGATCTCCTATGGTAGTGTGAATGTGTTTTCTAGTGCTTTCCAGGACCGCTTCATTCCTTGGAGCGTGAGAGAGGAAAGTCGTCTAAAGTTTGAGATCTTGACTCAGGGCGGTTTGTCTGTGATCGAGTATGAGGCTCATTTCGTAAGCTTTCTGGGTATGTTATGACTATTGTTCTAGATGAGGCAAAAAGAATTCGTTGGTTTGTGAGAGGGTTGACTTTCTCCGTCAGATCCTATGTGTTCACGGTAGCCAGAGAGGGGGCTTTCTTCCAATCCATTATGAGCACCGCCATGGAGGCGGAGTAGATGGTTTAAGAAGAGTTTGGAGAAAGGGCATTTAACTGGAGGATCTCATAGTTCTAGCCGAGGTGACCATGGTAGTTTGTGTGGTTTGCAGTAGCAATTATCTGTGTCGAGATCTTGTTATACTTGTAAGGATCTAAGTCATATGATGCGATAGTTTCCTCTACAGACTCATTCAGGACCTCAACTGTAACACCCCAAAAATTTCTAAGTTAAGCCCAAACCATTCTTAAATTGCGTATAAGGTCGTACTAAGTGACTCTTAATTTTCTTCGGTGTTAAGGTAAATTCTTTAGTGTGGGAAATGATTTTGGATATCAATTAAGGTCACTAGAAACTCCTAGTAGATTCGAAAGTTTCCTTACCGATTAAGTTTTGATGTAAGATTCTACTTGGGTCAACTTCAAAAGACCATATCTCTTAGAATATAAAGCTTTACCTGAGCCATAACCTATCCAATTAAAAGTATTTGAATATACTTTCCAACGCCACCAATTTTACGTCAATCCAATTTTTGAGTAAAGAGTTATGACTATTTTTAGTAACTGGTGTAGTGTAGTTCCGTTTTAGTCGAGGGAAAATTTTAAATAAGGTAATTTTCTTCTCCTTATACCACTAGGAAAACCTTAAAAATGGATTTCTCAACTCCTATAAAGCCCTAAACAATTCTATTTCATCTTTTAATCCATCATTCTCTTCTCTTTCACACCCTAAGACAAAAACCTACGGAAAAATTAAAGTAGAAGACTCCATTCAAGATTCTTTCAATCTTTTTCAAGATTCTTTCCATCTTTTTAAAGATTTTTCTTCAAGGTAAGTTCTTCTCAAAGAATTCCTTCTTTCCAACTCAAATTCCTCCATACAATTATGAATCACTAATGAAAATCATAATTCTTGGCCATAGAGATTTCAAGAAACTAATTCAAGAATTTCAAGAAAAGTTTTCATGATTTTTCTCATTCAAGCTAGGTCAAGTCAAGTCTCCATTAATTCAAGCTAGGTAGGATTTGTAATCAAGGTATGATGGTTTATTCATTCATGGACTCCTTTCATCCACGAAGCCCCATGTTCCCACTAATTTAGAAGAAGAATTCCCCAAGTCAAATTAGGGTTTCTTCTAATGTTATGGGTTATGATCCAATAGAGTGGATTATGAACGTTTATGATGTTCGTTTATGATAGAATTGCATGTTTTAGTATGATTATACATGTATCCATGCTTAACCTATGATTCTAAGGTGAATTTGATATAGTTGGGTTTATGCCATGAAAAGGGAAATTGGGAATTTAAATGCAATCTTCTAGAATTGATGAAATATATTGTAGACCTCTTGAGAATTAAGTAAATAGACATGAATTGATTGGGGCTAATGTATGCATAATGAACTATGATTAGTAGCGCTTGAGATTGGGCTATATAATGAATGTTGAATTGTAGATAGGATTGTTGTGGAAGGTTCCCCACATGATCTACCCTATGTATGTATGTATGTATAATGTGAAAGGTTTTCTCACATAAAGATTAGAATGATTCTAGGTTGAAAGACTTGATCACCTATAATGAATCAAAAAATGTATGAACTATGATAACTTGAAGTTGTGATATATGATCCTTTCATGAATAACTTGACTTGGTAAGACAAGACCAAGCATGGTAGCTTGAGTTAATAAAACTCATGAACAACCTTGGATTGAGCAATCGTACCCCTCTAATGTAGCTTGAACTAAGCACAACAGAATGCTTTGCATGACAGCTTGACTTGGTAAGGCCACATCATTTCATGGTAGCTTGGATTGAGCAATAGTACTCTTCCTTGATTAGCTTGGATTTGCATAGTAAGGTGTTTTCCATGGTAGCTTGGTCTAGCATTGTAAGGTGTTTTTCCTTGGTAGCCTTGAATTGGTAAATCGTAACCATTCTTGAGTCATGATTTGTCTTGAACTATTAAAGAAGTACTCTCCCATGAATAGTATGAATATAAGAGACTAATCCCTAATCAAGGATGTAGTATGTTTATGATGAAACAAGACTACTCCAAGGAAGTATAGTAAGTATGTTTTGATATGATAATTACTTGTATGATGTATGCTTAGCTTGGATTGCTGCTATAGTTGCCTTCCTTGATATGTTTGACTAAAGGTGAATGTTCCCTTGCCTAGGATAATTAAGTTAAGGATGAAATCAAAGGATAATGAATATGAATGAGGACCTAAAAGGGTTTTCTTAGCATGAGTGAGATTTATGGGGTCTTATCCATGCAATGCACAAGCAAGCTTTGAGGGTACTTATGAAGTGGTTCTCTTATGTTATGTTGATGTCTCTTATGATTATGGTATATGACTATATTGTTATCTCTTATGCGTATATTATGCTTATGTTGATGATTTATGTTAGCCATCATATTTAGTACATTATTGTACTAACACATACTCTTGCCTACATTCTTATCAAATGTAGGGTCCGACAATATTGAGTTCCATCCTCGTGGCTAGGATCTTAATAGAGCAAGCAAGTGAAGATTTGGTGAGTCCTTATTACATCGAGGATTTGATCACCTTTCCTTTATGTCTTTTATTTTGTGTTTAGAACTTTGTTTGGGCTGCGTCCCTAAGTCTTTACAAGTATTAGATAGGTCGTGACATCAACGTTCTTATTCAGTTGCTTCAGCTAGGGATTCAGCATATCCGGCTAAGGGTTGAGGTAGAGTTCAGTCCGGTAAAGGTGGCATGACTACTGGTAGGGGGTACTCCAGCTGCGTAGGGTGGAGGTAGATGTTCTACTTAGACTGCATGCAGCCGTGACGACCAGTGTTATGCTTCTCTAGGGAGGCATGAGTCTGCTATTTTTTATTCTATGATCACAGGTAGCGTCCCAATTTTCCTTCGACCTACGTATGTACTATTTGATCGAGGTTCTTATTCCTCGTACGTGTCTACCTATTTTACTGTTGGGTTTGATATGTTTTCTGATTGCATGTGTGTGTCTATTCATGTTTCTACACCAGTGGGTGAATCCTTAGTCATAGATTGAGTGTATCGATCCTGTCTTGTTTCTTTGGCCGGGTTTGATACTTGGGTAGAGTTGATCATTTTGGGAATGGTAGACTTTGATAGCATCGTTGGTATGGATTGACTTTCTCTGCATCATGTTATTCTTGTTTGTTATGCTAAGACAATGACCTTAGCGATGTCGGATGTCCCAAGAGTTGAGTGGACAGGTGCTAGTGG
Organism: Solanum stenotomum; assembly: GCF_019186545.1. Lineage (NCBI taxonomy): Eukaryota > Viridiplantae > Streptophyta > Magnoliopsida > Solanales > Solanaceae > Solanum > Solanum stenotomum. The sequence goes on from NC_064288.1 coordinate 13,324,392, forward strand.
TTCTAATTGTGGAAAAGATATCTCCTTTATTAGGGCTCAAAAATTGGTTGATAGAGGGTGTTTGTCCTACTTGGCGTTCATACGGAATAATAGTGTTGAGCCATCTCCCATGGATTCTGTTCCCATGGTTTGAGAGTTTGTAGATTTGTTTCCTACTGATCTTTCAGGTGTTCGTCTGGATATGGATATTGATTTTGCTATTTAACTTGGAGCCACACACGAAACTCATCTTTATTCCTCATTATCGTATGGCTCCAGCTGAGTTGAAGGAATTTAAGGATCCATTACAAGATTTCTTAATGGAGGGGTTTATTTTCCCTATTGTTTCTCCATGGGGAGCTCATATGTCGTATGTGAGGAAGAAGGATGGACCCATGAGGATGTGTATTGATTATCGACAGTTGAACAAAGTAATAGTGATGAACAAGTATCATCTTCCTCGTACTGATGATCTGTTTGATCAGCTTCAGGGTGGTGCATCTCTATTTTCTAAGATTGATTGGAGATCCGGTTATCATCAACTGAAGATTAGGGAATTAGATGTCCCTAATTTAGCATTCAGGATTCGTTATGGGCACTATGGGTTTTTTGTGATTTTTTTTATTTGACTAATGCCCTGCAACGTTCATAGAGTTGATGAATGGGGTGTTTTAACCTTATCTGGATTCCTTTGTGATAGTGTTCATTGACAACATCTTGGTGTACTCCAAGACTGGGAAGAACATGATCGACATTTGAGGATTGTACTCTAGAGATTAAGGAAAGAGAAGTTTTATGCCAAGTTCTAGAAGTGTGAGTTTTATCTTGATTCCGTGGCATTTTTTGGGATACATGGTGTCCAAAGAGGGTATTCAAGTAGATCCAGCCAAGATTGAAAAAGTGAGGGGTTGGACCAGACCTACGTCGGTTACTGAGATCTGGAGTTTTGTGGGACTTGTAGGCTATTACTGACAATTTCTTCAGCGCTTCTCCCCTTTGACTAGACTAACTCATCAAAGTGTGAGCTTTTAGTGATATGATGAGTGTGAGGAGCATTTCCAAAAGCTCAAAACCTTGTTAATGTTGGGTCCTGTTTTGAACTTACCCGATGAGGGTATGAACTTCACTATGTGTTGTGGTGCTTCTGGAGTCAGATTAGGTAGTGTTCTTATGCAGAAAGAAAAGGTGATTGCTTATGCCTCTAGAAATTTGAATACCCATAAGAGGAACTACCCCAACCATGATTTGGAGTTAGCAGCCATAGTGTTTGTGCTTAAGCTATAATGACATTATCTGTATGGGGTTCATTGTGAGGTCTTCACAAACCATCAGAATATTTAGTACATTTTCAATTAGAGAGATCTGAACTTGAGGAAATGTCGATGGCTTGAGCTACTGAAAGACTATGATATCACCATCTTGTATCATCTAGGAAAGGCTAATGTGGTGGCCGATGCTTTGAGTAGGAAGACTTATAGCATGGAAAGTTTTGTCGCTATTTGTGTGGAGGAGAGACCATTTGCTAGAGATATTCAGAGGTTAAGAAACAGTCTCATCCGGTTACAAATTTCTGAGGAGACGGGTGGTTTGATTGATTTTATTGACGCTCATTCTTCCTTAGCTGAGCAGATTCGTGAGTGTCAGTTTGATGATGAGAAACTATGTCTCATTTGAGACAAGGTGATGAGAGGGGAGGCCAATGAGGTTGTCCTTGATTCTGATGGTGTCTCAAGATTGGGGGCATTATTTGTGCGCCCAAGGTGGGGGAGTTGATCAGGATGATTCTTAAAAAGGCCAATTGTTCCTGATATACCATCCATTCGAGCGCGGCGAAGATGTCTCATGACCTAAGCCAGAACTATTGGTGGTGTGGTATGAAGAGAGATACTGCATATTTTGTTTTGAGGTGTTTGACTTGTCAACAGGTCAAGTGTGAGTACCAGCGGCTTAGAGGTATATCTCCCAGGACGCCTATTCCTACTTGGAAGTGGGAACAAATCACTATGGACTTTGTGGTGGGACTACCTACCACCGTAGGAGGTTATTACTCCATTTGGGTGATTTTTGACCAAGTCCGCCCATTTCATCCCAGTTTGGGTGAAGTATACGACGGAGAAGATAGTTGAGCATTATATCAGTTAGATTGTGCGTTTGCATGGGTCCCAATTTCTATTGTTCCTAATCGAGGTTTATTGTTCACTTCCCATTTCTAGAAGGATTTGCAGCATGGTTTGAGTACTTAGTTAGATATGAGTTCAACCTTCCTCCCTTTGACAAATGGTCGATCCGAGTAGACGATTTATGTGTTGGAGGACATGCTTCGAGCTTGTGTGATTGATTTTGGTGTTAGATGGGATCAGTATTTTCCCTTAGAAGAGTTTGCCTATAACAACAGTTATTATTCCAGTATTCAGATTCCCATTTTGAGGCATTGTACGGCAGACAGTGTAGATCTCCAGACGAATGGTTTAATTCAGCTGAGATGGATTCATTAGATATAGACTTGCTTAGAGATTCCATGAAGCAGGTTTATATGATCCAAGGTAGACTTTTGACAGCCCAGAGTCGACAAAAGATTTATACAGATTGGAGAGTTCGAGTCCTAGTAATCATGGAGGGTGATCATGTTTGGCTTTGAGTGTCAACCATGAAGGGTGTGATAAGGTTTGGAAAGAAGGGCAAGCTTAGCCTTAGATTCATTGGACCCTTTGAGATTTTTTCTCATGTGGGAGAGGTGGCCTATAAGTTGGCCTTGCCACTTAGTTTGTCAGCTGTGCATCTTGTGTTTCATGTCTCCACGCCTCAAAAGTAGGCTCCGGATGAGTACCATGTACTTTCCCTTGATTCAGTGGAGTTGGGTCCAAACTTATCTATATAGGAGGAGCCTATAGCTATCTTGGATAGGCAAGTCAGAAAGCTTAGGAAAAAGAGATTGCTTCAATGAAAGTACATTGGAAACATCGTTCAATCGATGAGGTGACTTATGAGACAAGTCTGATATACGTGCTAGATATCCTCAACTATTTTAAGCTCTAGGTACTTTCTTTTGCTTTATGTTCGGGGACGAACATGGTTTTTAGTGGTGGATAATGTAATAACCCAGTTGGTCATTTTTTGTTTTTTCGTAAAATTTACCATTTTTCCCTCCCATGTTTGACCTCGAGTCTTCTATGTTTGAGTTTTGAGAAGTTGGTTTTGGACTTTGATTTAAAGTTGATAATTTGGTAAGCTTTGAGTTTGACAGGCCAAGTTGTTATTAATAAGTCGGAATGGAATTCCGATGATTCAATCCGTATCGAAATGTGAAATGTGATCCGTGAGAGTTGGTTTCATTTTCTGAGTCTTTGAGTTGTTGAGGTCCTAAGTTATAAGTTGTAGAATTTTAGCCTTTGGGTTGACTTTCATCAATATTCGGGGTTCAGATGCTTGGATCGGAATTTCGAGAGTTCTTTTGGATTCATGGGGTAATTTTAGGCCTAGTTAAGGTCTTAGTTAATTTTTGAGAGGTCATGAGCTTGTTTTAGTCATTTTAGGCATGACTTAGTTTCTTGTAGTTTTCACAGATGTCGAGTCAAGGAGACCTCTAATTTGTATTTTTTTTACGGTTCTATTAAGTATAAAGCGTCGAGTATAATTGATTTGTATATGTGGTTTGTGTGCACGGAGATCCGATCTCAAGGGTCCTTTTGATGCTTGACAGCTAGCTTATTTTTCTGACGTCTGAGTGCTGGTATGCTCTTATTTTGCGAGAGATGGCTCTCAATTGCGAGGATCACTTTAGTGAGGCTTGGGTCGCTCTCACGAAGGTTCAACCTTGGTTGACCTTCGCATTAACGAAGCAGCCATCAGTTAAGTAACCTTCGCTTCGCAGAAGTGAGGCCCACATTTTTAGCGAGATTCACTTAAGCGAACCCCTGATCGCTTGTGCGATACCTGAGAGGGTCTTGGCCTGCAAATTTCAGGGTTTAAGCCACATTTCACCATTTCTTTTTAACTAGGGGAACATTTGGTGGCGAATTTGAAACGATTTTATGTGCTAAATCAATTGGGTAAGTTTTCTTAATCCTAAGCCTTGATTTTCCTTTGATTATTTATGAATTCTAACATCAAAATGAGGGATTTTGGTGGGTAAATGGTAAGGTTTTTCAAGAACCCAAATTATTAGCTAAAATGCATATTTTAAATAGATTTTAAGTCTTTTTTCAAAATGGTTTTCCCTAATGAGTTCCTGATAAACGCTCAACTACACCTAGGAACCATCAATGAGCCTCTAGTGTATAAAGGTGAGTGTCGGGACAAGACCCAAGACTCTTTAAAAACTATTACGAATAACTCACAAAACTGGAGTCCTCCAAAAGCAAGGAGGTCTTACTCAAAAGATGACGAGCAGATGAAATGATCTCAACAGACTCTTGTAGAGGATCCTAAGAACTTGTATCTACTCAACTGGATGTAAAAAATTAAAGGAATGAAATCATTTTAAAACTTTACCAAAACCACTTACTCATCTCTGAACCTCAATATAATAAGTGATATAATAAAAATACACTTTTAACTTTATTTTGGAGATTCTCTAACCGACAACCATCACTACAAGCTACGTTATGATACAATATCTCAACCGCACTGCCAGAACTGTCTTATACCTTGCAGGGGTACAGAATACCTCAACTAAGTGGATCCACTAAGCTATGCTCGAAGGCACTTAACATTCATCTAAAAAGTATGATCTTTTACCCATGTTGGCATACATGGTTTATGAGGAATGTGAATTGTTTGAACTCATCCTCATATCGGTGCTCAATACTACTCTCAATAAAATATACTCAGGTTCAATGTTTAAAAACATACTCTTCCTCTGGTTTGAGATAATTGCTCAAACTATCCTCATAAAAGAGGTAACTGCTCTGAAATATCTCTAAACTCATTAACTCATTTAGAAATCAAAGTTTCTCTTTTCTCAATGTAAAAACAGATACCTTTAGGAATACTCAATTCATATTTGAAAACTCTTTCTCATAAATATATTAAAATCATATTGTGATATGATCATTGATGACTCGAGAAGTCATACCGCATAAAAATTGACGTCATATCTAGATACTATACTGCTTAAACATTGATGACATACTCGATTGTCATATTAATCATGTTTTAAAAACTCTTTCTCAAAACTCATCATTACTTCCTCAAAAACTTCGTTTAAAACTCAAGTATTGGCTTTAAAAAGCTTCTCAAGATTTATAACTTAAAATAGGTTTCATCTTAAATTATAGACATGAACAAATCAACTCAAGGATCTTAATAACAATATAGAAACTCAATACCCAAAAATCAAGGACTCAAGAACTCAAGAACTCAAGAACTCAAGAACTCAGAACTCGACGATACTTCTCATCTTAAGAATACTCAATTCATAGGGTTCATGCTGAAATATAGACATGAACAAATCTACTCAAGAATCTTAATGCATAAAATATAACAATTCAATAATTAGGAATAGAATTTCAAAAAGAATCAGGAACTCAAGAACTCAAAATCAACTCATCTCAAATCTAGGGATAGAAACCTAGATTACTCATTTACTTGTTTGAAAGTAGATGAAGGGCGTGAGGACGAACTAGTCCAACACTATGATAGCCTTAAATATCGGAAAGAACAAGTTTCTTGAAGAATATTGAAGAAGAACTTGATTAGAAGCCTTGAAACCCTAGCTTGAAGGAGAACAATCAAGAAAACCTTTCTTGACATTCTTGAATTAGTTTTTTGAAATCTCTATGACCAAGAATCATGATTTTCATTAGTGAATTAAATTGTAGTGAAGATTTTGAGTTGGAAATAATGGAATTCTTGGAGAATGACTTACCTTGAAGAATAATCTTGAAAACGATTGAAAGAATCTTGAAGGGAAGTCTTATAACTTGATCTTTTTCTTAGAGTTTTGCCTTAGAGTTTGAGAGAGAAGAGAATGGAGGATTAAAAGATTAAAATATGATTTATTTGGGTCTTTAATTAGTCAAGAAATTCGTTTAGGGTTTTCTTAGAGGTAAAAAGACAAAAATGACCCTTTTTAATATGTTTTCGTTGGCTAATACGTCACTGCACTGTATCATGTTAATAAAATGGTTATAATATTTACTTGTAACTCGGATTGTTTCGAAATTGGTGGCATTGGAAAGAAGATTCAAGTACCTTTAATTTGATAGGTTACGGAAAACGTAAATCTTTATATTCTAAGAGATATGATTGTTTGAAGTTGACCCAAGTAGAATCTTACATCAAAACTTAATCGATATGGAAACTTTCAACTCAACTTTGTGCTAGGGGATTCTAGTGACCTTAATTCATATTCAAAGCTATTCCACAATAAATAATTAACCTTTACACATATGAGAAATTTAAGAATAACCCAATACGACCTTATATGCAAATAAAGAATAGTTTGGGCTTTAGCTTAAAAAATTTCGGGGTGTTACACTTAGCTTGTAACAAGAATTTTTGGTTCACAAAAGTTATCAACTATATCAATTATTTTACAAAATATAATTGTTATCTACAACAGGTTCATAGTCCAAAAGATCCCAAATAAATTTCATTATACTCAAAGTTAGGGATGTCAAATTTGTAGGTTGGGTGGATATTAGAGATATTAAAATATGTTGAAATAGAAATCAAATTGGTCATGACCTGCCCAAATATACAGGGTTCAAATGAGTTAGGCTCAAATGGGCAAAAAATCAGTTGGACCATGACCCGCCCAATTTGACCCGCTTAATATCGATAATGTTAACATATTGTTATTTAATTTTATAGCCATAATTTGAATTTCAACTCAAGAAGATGATACAAAAAAAAGAAGTTAAAATAGACCGATAAATACTAGGAGATATAAAATAGATAGTAATTCATACCTACAATATGAGAATATAGATTACACCAATGCAAATAAAGAGTCTTAAGATGGATTGAAAGTGAAGATTAAATTGGCACAACTTAAGATTATTTTAAATGGGTTAAGGATTGAATGAGTTGAGATTGACCCAATTCACATGATCTTGAGCGCAACCCATAAAAGTTCTGGTGGTTGGATGGATTACCAATATTTAGGCTCATTTTGACACCCGTACTCAATGTCCATCTATATTTTAATTTTTTCTATATTTTTGAAATATTTCTTATAAAATAGGTCGGGATTATTAAAAAAATTAGTATTATCTCTAAAGGAAATGTCCAACAATGGTTTCTAATATATATATATATATAGTTAACGGCTAGTTTGACTCTATTAAATGTAACAAAATAATTTACTTAATAATATGTGTACCAACTTTCAAGAGATAGATTGTGTTACCTTAATTTTATCAAACTTTTCTTGTATAAGAACCAGTCACCAATCCAAACCAAGGAAGTCTTATTCTTCTCCTCTATCCATTAACAATGAGTATGGTTTTTCACAGATGGGTTATCGTCGTCTGAGACCATGGGATGACGATGATTTCACAACTTTTCGTGGAAAATTACACATCAATGACAACAAGAATAGCAGGGGAAAAGAGTATATGATTAATCTTTTAATCAAAGAAGCTTCAAATGTAATTTCAGTACTAGAGGGCACTTTCCCAGATTTTTCCAAGGGAATTTATCGTGTGATAGTGAGTGATGAGAGTGAGAGAGAGTTCAGTACAAGGAGGATAGTTGAAGGCCAACACCAACGTGGAACGAGGTTATTCAGATACACTTTAGTAGCTATCCTATTGGTCAGAAACTAAAGTTAAAAGTAGTTCATGAAAATTGTTATAGTGATCCAGGAACTTCTACAGGTGAAGTTGTGGTTGGAAGAGCAATAATTCATGTGCATGAGAAACTAGAAAAGTGTTTTGGAAAAGCAGGAGTTGTTGAATTAGTGAAACTGGTTGGGCTTGAGAAGAGGGTGGAAGCACTTCTTAGCTTTGAAATTGCTCTCACTACTATCAAGATCGAATAAAAGGTATTTGTTGAAATTTGCTTTTAGTAATTATAGTAAATTTTTAACATAAATATATTGCTAGTTTTAGAATGAATATGAATATTACATTTTCATTAGATTTGTTTAGCTTGTTAAGGTACTTTATCATTTTCCATGTTAAATTATGTAATTTTTTTATTCTAAGTTGGCTATAAAAAGCTCTTTATGCTCATATAAATATTAAGAGACATTTTCAATATATACTTTCAATCCCTTTTAGTGCACCATCTTTTTAAAATCAATGGTGATACTGTAATACCTCAGATTCGGGAAAGGCTTGAAAGGGGTCAAGTGGGAAACTCACAAGCCAAAACTGGACCATGAAACCCTTCACAGAACCCCAGGCGGGCTGTGAAGGGGACCACGAGCCGTGAGATGGCTCATGGTAAGTCCCCAGGACCTATTGTTCAGGCGTCCCTCGCACGGAGGCCTAGACAGCCTGTGGAGAGGTTGAAGGGTCGTCAAGCAGGTCATCAAGTGGTCGTCAAGAGCGGGCCTTCTCCCCTAGCCACTAGTCAAGGACCATTGACCATTAGACGGACCATGGTGCCTATGAAGGGCAGTGAAGGTCACCGTCAAGTGTGTTCGTCAGCTTTTAAGTCATGGCTTTTGGGTCTTTTCCTAATTGTTTTAATTCAATACTATGTCGTATTACCTTTTACCCAAAATCCTATATAATGATTTTTAACCCCAAATTCACGTCATTCTCTCAATTTCCCAAAAGAAGAACAAGTTTATCCTCTAGTATTTGTCTCTCTAGAGGCTTAAAGAAGAAGACTAGGGTTTCAAGCCAAGTCTCCAATTTCACATTGATTGTAAGCTCTTGGCATCGAGGTATTGTAGTCTTCATCTATGGAGCCCTTTCCTCTGTAGAGTTCCTAAATTCTCCAATTTTGAAGTTATAAATTCCCAATTGAAGTTAGGGTTTCTTCTATGTCATGAGTTCCTTTCAATATTTATATAAATGATTGTTTTATGAAGTATTATGATTGAATTGAGATATTTCCATATTTTAAAGATGAATCCCATGAACCTATGCTTAACCCATGTTTTCTAGATTTTCATGATTGAAAGTGGGTTTTGAACTATGAAAGGTAAATTATGGAAATATGCATGTTCTTATGAAATTGATGAAATGTGATATAAGTTGCTTTGAGAGTAAAGCATAAATAATGTTGTTGTTGATTGTTGTGAAAGTATTTCTCACATAATTACTCAATACATGAATGTGAATGATTTTATCAAATAAAAGATTCTAAGGTTGAAATGTATTCTCACCTAAAATGAACCGAAGTTAAGGAGTTATTCTAATGATGAGGCCAGAGGCGATTACCCATGTCCTCTAATGGTAAGACAAGAGGTGATTACCCATGTCCCTTAAAGATAAGATGAATATGATTGATGACTATTCGGTGGGAATTAAGCTTAGTATTGAGCTGACAAGTAGCGATTACCCGTGTCTCATAAACTACGTGCCATCATAGGTTGTCTAGATAGGCATTAGCTAGTTGATCCACTTAAGCTAGGAGCTCATGGTTCTTACCTTGGCAAGTGAGAATACCTCTTTTTGGTGTGGGGTAAATATCGAATTCCATGTAATAACTCACATGGTCTCTATATCGGTTAAGGCTAATCTCCCACCACAAGTATAATGATGAACTAAGGTTACTTCAAGAAGTATTTCACAAGTGTTCAAAGATGAGTTTTACTTGCATTTGACCATGATTACTATGATGTATTCTAACCTTTTACTTATGATTTTAACTTGGTCTTTGCATGTCATGAAAGGTCCTTTTTAGTATGTTTTATATATCTATGCATTGCTATCATACTTGGTACATCTTTGTACTAACGCATACTCTTGCCTACATTGTTTCCCAAATGTAGGGTCTGACGATCCAGTTTCTCATCCCCGTAGTTAGAAGTCACTTCGACTTTAATTAGTAGTGGTGAGTCCTCATGTACCGAGGATCGAACCTTTTATCGCTTTCAGGTTTTACCTTTCAAATATTGTACGTGATGCCAGGGTTACGTCCCCGTCACTCTTGCTATAATACATGGTTTTTGAGACTATGTAGACTTTCGCTTCATTTTTTTTCAAAATATTTATGATATGAATTGTGTTTTAAATCTCTTTATTTTCTATAATCTTGTTTATCTATCCTAAGTGGCTTGTGTAGGGCTTGTCGGGGTCCTATACGCCATGTGACACCTAAAGTGTACCTTGGGTTGTGACAGATACCACATGTTGGCCCTCGCATCACTTGTCAAATAACTCATTTAAGTATTGTATGTATGTTTTTATTCAATGATTGCAATTGCATTACTTACATCAATTATCATGAGTGACTAAACTCCATAGTCAATTATTCTGGAATCACTGACGACTTGATCTAAATAAAGGGTGTTTGCGAAATAAAATTTGCATTATGATTGTATATCTTATTAGTTCTTTTATCTTCCCTAGGTTTGACTTTTTTGGGTAAAAGTGTGTAACACCTAAGAAAACAACTAAATAATGAGGATTCGAGATTTAGAACTCGTCTAATGATTGATGTTGTAGTAAGATTAACTAACTCTGAATAAATGCCATTTATTTGAGATTAACACTTTTAGTTCAAGAGAATAAAAGTGGCATGCATTTAATTTGGTTGAGAAATTATTAAATATAGTACGAGATTGATAAATTGATAACTAGCATTATAAGGTGGAATTCTGTATTAACCCGAATTAAGTAATACAGTCTCAGTGAACACAATCCTAATTTCTCTCTCTATAAACTCTTAGTTAAAATTAACATTGTTAGAAGTTACAAGTTATTAATCGATACTACAATCATTCAAATCCTTCCAAAATTTTCCTTTTCTTTGGAATTAAATAGGTAATAGTAAATAATCATATTTTGCTTAGTTCTCGCCTTATTTGTTGTGAGATTCGACCCCAACTTGTAAGGTTCGATATTTGATAAGCACCATGTTATACTTCTTTATTGAAGGTGTAATTAGAGAATATCATTGTCTCACTTGATTTTATTTATGAATGATATTTATAAACATTTGATTTGTTAATTACTTGTATTTTTAACTCATATGTGAAAATTTTAGTTCTTATTTGTATACTTTCAAAAATTATACAATTTTAGGTCTATTTGTATATTTTCAGTGATTTTCTACAATTACTTGTTTGGATATATGTGTAGCTCCCCTTAAATCAGACCTTGAAAAAATTTATTTGGACTAGTATCACGGAAGAAATCTACAACTTGTAGAAGTATCTATAGACCATAGGTGGAATCATAGAACCACGCTCTAAAAAAATGTTCTCAGGTCCAAGTTTCACGGACTAGACTACGGTTGACATAACCTTCTATGATTCGTAGAAAGGCCTCATCGAACCCAAGTCCTAAAACAACCTCAATAATCATTCTACGATTGAGCAGGATAGAGTTCCTACGTGCCGTAGAAAGGATCCATAGACCCCAACTTTGGAGATCCAGAACTGAAGTTGCCAGAGCACCCAAGTACAACATTTATGTCAAAGCTTATGCATTTCACCTTCCGACCTCTAAACTTCACTTCATCTACTGGCTTGAAGGCACTTTCCATCTTCTTCCCTTTTCGCACCAATTCACTGTAGGCAGAATAGAACTCCTAAACCCAAGTAGGAATGTATGGGCTGCGGGGTTTGGTGAAAACCTCGAACTTGTGGAATCTTAGAGTGTTCCACACCTCTGGATGTATGTCCACCAAACCGTCAGTAGACAATCTCTGTTATTCTAATATGGTCCTCAATCCCTCGGCCTTTAATAGATTGAGTGACCAAGGAGGAGGACCTTGAGCAGGTGGTGCTTGCACCATGTCTGTGTTGGAGGAGGAGCTAGAGCTGAAGCTGGAGGGGTAGGTATCTGGGGCTCCAGAATCCTAGATGGATCATGTAGTAATTCGGAGCGTAGCTCCGCTCTCTGGGCCTGTAACAACTGGTCATCCTCCGGCTCAGAGATGGAAGCTGGATAATCAATCTGAGAGTCCTCTTCACTGTCGGATGTAGTGAGGTGTGTTTCGTAAACCCCCTCACTATCTGAGCTTGCCTCCATATGTGTCTTTCCTTTGCCTTTACCTCTCTTTGGAGGTAGTTTTGTAGCCTTAGCCCGGGAAGCAGCCGCTTCCTCATCGATTATAACTCCATGTGCCGCTTTCGGGGCGGCATGTCTCTACCAGCGACTTTGGGTCTAGCCATTCTAGAAAAACAATGTAGAAAACCTTAGAAAAAGTCAAGAAAAAATTTAGAAAATAAACTATAGGAAGACTTGTTGACCCGGTCGGTGAATTGCCAAACCACTTTGGCAAGCCAAGTCGGGCTCGCCGAAAGTTATAGTACAAAAATTGCAAAAAATCAAAGTTGGTCAAAGATGTCCAGGATTCAATGGATCACCTACACCAATCGGCGAACTAGAAGTAGCTCACTGAAAGTTACAGTGCATTTATAGAAATTAAGGACGTAGAAGGGCGATCAAAAGAGACTTTTTGCGAGTCGCCGAGTGAACTCGGCTAGCACAAGCATATCACCAAGAGTTATAGAACTTAAATCCTAAAAAGGAGAAAGAAAAGGCGATCTAAGAAGACTTAGGCTAACCACCGAACCACTCGGCGAGCTCGACCCAGCTCGCCGAGTAGTCCAACGTGACAATTTTTCACCCCAAACTTCAAAATCAAGCCTGCAGCCAACAAAAACAAAATTAAACACCAAAAACATGCAATTGACACTAGACCCATATGACCTATGCCTTTGGGGTACTCAGACTTCCCCTGATTTGGCCAAAATTGGCCAACTGACGTCTTTTGCCTTAAAATGACGTCAACCGCTCCATCGTCGGGCAAAATACGACAATTAGCACAATCTGAGGTTACTCAGACTTCACCCCGCTAGACCCACGATATATTCCACACAACCCAACAATTTAATCATTTATAGACAGGAGAATTAACCATTTTACAACCAATTAATTACGAATTCATTCAAAGACAGGCAAACAAATAATTATATGATGATCAAAACGACATTACCCATAAATATCAACAACAAAACATCAAAAGCATTTGATTTCAACCAACAATTCAGTTTGGGGTTCGGAAAACCAACCTTATATGCCAAAATTTGTAAAGCTAGGAGGCAAAGTAATTCCAAAATCCGCTCCGAGGAAAAATTCCAAGCAAAACAAGAGTAAAAATGCAAGAATATGAAAAGTATAATATCGGTGAGAGTCTGGAGTTGAAAAAGTGAGAAAGTGAAGTATTTTAGAATTTAAACTGTTTGTCCCTTTTAAAACTCTTCAGTTCGTGCGCCAGTCTGCGAAGTAAGTCGTGTTCGCCACCCACTCGGTGATGTGCTGAGTGGTACTTCAGCCCGTCAAGTTTTACAGAACCTCCAGTAATCTAGGTGGTGCCAACGACGATCCAAGTCGAGCTCGCCGACATGTTCGGCAAGTTGTCGACAGGACTTTTGGCTCGTTAGTTGCCATTGACCAAAAATTTCAACTTTTCTACCTGCACATTCAACACCTATTATTCAAACAACATAAACAAAAACATTAAAGATTGGGTTGCCTCCAAATAAGAGCCTTATTTAACGTCGTGGCACGACGTGGATACGTTTTCAAGGTTCATTTTTCTGGTTGGCCAAGGTATCACTTGGTAGACTCCATTTCACCCTTGGGTTCAAATGAGATGAAATTTGACCCATTTGCATTTCTAATTGCTTGATGGACACTGAGTGTGAGGTGACCGTCTGATTGAGTGTAGAGACGCCCTCTTTCATTTCTTTCAAAATATTATCCAACCTTTCTACCTTATTGAGAATGCGTAAAAGCATGTCTTCCATACGGACGTTCTTCGAGTCAGCCCTTTGTTACTTAGGATTTTGACGTTCATGACATGGGATGTATCTTTCCTTCTCACCATTTCTTTCCTTCCAAGCATCGTTACAGTCACGCCATTCTCTATCACAATCTCTTCATCTGTCATCTCTATTCCAACCCAGATTTCCATCCGGCTTTCGGTAGTTTGAATGAAAACCTCCTTCTTGATTTGAAAGGAAGTTCACTTTCTCATTGTACAGTGCCTCAAATTGTACTTCATCTGGATTTTTTCCACCAATACCAACAATATTCACACTCTTTGACCCACTACCCATCACATTTTTTGCCAAGATATCCAGTTGGGTCATTATTTTGGCCATATTTTGGTCTCTCTCTTGATCTTTCTCGATCTGCTCTTTTGTCATTCTAAAAGTGAGAGGAGACACTTGGTCCTCATGAGTGTACCATGCTCTATTAATCTTGGTCATGCCATCGAGAAACACCTTTTTTCACCGAGTTAAGACTCCTATAGAAGTATAGTAACAACACGTTGTTTGGAAGTCCGTGAGTCGAACCTTGAAGTACCAACTTTTGAAATCTCAACCACATCTCGGGGATTGGTTCACCTTCTAAGTGTTTGAACCCCTGAATACTATCTCTTTAAATCATCATCCTTGACGGGGGAAAGAACCTTACGAAGAAAGCCATTGTTAGTTCATCCCAAGTAGTAATGGAATTCCTCGGGAGATCAGCTAACCACTTGGTAGCTTCTCCCATCAAAGTGAATGGAAATAACTGGAGACATACTGATTCTTGAGAGATATTATTGAATGAGAACGGTCCACAAACGTCGACGAAATTTTGAATGTGCTCATGGGAATCCTCATGAGTCAGCCCTTCATATAATCCTTTCATTTGTATGAGCTGAAGCATGGTGCTAGTGACATGAAAGACAACATTCCCCTCAACGGGGGTATACATATAGCACCAATACCACCCAATTGGATCAGGTCATTAACATCATTCAAGTTATCGATATCGTCTTGCTAGCCAACTTGGCTACCATTACTCCCCTTAACGCTCATTTCTTCCTATGTTCAAATACAGCCAACACAAACACAAAACAAAGTAAGTTGATTCAACTACAACACAAGAAGATCACAATTCGAACTTCAATAATAGAATTCTAAACAACACCACTCCCTGACAGCGGTGCCATTTTTGATAAACGCTCAACTACACCTCATCCAATACTAGGTGTAGGCGGTCGTAATCTAGTATAAAACCAACGAAGAATTGTGGTTGAACCCACATGGAGCAATACAAGTTCGAATTCAATTATGAAGTTACAAATGTAATCTAATATGTTATAGGAATAGAAAATATCGTAAACATATAGATAAATCTAAGGGTTGACAGCGAATGTTAGATGGGGGGTTTGGTTTGTCAATTAATCAGCTAAAGCAAATACGAAAACAGGTGAAACAATGTTATAGAAAGGAATTCTCGAGATGTGATCGATTATAGGCTAATTTCGCTATATGGGTAATTGAAATTACTAATGAATTGCTACATCTCAATGGGTAGGCTAGACTATAAGTGTAATATCTTTCTCTCGAACAACTACTATAATTCAAGTGAGTTCTCTCGAACCTCAACAAGCATATCAATATAAACAACCCAAAACCTTAATTCATCTACTCTCTCGAACTATATAGGTGAATCGAGTTTAGGATTCACTCTCTCGAGTTGAACCCACATCAACCCAATAATTACAAGGGAAAAAGGACAAATATATCTCTGAACTATTGTAAATGGTATGCAGATACCCTTTGTCATACTTTTGGGACATTGGTGCCCCTGCCATCCAAAAACTAGAGCATATATACCCTTTATACTAACTGTCACGACCCAAGCCTAGGGCCTAGACGTGACATGGCGAATGAGGAACCCGAAGGAACCCCAAACAAGCCTCTCAAACTTGTCATCACACTTCATCGGTCGCGGAAGTACAATCAACATTAATTAACGGGAAATAGGGACTAAGGGCAAACCATTTCAAAATGACATCATAGAACAAGAGTCAAGCTCATTTACAAAATACTTGTCCAACGCACACCTCTACATACATAGATAGGACGGGGGCCATGACATACTACCGGCTCCCCTCATAGTCAAAATACAATTGCAAGCTAAAGTCTCAAAACATAGGAGTAGGAAACATAACATAGCCCTCGAATCATTGAGGACTCACCAACAAACTCGGATAAGCACCGTACTAGCCACGTGAATGGAGAGAAGGATCAAGAGTAGCTCCGGTCCCTACATGGTGACATCATGTAGGCAAAATATGCGTTAGTACTTGGAATGTACTAAGTATGCGGGGTGCAACACAACAATAGACAAGGACACAATCGAAATACAAGAAATAGTTTCATAGGCATTATGAATAACAATATGAGGATGCATGATCAAAGTGAAGTCAAAACATGTTTAAGTAAATCTATACTAATAGTAGATATCATATGTGTATGCATGATCCAACCAATCTATAACCCCAACTTAGGATGGGGGATGCCGTTCACACCCGGACACCCTGGTGGCAAGGTATAAACCCCTCACATGGTTGATGTTGGTCACACCCCAAGCATCCTAGGTGGTGAGATATAAACCTCTCACATGGTTGATGTTGGTCACACCCCAAGCATCCTAGGTGGTGAGATATAAACCTCTCACATGGTTGATGTTGGTCACACCCCAAGCATCCTAGGTGGTGAGATATAAACCTCTCACATGGTTGTCCGGTTCTTTTCCCCCGGACCGGGCATGGTCATGCAACACTTTATATAGGAAATTCCCATTAGGCTCTAATGCAATCTCACGTATGGAATGAACATATACACAAGCTTAGTTTGTCATCAACACATCTCTGGATTGCCATACATCTCATAACTCAAGCTTTAAAGCATCGATTCATCAATTCTCCATAGTTGGACATTTTGTCAAACACCTTGAAGGCATGTAATGGAATCAAAGAGCATGGAAAATAGGGTAGTAATTATGCAGCCAAACCAGTGAACAACCTACAACAACACCTTTTAACACCCACAATACCACATGAAAATCTCCACATCCATTCCAAATTTAGATTCAAGTTCTAGAGTCACAACATGCTCAAAACAATCACTTTTCATGTTTAAAATTCAATGTGCAGGAAATTATTACAAAGAACAAGACTAATTTATGAATCTTAACTTAAACCATGAATTAGTGAGTAGAATAGAGTCTAGGCACTATGGGTGGAAGGACCCATGAGTTCAACACCACATACCTTGAGTTCTTATGAAGGTCTTGAGAGTGTCTTCAATGGAAGCTTGGAACTTGGAGCAAGAGTCTCTTCAATCTTGAGGAAGGTTTTGGATTAGGGTTCTTGAGAGAACTTGAGAGAAAATGTGTCTAAGTATGGGAGAGGTGTTTTGGGAAATGTTTTAGAGATGGGAATTGAACTAATGGTATATAGGAAATAACATATGCCCTTTGGAAAAATGGTCCAACACTTAGAAAAAAAAATGAGGCGGGTGAACAGTAAAAACGCTCACTGGAAATTGCATTTCCTGCCGGACAGATTTTACGAAAATGGGCATAACTTCTTCGTCCGAACTCCGAATGAGGTGAAACGAAGTGCGTTAGGTAGCTAACTCAAAGGGCTTTCCATGGATATGTTATGGGCCACCCAATTATTTGTGTGCTAGGAGATATGACCCTCCAAAGTAGACCCTCGAAAAAGGCTTCACTTGGAAATTTCGGATTTTGATACGGTTGCTCTAAAATTTGGGTTAGATCCATTTTTCACTCAATTTGACCCCCTAAACAAGAATATGAAGTCGTATTTTCGAAAAACGAAACGGATTTTTTTTGATATAGCTAAACAAGTTTCCGGTAACTTCCGAAGCACATTTTTAAGAACCTTTTGGGTCATTTCACTAACGGACATACACGTGTTATAATCTTATCTGCTGATTAAATATCGGATCGATGGATAAGATTGCGCTACGTGTCCCTATTTAGTTTTCTGTTAGAGTGAAGGGCATATATGATCTAGTTTTTAGACGGCATGGGCATCAATGTCCTAATAGTACGACAGAGGATATCTGCACACCATTTACAAAAATTTGGGGGTATATTTGTCTTTTTCTCCTAATTACAATCATTAATAAAAAAACCTTGGTTCTAAAACCTCTTTCTCAAGCAAGCCTAGAACCCTAAGCTAGAATTGCATTTGCAACTACAATTCATAGATTAAAACACAACAAATAATTAAACCCACTTCAATTAAGCATTTAAATCAATAATAACAATACCCATAAGCTAATTAAGCCAATAATCACATGATCACACCCCAAAAATTGAGGTTTTAGCTACACATCATAAAAAGATAAAAACAATTACCAACTAGATTAGCCATCAGCTGGGTAAAAGTCTCCAAGTCTTTACAATGCTCCAAAATGATTCAGTTCAAAGACCCACTTGCAAATCCTCAAATTTAAGCTTCAAAATCTTCAAAGTCTACAGTGGAAACTCAAAAACTAAGAGAAAAATCAAACTCTCAATCTTGGGGAATCAAAACTACTCTCTCCTCATTTTAAGTTTCAATTTACAGTTGCTCCATTTTTGGCCTGAAAGGCCATTGGGGGAAGGAAGTTAGGCATCGCCAACCCAGTCGATGACCTGCTATTCTATCTAATCCATCACCAGTTTGTATTTGCCATTCGTCCTCCAGATCTGATAAAGGTTGCCATCGCTGAGTTGTTCGGCGATCCCCCGTGTCACGCCCCGAGGCTACCCCTTGAAGCAAATATGGAACCTAGGATCATGAGTGACCCCAAGCTAACCTTGCTGGTATATCATAAGAATACTTAAAAGAAATACTGAGCCGCAGCATAAGATATGAGATAAACTAAAAGTGATGGGGAATATCCATGTACTAATTCTGAATATAAGCAAACTGAGAGTTTGAATACAAATGAAAAGTCAAACTCTAACACTAAAGCTAAAACTAACTATGTCTGAAATAAAGCTTCTACTGACTAGAAATGCTGGGACATGCCCCAACTAGATCTAGTCAAACTGAAACTAAAGCTAAAATTGAAAGATAACATGTCAATTGTCCTCGAAGAATGAGGACTCACCACTAATATTATTGAACTGAAGATCGAGAACCGATATATGTATGATCTGACTCCTGAGGACCCGAATCTACATCACGAGAAGATGTAGCGCAGATTATACGTTAGTACTTGAAGGTATTAAGCATGTAGGATAGAACAAAACTAAACAATAACATAACTGAACAAGCAATAAAGCAATGATAATTTGAACATGATAATGATACTGGAAATACTGAACATGAATAAATTAAATGCAATGATCAAGTTTTATAACATGTTGAAGGTAAATACTGAACTATACTGATAACATGGTCAATGCACTAGAATCTGACTAAACTGTAAGGGAGCTACTAATAACCAACATAAAACCACATGAGCTAAATGTGGAGTCTGATGTATACGCCCCATTGAGAGAACCCAATATACCCTGCCAGAGGTATAGAGGCATGCTGGCGTGATCACTAAAATGATACCCACAAAAGGGGCTTACAACCTACGGGGCACATAGTTCTTCTACTTGAGGGTGACTGACACTAGTCCATTCGGTATTAAGCTTCTCCCAATTGATAAAGTAATTAACACTTTATGACTGAAATGATGAACTACTGGATAGCTCAAAATACTGACATGTAAACTGAGAATGCAACATTAATGTACTGAAAATAATGCATTCGAAAACTGAGGCATGTTTATATATAACTGAATTATCTAACCTAGAATGTGTAATTCAAGAACTAAAAGAACTACATAGTTAGGGTTCTGAGTTTATGCATGAATCTGGGCAAAAACAATTATATAACATGATAATATGATTTGGATCATTCTAACAGCTAAACCTAACAATTCTAACATTCAAGAAACCCTATGTCTAGATAACATTAAGGGAATCAAGATTCTGACTGAAATCGAGGGACCTAATGGGTGAAAGGAACCCACTAGTAAAATCCCACATACTTGGTGACGAATTCCACGAAGAAATCCTTCGATTTCGGGGTTGAAACTGATGAAACCTTGTTGTGTTCTTGAACTAGGGTTCTTGACCTCTTTCTCCTCTTACGCTCTAATTTTTCTAAGTCTTAATGAATGATCTAACTTAGGTAAGTTCTAGTTATGTTTCTAGGTTAAAGCTGACCAAAACCACATAGTTTAGGGGTCCAACGCATAACGAAAAGACCCCTGACTTAACTACTGTCGAGGTCACCGACAAACGGGATCGAAGGACCGTCGATCGACTGACGGTCCATGCTGGTCAACCGTCAATCATGACTGAGAGCTGAAATTGGGGATCTGATCCACGGACATGAACAACGGTCCGTGGGTCGACACTTAGAATTATTTTTCTGGGGTTTCTGGGGAAGGAACGCAGGTGGTGCATCACGAACCTGCAGGATGGACCGTGGGTCCTTCTACGGTTTGTGGATGGTGCCCGTAGGTGCCACCTGCAACACCTAAAATCTGCAATCTGGTAGTTCTAGCATGCGGGGTGTTACATTATCTCCCCCTTGGGAACATTTGTCCTCGAATAAAGACTAAACTAGCTGAAGTGGAGAGAGAGAGCTGCAACCCCTACCACCAAGCATTGGAAACTGATTTATGGCTGAACTAAGTTCCAAGAACATGCAAATACGCTCAAAATGCAAGTACAACCTAAAGGAACAAGGTAATAAGACTGAATCTACGCATGAATGACTGAAAAACTATAGAGGAACTAATACCTCAAGCTGGAATGGAATCGAAAGGAAAGAGGTGAGGATACTTGGTCTTCATGGCTGTTTCGGCTTCCCAAGTAGCTCCTTCTACGGACTGATTCCTCTACAAAACATTGATTGAATCGACTTCCTTGTTTCTCAACCTTCAAACTTGACGATCAAGGATTTCAACTGGTACTTTTTCATCAGTGAGACTATTCTTCACAACCATACTTTCTAAAGGTACGATAGGTGCTAGATCATCCACACACTTCTTCAGCAACGAAATGTGAAAAATCGGATGCAATGCTGCTAGTTATGTTGGCAACTCTAACTCATAGGCCACTTTACTAACCTTTTTCAAGATCTTGTAAGGGCCTACATATCTAGGACTGAGCTTCTCTTTCTTGCCAAATCTTATCACCCCTTTTATGGGTGAAACTTTCAAGAAAACCCAATCATCAACTTGGAACTCTAATTCCCTTCTCCTTACATCTGCATATGACTTCTAGCGACTCTGGGCTGTCTAAAGTCTATCTCTAATGAGTTTCACTTTCTCCATAGCATCATGAACTGAATCTGGCCCTATCAAGACTGCTTCACCTACTTCAAACCAACCAACTGGAGAGCTACATCTACGCCCATACAATGCCTCATAATGGGACATCTGAATGCTGGAATGGTAACTATTATTGTAGGCGAACTCTATAAGAAGAAGGTGATCATCCCAATTACCCTTAAAATCGTTCACGCAAACTCTCAACATGTCCTCTAAGGTTTGAATGGTACACTCTGCCTGACCATCCATCTGCGGATGAAATGTTGTGTTAAGATTAACCTGAGTACCAAGGCCTTTCTGAAATAACTTCCAGAAATGAGAGGTAAACTGAGGACCTCTATCCAAGATGATAGATAAAGGAACCCCATGCAACTTGACTATCTCATTAATGTAAAGTCTGGCTTAGTACTCCACCGAATCTGTAGTCTTGACCGCCAAAAAGCATGCAAACTTAGTAACTCTATCCACTATCACCCAAATGGAGTCATACTGTCGGCGAGTACGAGGTAAACTTGTGATAAAGTCCATGTTGATAACTTCTCACTTCCAAGTAGGAATGTCGATCTCTTGAGTCATACCTCCTAGTTTCTAATGTTCTACCTTGACTTGCTGACAATTGGGGCACTTAGCCACAAAATCCGCTATATTCCTTTCCATACCATTCCACCAAAAGACTTCCCACAGATCACGCTACATCTTAGTGGTGCCTGGATGAATAGAATATTTGGAGTTATGGACTTCTACAAGAATTTTCTGTCTCAACTCACCCACCTTAGGAACACATAATCGACCCTAATAGCGAAGCACACCATCTCCCCCTTAGGAGAAAACCTCAACTCTGTGCTGATAGACTGCACCCTTTAGTTGAAGCAATATCGGATTACTGTCTTGCTTTTCCTTAACCTCCACTACCAATGAAGATTCTAAACCATTCTGGACTGTTACACCACCATCTGATATGCTCATGAGACGAACTCCTAAGTGAGCAAGTATGTGAACATCTTTTGCTAGTTCTTTTCTTTCTTCCTCAACATGCGCTACACTACCCATAGATAGCCTACTAAGATCATCTGCTACTATATTTGCCTTACCAGGATGGTAATGCACACTCATATCATAATCTTTGAGAAACTCAAGCCATCTTCTCTGCTGAAGATTTAACTCTTTCTACGTGAACACATACTGAAGGCTCTTATCATCTGTGAACACATCTACATGAACACCATACAAGTAATGTCTCCAAATATTAAGTGCAAATACCACTACTGCAAGCTCGAGGTCATGAGTTAGATAGTTCTTATCATGCACCTTAAGCTGTCTAGAATCATAAGCTATAACCTTACCTCGCTGAATCAACTCACAACCTAGGCTGACTCTGGATGCATCACAATAGATAACATAACCGTCTGAACCCTCTGGTAGAGTAAAGACAGGAACTATAGTCAACTTAGTTTTCAGTTCTGCAAAACTTTTCTTACAATCATCTGACCACTAAAACTTGACTTTCTTCTGAGTCAACTTAGTCATTGGAGAGGCTATGGATGAAAATCCTTCGAACCTTCTGTAATAACTAGCCAAACCCAAGAAACTTCTGATATCTATAGGAGAGGTAGGTCTGGGCCATTGTTTCACTCCTTCTATTTTCTAAGAATCCACTCGGATCCCTTCGCTAGAAACAAGATGTCCAAGGAAAGCAACGGATTGCAACCAAAACTCGCACTTGCTAAATTTAGCGAATAACTGGCGATCTTTGAGAGTTTGCTGAACAACCCTCAAATGATTCGCATGTTCTTCCTCATTCCCAGAGTAAATGAGAATATCATCAAGAAAGATGATAACGAACAAGTCCAAGCACTGCTTGAACACTTTGTTCATCAAATCCATGAAAGCTGCAAGAGCATTGGTTAGTCCAAATGACATAACTACAAATTCATAATGACCATACCGAGTTCTGAAGACTGTTTTCAGAATGTCACTATCTCTGACTTTGAGATGATGATAGCCGGATCTGATGTTTATCTTTGAGAAATGACTAGCACACTGAAGTTGATCAAACAAGTCATCAATCTTGGGGATATGATACTTATTATTGATTGTGACCTTGTTCAACTATCTATAGTCAATTCACATTCTGAGAGAACCATCTTTCTTCTTCACGAACAATACTGGTGCACCCCATGGGGAAATACTGGGTCTAATGAAGCCCTTATCTAAAAGGTCTTTCATCTGCTCTTTCAGTTCCTTAAGCTCAGCTGGAGCCATTCTGTAAGGAGGAATAGAAATAGGCTGGGTATCTGGAAGGAGATCAATTCTAAAGTCGATTTCCCTTTCGGGAGGAACTCTGGGAAGATCTGATCGAAACACTTATGGGAACTCACTGACTACTAGAACTGACTCAATAGTTGGGGTTTCGAAGCTTGTATCCTTAACCCAAACTAAATGATAGAGATAACCCTTAGAGATCATATTTTTGGCCTTAAGGTAAGAATGAATCGACCCTTAGGCGCTAAACTACTACCCTTCCATTCTAAGATTGGTTCGTCTGGAAACTGAAAACAAACAATCCTAGTTCTACAATCGACTGAGGCATAACATGAATGTAACCAATCTATGCCTAGAATGATATCGAAGTCTACCATTTCTAAATCTACAAGATCTGCTATAGTGACTTTTTGGGAGACTGTGACAGGGCAATTTCTATATACCTGTCTAGCTATAACTGGGTCACTGACTGCAGTAGAGACTGAGAAGGGTTCTGAGAGGATTTCTGAACTAACACTGAAGTTGACTGCTATATAAGGAGTTACAAAGGAAAGAGTAACCCCTAGATCTAACAAAAAATAAACATCTAAGTCAAAGACTCGTAAAGTACCAATGACTACATTAGGAGAATCTTCATGATCCTAGCGAGCCTGGAGAACATACAACTTATTTTGGCGCTGACCGCCACCTGTACCAGATGAGTTACCATGCTAATTTGGGTGACCTGTTGGTGCTGCTGAAGTTGTGGTCTTAGCTCTACCATTGTTACCTCCGTGTTGATTGACTCTGTTGATGAATTAACAAATGTTAAATTGATTTTGAGTGAAAAACTGAATCTATGTGAAGATGAGAAAATTACCATTATTTCTCAAATGTCTAAAATGAATGTTAGGGTGAGTATTCTAGAGACTGAGAGTCATCAACCTGAAAAGGAACTTGGTACCTCTGAGAACGGAAAGAGAAACTCGGTATTTTTGAACTTGATCTAAAGGAAAGTCTGAAAACTTCTGAGTCCAAACTAGTTGTTTCCCTTGAGAGAAACTCACAATTAGTAAAGGACCTAAGTCAAGTCAAAGAAGATTTAAGTCATTCCCTAAAATGGACTGACTCATCTAAGATCCTTTCTAACTTGGAAAATTAAAAATTCAACAATGGGAAAGGTTTAGAGTGCCGAAAGATAGAACCTCCCTACAACCGTCATAGCAAGTATGTGTCAGTGTCTGACAACTTGTTATGTACCCACTATGGGAGAACGGGTCACTTGAATAGAAACCGTGAGTCTCTGAAAAGGGTAAAAGAAAATCAAGAAAGCTTTTTTAAATCTGAAAAGGGGAAGGTAGAGAAAAGGAAAGTGCCTGGTCCTAAATATCGCTTTAGCAAGAACACCTTGCCCCCTTGGACTGGAAGGTTTCTCATTAAACCTTTTGATAGTTTTTGGGAACTCCATCTCAAGTGGGTTCCTAAATCTAACAAGTGATTCTTTTGCAGAAAAGATGAAGCAACCAATGTTGATACATGGACAACAGTTGCTCAAAGCATATGACCGGAGAAACTCAAAACTTCTTCCCTTTGGAAGAACACCAAGGTGATGGTGTGTCATTTGGAGACGGCAAAAAGGGATTCATTTTTTGTGTTGGGAAGATTGGCATATGAAAGGAACATTCCATAGACAATGTGTACTATGTGAATGGGTTGAAGTACAACCTTCTTAGTGTGTCTCAAATCTGTGACAAAGGAAATAAAGTGAGATTTGTGTCAGATCAATGCATAGTCACGAATCTTGTTTTCAATAGGGTTGTTCTTACTGCCAAAAGGGTAAAAAATATGTATGTTGCGAACCTCGACTCTATAGAAGGGGAAGGGGATAATCTCATGTGTCTGAGTGCTCAATTTAACAACACAAATCAGTGGCATAGAAGATTGGAACATGTAAGCTCATCTCTGTTGAACAAACTGGTTGTAGGGGACCTGGTCAGTGGACTACCCAAATTGAAATTTTCTGAGAACAAAATTTGTGATGCTTGCGTGAGGGGGAAGCAAACAATTTCATATTTCAAACTAAAGAATGGAGTCAGCACAACCAGACCATTAGAGCTTGTTCATATGGATCTTTGTGGATCAGTAAGAATTCGAAGCAGAGGTGGAAAGAAATACATCCTGGTGACTGTTGATAATTTTTTTAGATTCACGTGGAACATGTTCCTGCTAACTAAGGATGAAACAATTGGAGTGCTTCTCTGCTCCCAGAACTCCTCAACAAAATGGGGTTGTAGAAAAGAAAAATAGGACTTTGGTGGACATTGTCAGAACCATGCTCATTGATTCAGGACTTGCAATGAATTTTTTGGCAAAAGTAGTAAACATTGCTTGCTATGACACAAACAAATGTCTCATCAGGTCAGTGCTCAAGAAAACTCCTTATGAACTACTAAATGGAAGAAAATCATCACTCAGTCATCTGAAGGCTTTTGGCTGCAAGTGTTTTATGTTGAACAACAGAAAGGATGATCTTGGTAAGTTTGATCCAAAGAGTGATGAAGGGACATTCGTGGGGTACTCTTCAACGAGCAAGGTGTACATAGTCTACAACAAAAGGACTCTACGTGTGGAGGAAAGTATGCATTTGATATTTGATGAATATGGTGATATGAACAATCTTGAAAACAAGGAGGATCTTGAACTTGAGGAGCTAATGCAAATTCAAAGAGATGGACCCATTCAAGACCATGTGGCTGAGAAGGATTCGAATGAAGAAACTACTGCAAAACTCCTGGAAGAACCTAGTCCTTCTAATGCCTCAAATGTTGCTCATAAAGGAGAAACTCACAATGAAAGCTCTGAGATTAGTGAACCAGTTATTGAACATAATGAGGAGATCATAAGAAAACAGGATGGAAACATCAATTCTCTCATCCTTTGGACAATCTGGTGTCTCCCCTTGAATCTGGAATACAAACTAGATCCAAGACCAGAAGTCTAGTTGCTTTTTCAGCCTTTATTTCCACCATTGAACCCAAAAACATTAAAGAGGCTTTAAAAGATGATGACTAGGTGAATTCAATACAAGATGCACTTCATTTGTTTAAGAGAAGTAAAGTGTGGCACCCTGTCCCCAGACCCCTCAACAGAGAATCATTATTGGGACCAGGTGGGTGTTCAGAAACAAGTTAGATGAACATGGGACTATCACAAGAAACAAGTCAAGACTAGTGGTGCAAGGGTACAATCAAGAGGAAGGAATCGATTATGATGAGACATTTGCACCGGTGGCAAGGATGAAAGCAATTAGAATCCTAATATCCTTTGCTACATACATGGGGTTCAAGCTTTTTCAGATGGATGTTAAGAGTGCCTTTCTGAATGGTTACTTGAAGGAGGAGGTCTATGTTAAACAACCTCCAGGATTTGAAGATGTTGAGTTGCCCAACCATGTTGTGAAATTGGACAAAGCATTTTATGGCTTGAAACAAGAACCTAGAGCCTAGTATGAGCAATTGTCAAAGTTTCTTCTAGAAAATGGGTTCAAAAGAGGAAAAATTGACAACACTTTGTCCTTGAAATCTAGAGGAAAGAGATCCTGGTGGTGCAAGTCTATATAGATGACATAATTTTTGGACCTACTTCAGATCCTGTATGCAAAAAATTCGTAGCCTTAATAGGTAGTGAATTTGAAATGAGTATGATAGGGGAACACACCTTCTTCTTGGGTCTACAAATCAAACAATTCCTTCAGGGGACTTCAATCTGCCACGAAAAGTACATCAAAGAACTACTCAAGAAGTTCAGCATGCAGGAGGCCAAAATACTTGATACTCCAATGAGCACCAATGCCAAACTCGACAAGGATGATACAGGCACTGATGTGAATCAAACTATGTATAAAGGAATCATTGGTTCTCTCCTCTATCTTACTGCAAGCATACCAGATATAGTATTCAGTGTGGGGATGTGTGCTAGGTTTCAGGAAGCTCCAAAAGAGTCACACTTGAAGGCAGTAAAAAGGATCCTAAGATACTTGAATGTAACATCGGACCTAGTCCTATTCTACCCTTTTGAAGATTCGTTTGATTTAATTGGATATGTTGATGCTGATTATGCAGGTTTTCTTGTTGATGAGAAAATGACCTTAGGCATGGCACATTTTCTGGGGTCATTGATGAGTTTATTATCTGGACTCATTTAGGGCTATATTTTGATAGAATTAGTGTCCTCAAATGCATATTTTGTCTTAATATCTGATGAAAACCCTTAAGTTTTAGGTATTTGGAGTTTAAGGCAAAGCATGGACACTACTTGGCAAGAAGGAACAAGGCAACTGAAAAGAATGAAGAAATGAAAGCCTGAAGATCGCCGAACCCAATTGGCGAGTTGCTGATCGGCCTGGAGATCGCCTTTTGTTCCAGTGTGCTAAGCCTTGAAGGGAAAGATCAAGTTGGTGATGAAATAGAGCAGTCAGCGTGTCGCCTAGTAGTTCTGCGAAGCAGTACTATATTGCCCAATGACTCAAATCGTGAAGATGCTGAAGGCTAAAGAAAGAAGGTGATGAAATTGACCAAAAGGTGGATCGCCGAGTGCATCGGTAATCCCGACTAACTGCGTTGAGTGATCCGCTGCAGAATGAATTTTCAAACACTATAAATACTTGTTTAAATTTTATTTCAGTAGGCAATTTTCAGATACAACATTTATTTTTCTAAGTTTCAAGTAGAAAGACATTGTTCTTAGACCTTGAAGATTCAAAGGGTTTCATCTCCAAGAAATTAGACTTAGGTCTCGAAGATTCTACACTTTTGATGTATTTTAAGACTTAATCCTTCATACCCCGTTGAGGGAAACTGATATTGGTATAAATTTTTGTCTCTTTTACATGTTTAGCTAAAACACCAATTCTTGGGGTGTGATTTTGTGAATATGGGTTAGATTATATGTTGGGTCTTGCTTGTTGATGGTTTATTTGTTGCTTAGATGTGATTTTGTTTAGTAGTTGTGTATGAACTTAATGGAATTGTAGTTGCAAATACGATTTCATCTTAGTGTTTTTGGCTTGCTCGAGAGAAAGGTCGTAAAACTAAGACTACTAAATTGATAGCCGGTGGTATTGTGTCGACATGGGTTCAGCTCGAGAGAGTGAATCCTAGTCCTTCTCCCACACATTCAGCTCGATAGAGTGAATGGGCTAAGGCGGAGGTTGTGCTTAATGCAGCAACTCGGTGTTCGAGAGAAACTGAGTTAATTCGGCGTAAGTTGCTCGAGAGAGAATTTACCCCCACTATAGTCTAGCCTAGTCACAAATACTCAGCAATTTACTATCAAAAGCATGTGCCCAATAATTTAGTGTAGCTCGTATTCCTATCACATCCCAAGAATCCCGTCTCTCTATCTCGACCCTATTTAGAAGGACAATCTTTCAACTTGTGACCAGACTGACCACACCCAAAGCATCATTCCTTTCCTACAAGACACTCGCCCGGATGGTTCTTAGCATACTTTAGACAAGTTGGGTAGCTTCTGGTGCCTGAAATACTACCTTGATACTTGGAGCATGATGCCCTACCCTTCTGATCATTTCAGAACTTGGATGATGGAACACTAGTTTTTTAAGGTGCTAGAGTTGAAGACTTCTACTGAAACTGTGAGTGATTTCCACCACCCAATTTCTATTGAGAATAGTCATAGTTGCCTGGTCTAGCCTTCTTATTCTCCTTGTCCTGTTCCCTAAGCTTATCACCCTCAACCTGCTGAGAAAGAGTCATGAGCCTAGAGATGTTCATATTTTCCAGCAACATAGCATTCCTACACTCTATTTTCACTAGATCGGATACCCTACATATGAACTTGTTCATTTGAGCCCAAGAATTGGTCACCATGTGAGGAGCATACCTGGAGAGTTGGGTGAACTTGAGTCCATACTATTTGACTGTCATAGAACCCTGTCTCAAATTCATAAACTCCTGAGCTTTTGCCTCCCTCAACTCACTTCGGAAGAACCTGTCCAGAAAGGTCTCACTAAAGCACTCCCAAGTGATAGGAGTTGCATATGTACCCCTATTCTCTTTCCACTAAGTATACCAGATATGAGCTACATCCTTAAGCTGGTAAGATGCCAACGCAACCCGATCATTCCCAGTTACCTGCATCACTCCAAAGATCTTCTTGACCTCATCAATGAAGTTTTGGGGATCCTCACCAGTATGTGATCCTAAGAACTCAGGCGGATTCATCCTAACGAAAACACAAACTTTAGCTGCAACTGACCCAACATTAGCATTTGTCAGAATTGGAACCTGCTGATTGTTCTGGTTGGTTACACTCTGAGCCAACAACTGGATAGCATTCTGAAATTCAACATTCAAAACTTCCTGATCTGGGACTTGAGGAGCTACGTTTACATTCCTAGCATTCACATTCCTTTCATAAGTTCTACGATGAAGCATGATCTGAAACGCAAAATGATGAGTCAGAACAAGGAATTAGATCATACCTTACGCACGATAAGAGTAACAAAGAGAGTGAAGTTTTTTCCTAAAACACTTTGTAGCTTCCCTCTCATTAGATGTGGTGCACTTCATACCCATGAAAAGGACTCTACTTAGTGTGGATTTTCAGACATCCTAGGACTCTTAAACCTAGTGCTCTGATACCAAGTTTGTCACGCCCCAAGGCTACCCCCTAGACGCGGACACGGGACCTAGGATCACGAGTGACCCCAAGCTAACCCTGTTGGCATATCATAAGCATACTTAGAAGAAATACTGAGCGGAAGCATAAGACATGAGATAAACTAAAAGTGATAGGGAATACCCATATACTAATTCTGAATATAAGCAAATTGAGAGTTTGAATACAAATGAAAAGTCAAACTCTAACACTAAAGTTGAAACTAACTATATCTGAAATAAAGCCTTTACTGACTAAAAATGATGGGACATACCCCAGCTAGATCTATCAAAATTGAAACTAAAGCTAAAATGGAAAGATAACATGTCAACTATTCTCGAAGAATGAGGATTCACCACTGATGCTGATGAACTGAAGATCGGAAACCAATCTATGCGTGATCTGACTGCTGAGGACCGGAACCTACATCACGAGAAGATGTAGCGTAGAGTATGCATTAGTACTTGAAAGGTACTGAGCATGTAGGATAGAATAAAGCTGAACAATAACATAACTGAACAAGCAATAAAGCAATGATATAATCTGAACATGCTAATGATACTGGAAATACTGAACATGACTAAACTGAATGCAATGACCAAGTTTATAACATGCGGAGACTGAATACTGAACTATACTGATAACATGGTCAAAGCACTAGAATATGACTGAACTGTAAGGGAGCTACTAATAACCGACATAAAACTACATGAGCTAAATGTGGAGTCTGATGTATAAGCCCCATCGAGAGGACCCAATATACCTTGCCAGAGGTACAGAGACATGCTGGCGTGATCACTAAAATGATGCCCACGAAGGGGACTTACAACCTACGAGGCATGTAGTTCTGGGACTTAAGGGTGACTGACCCTAGTCCACTCGGTATTAAGCTTCTCCCAATTGATTAAGTAATTAACACTTTATGACTAGAATGTTGTACTACTGGATAACTTAAAATATTGACATGCAAACTGAGAATGCAACATTAATGTACTAATAATAAAGCATTCGAATTTTGAGACATGTTTATATATAACTGAATTATCTAACCTAGCATGTGTAATTCATGAACTAAAAGAACTACATAGCTAGGGTTCTGAGTTTATGCATGAATCTGGGCAAAAATAATACTACAACATGATAAAATGATTTGGATCATTCTAACAGCTAAAACCCAACAGTTCTAACATTTAAGAAACCCTAGGTCTAGATAACATTAAGGGAATCAAGATTCTGACTGAAATCTAGGGACCTAGTGGGTGAAAGGAACCCACTAGTGAAATCCCACAACCTGGTGACAAATTCCACGGAGAAATCTTTCAATTATGGGGATGAAACTGATGAAACATTGTTGTGTTCTTGAACTAGGGTTCTTGACTTCTTTCTCCTCTTACACTCTAATTTTTCTAAGTCTTGATGAATGATCTGACTTAGGTAAGTTCTCGTTATGTTTCTAGGCTAAAACTGACCAAAACCACATAGTTTAGGGGTTAAAAGACGTAGTTTAGAGGTCCAACATATATGGAAAAGACCAAAAGACCCTTGACTTAACTACGGACGGGACCGACGGACCGTCGATTGACTGATGGTTCGTTCTAGTCAACCGTCAATCGTGACTGAGAGCTGAAATTGGGGGTCTGATCCACGGACACGGACCACAGTCTGTGCGTCCGGTCATGGATTGACACTTAGAATTATTTTTCTGGGGTTTCTGGGGAAGGTTAACAGATGGTGTACCACAGACCTGTAGGACGGACCATGGGTCATTCTAGGGTCCGTGAATGGTGCCCATGGGTGCCGCCTGCAACACTTGAAATCTGCAATCTGGTAGTTCTAACATGCAGGGTGTTACACACCGACTGCCCATTCCTGTTGCCAAATTAGTTCTTCCCCAGGGCTGGCACGCTAGAAGTTTGGGCGAGCTAAAGAGCCACTCGGCAGTTCGCCGAGTGGTCTTGGTATCACCAGGGTCGCTTTTCTTCACTTTTTCAACTTGTTAGTTTATTTTTGCCCGGTAATGTCCTTACCTTGCTCCTTAGCCTTCATAGCTACAAATCAACACTTTAAGAACACTTTAGAGCATAAATTAGGCATTTGATGACACTTATACTATCAAAACAAAGCCATAAATGAGTCGAAATCTCAGACTCATCAGTTCCTAAAGCCTTGAGTAATGTTTTCAAGTATAATATTTCAATTTCAAACCTTTATTTTGGAATTGGGTATTGTGTTGATTGACCCACCTTCCAAGGAATTGTTGTGGGTGTTGTTGTTTCTGGAATATGATTGTGAATACATTCTTGTGCCTTGATTGTGTGTCTTTGGAAATGGTTTGGAAGGGGAAAACTCAACTTTTGGAGTGATTGTTGATTGATTTAAGGCAAGTGATCTCCAAAATTTCATATTCTAGTCGAATTCGTATTCTTCCTTCGTTGCTTGTGTGTTGAAGTACTGAAGATGAGGTGAAGGGTTTAACTGTGCACTTGATACATCTAAATGAATAAAAAGGGGTTGAAATGAAAAAGGTTATGTGATGAACATGATGATGTGAATTGCCTTATTGTGACCCTTGTTGATTGATTGATGAAAGCATGAATGTGGACTTGAATTGTGTTAATTGTTATCCCTTTCGTGTGGTATGATATTGCTTGTATGCATTGATTGTGAACGTTGTGATGAGACATGTGATAATTTATGATGCCGAGGTCTTTGCCGACGAGTGATTTGATGTCGAGGTCTTTGTCGGTGATTGTTTATAAAGTCGATGAGAAATGGTTATGGCTAGTAATTTGACATAAAGACAATGGGAAATTGTCCATCTAGTGATTGATATAAATTTGATGGGAAATTATTTCGGCTAGTGATGTGATAAGCCAATTAAAAAATGGCTAGTGATATTGTGTGGATAGGAAATAGTTCCGACAAGAAATTGATCACTGTGACTTGATGCATTTGATGTTTATGTGTGACTTACTTATTGATTGTGATTGTTGTACTTGTTACATGTAACTGAACTACTTGACATTGAGATTGACTTATTTGATTTGTTGAATGTTGAATTGTAAAGATTGAAATATGTATATTGGGCCTTATGAGCCGTGTATTGTAGAATTTCTAGGTTGGACTGATTTCTTTGCAGGTTTTAATTTTAGGAGGTTCGGTTGGAGTGTAAGGGGTATTCGATTTCTAGCTAGTTGTTTTGTTTAGTAGGTTGCTTGATGGGTACCGTGTTGTTGGTACTCACCTCTTGCTTCTACATTGGTGTAGGTTCTGAGCTCGGACCCCTGTGATCTTCTTCTTCTCCTAACAGTTGAGGCACGTTGAAGGATATGAGAGGTAGTTACTTGTCATCCTGACGGGCCCTTTTTCCCTTTTTTCTTTTAAGCTTTGCTACTTGAGAAACAAAGATTAAGACTTGTATTTATCTTTCAAATTCTGTAATTTCATCATTGACTTGTACACGTGACAACTAGGTTTTGGAATATTGTTTAGAATGAATAAGTTTTCTACCTTTTTCTTGTTCTTGCTTTACTATTTTTCGCATTTTCTTTCGTTATCATTGGGTTGAGATTGACTTGTCTTGGTGGAACAAGTGTCATCATGTGCATTTTTGGATCATGACACAAATGCATATAGTGTAAGCATATACGTATTTTATTTTTCCATATAAATTAATTTCTAATGGTTGCAAATATTAGAACATGTCCTAGTTTTATTTTGTTCGAGTAAAAAGGTATAAATCAGGAAAAAGAATTAATGACAAGGATTCGGGGTTCCAAACCCCCATCTGATGGTTGATGTTGTAGAAAGGTTAACCAACTTAGAGCAATTGTCCGTAGTCTTATTGCCATCAATTATAGTTCGAAAGAATAAGAGTAGCATTCATTTAATTAGGTTGAAAAATGACTAAGTGAAGTACTATAATCGATAAGCTTGCACATCTAGCACTAGAAAGATTTATTACTGGAAGTCATTTGAAATAGTCAAAAGGTCATGGTTACGCAACCCTAGTTTCTCTCTTAATTACTTCTCTTTTTGTTGAAACATCATTAGTGTTAAGTAGTTGAAATTGATATCAAATGATAGGAAATTTCCACAACTTTTTTTTCTTTTTTACAGACATAAGTAACTAGTAAGAATAATTGCATACGACCTGGTCTTTGCCTTATTTCATCTGGAATTCAATATCAACCTAATTGAGTTTTATATTTGAAAACGACCGTGTTATAGTTCTTAACCAGAAGTGTAATTAGGACGTATTTAGTTAGATCTCAGGATCAATGTTAGGTCTCACGGTCGGGGTTAGGTCTTTGGGTCATGTTAGAGTGAGGTCTTAGTATCGGGGTCAAATGTATGGGTCGAGTCTCAATGTTGAGGTCGAGTTCAGGATCGGATCACGAGGTCAAATCTTCAGGTCAGGATTAGGGTCGAATCTCAAGATCTGGGTCGTATCTCAACGATAAGGTTTAGGTAGAGAAGGGTGTCAGGGATCAGTTGGGGTTAAGGTCAGAGTTGGATCTCAAGGTCAAGATTAGTGGTGGGTTTTGGGTTATGGGTCGGGGTCAAGTCTCAGGGTTAGGTTACAGGTTGAGGTCCAGTCATAGGTTTGATGTTATGTTTTGTGGTTTGGTTTGAGGTTGAGGTTTGGCCTCAAGGTCGAGTCTCGGGGTTGGGGTCTAATTCGAAGTTGAGGTTGGGTCTTGAGGTTGAGTCTTGGGTTGGGGTTGGGGTTTGGGTCAAATTTGAGTCTCGAGGTAAGGGTCGGGTTGAGATTGGATCTTGGGGTTGGGGTCGAGGTTAGGTAAGGGTTAGGGTTAGATTTTAGGATCAGTTTTGGGGTTAGAGTCAGATTTTGGTGTCAATGTCGAGGTTGGATTTTTGGGTTGGGGTAAGGTTTGATTCTTGTGATCAGGCCTCAAAGTGAGTGTCAAGTTGAGAGTTGATTCCTGTGTTGGTCAGGACGTAGGTCCGTAGTCATGTTATTTGCCTATTTTATATCTAAATACCCTTGAAAAATATTTTGTCCTTACTTAACACCATAAAATAAGTAAAAAAACACTTATTTTTTAGAAAATATTTTCCTTTATACCAAACACACCCTCAATGTCTAAAAGAGTTATAAGGCTAGTACAAAAAAAATACTACTCTCTCCAACACAATTTATGTGACGTTTCTGATTTTTTAGAGTCAATTTACTTCATTTTAAGATCAAAATGGGACTATATCAACTTGCATGCCAATTTGATGAGTTAGTACATTTAAATTATTTGCCATAGTTAACATAATTTAAATCTCAAATAATAAAAATGTCACATAAATTAGGATAAAAATAATTAATACTAATGTATTGTCTATATAAATCATCTAACTTTTATAACTGGGGTATAGTAAATTAATGATTGAAATGTGAATACTTCTTTCGTTTATATTTACTTGTCCATTTTGAAGTTTGCACATCCTTTAAAAAATAATAAATGAGATGAGTATTTTTTTTTTCATAATATTCATATTAATTGATGAATAATAATAGATTTTGAAAAATAAGTAATTAATGATAATGATAAAACACACAAAAAAATAATTAGTTTTTATACGTTAAAAAGTGTTACGTAAAAAGGAACATGCAAGGAAAAAAACCAAAGTCCTCCTCTGTTTAGAAACTATTCTATCTCTATTAGACCTGTATACTATATACACTAGATACAGGACCCCGTACCAGCACGGGGCCCAATATATGTTTATTTTTTATCTGAATTTATGTGATATCATGGAACTTGAGAAGTTATCGAAATTTTTATATGATTTTAAAAATATTTTAAGTTGTTAATTATGATAATTTATACTTTTTACTTAATTTTAAAAATAATATATATTACTCTCATTGTTTCAATTTAGGTGGCATATATAGGATTTCAAAAATTGGCCATTTTTTATGTCTTTTAAATATATTAAATTGTTAATTATTGTAATTTATATTATTCTTTTAACGTAAGTTTCAAATAATACATGTCACTCATGTCTCAAATTATGTGGCATTGGTAAAAAATTTTGGGTCAAGTGATTTTTTTATATGTATTTCAACTTTTTTAAAATTGTTAATTATTGTGATTTATAATACTTTTTACGTCAACTTCAAATAATAGATGTTTATCATCTAACCCATTTTATGTGGTGCCAATAGAATGTCAAGAGTTAATCGAATTTTTTTTACATAACTTTTAAATATTCAGGTCAATTTCAAATAATATATGTTTATCATCTAACCGATTTGATGTGGTACCAATAGAATGTCAAGAGTCAATCAAATTTTTTATATATAACTTTGAAATATTCAGGTCAATTTCAAATAATATATGTCTATCATCTAACCCATTTTATGTGGTACCAATAGAATATCAAGAGTCAATCGAATTTTTTATATAACTTTTAAATATTTATATTGTTAATTATTGTGATTTATAGTATTATTTATATAATTTTTAAATTTATAACCAACAAAAAGAATAAGAGAAATAAACTTAATACAAAAAAAATACTAAATATTAATGAAAAATATTATTATTACAACTCTAATACATATACAAATGTTTAAATTAAAAAAAGGAAGTCAAAAGGGTCTAGTGAACCCTTGTACTTGTATCAGATTGTATTCTGGGCCCTTCTACTTAATCATTTATAAACGGAACTCTTAAACTCAATTAAAATGAGACTTTTGTGCCACTCCAATCATGTGTATAGCTCACTCTCCTTTATATAAATGACATGTCATATCCACGTCAAATATATTAATGTTATATCATAACTATTTTTTAAAATTATTAACCAAAATTATTTAATAAAAGGTAAAATAATAACATTTTAATTTATTTTTGGCATTTTTTAAAGTAAAATTTCATGCATCCAATTCTCCCCAATTTCACTATTTCACGACCAAAATCGACCGGAGAAAGTCATTGTTGCCGTCATCGCTACTTTTGCCGGTGAAATCATATATACTCTCTCCCTCACCCGTCTTTATCTCTGCCGCACACCATCACCATTTTTCTTTCCTCCTCCAACCTCCATAAAACCAACAACCTAAGCCACCATTTTTCTTTCCTCCAACAACCTAAGCTACCGCACCACCAAATCTGACCGAAAAACCTCTTCACCACCATGACCACACCCTCACCCACGTCGTTCTCCTCTCCATTGGTCAGTGCCGTCTCTCTCTCACTCTGCTGCGAAACAGTGTTGGCGTGCACCACCAGCACCGCTTCTCTCTCTCTCTCACTCCACTGTCCACTGTGATTCAGTGGTCTACGGCAAGCGTTGGTCCGCTTTCTCCCTCCGCAGTGAATCAGTGGCCAAGATCTTCTTAATAGATGTTAAGTAATAAATTGTGGAGAAGAAAAAAATGTTTGGTCAAGCAATGAAAATGGCCAAAAAGGAGGGGGTAGTGGGTGAAGAAGAAAGGACTTTTTAATTAATTATTTTTTAAAAAAATATTTCTTTTATAATTTTAATGTTTTTTAACCTAAAAAAGTTATTCACTCGCCTTAAGAGGCGTGGAGTTACACACTTTTGTCAACTCAGACATTCTAATGTCACATAAATTTGTTCAATGGTCAGAGGGATTTGTAAAATTGTGTTTTATTGAGTATAAGGGTTCAATTGACAAATGATTAAGTAGAAGGGTTCAGAATACAAACTAATACAAGTATAAGGGTCCACCAGACCATTTTTCTAAAAAGGAATGATGCAGCCGATATAGAAAAGTTAGCCCATGAGTTGGACCCACACAGTTCAACAAAACAGTAGTAATATTTTATAGGACATATGAGTCATTATGTAAATGTTAATTGGTTTTTTGGACACCTTTAAAGCAAGAGATTACAAAGGCTTAATGAAGGAAAGAGTAGAAAATTCCAAAAATACCCTTGTCATACAAGCAAGTATGTTGACACAAGAGATTACAAAGGCTTAATGAAGGAAAAAGTAGAAAATTCCAAAAATACCCTTGTCATACAAGCAGGAATGTTGACGAAGACATGTCAGCTTGTATACTCTTCTACTATGTATGTCACACCCCTTTTCCGGCCGGCGGAATGATTTTTCCAATTTAAGTGACAATATTGAATAGGGATTGTTTTCTGTTTTCAGAGTCGTCACTTGGAATTGAGTTATGGTGTTGTAATCATTTAAAATTTATTTAAATATAAATTTATTAAAATGATTCGAATTATATTAAATTCATTAATATATTGTCCAAATAAATATTATGGATTAATATAATTGAATTAATTATTTAAATTCAATTAATATGAATTTAATTAAAGTCTGCTCCATAAAGCCCATATGTCATGTCACTTAAATCTGATTGGCCGAAGGGAATCCTATTCCAATCACAACTCCCCTATTCTAAAACTATAAATAGGGGTCCTCATAATTCAGAAAAGAGAACCAAGAATTCTAAACACAAAGCTAGAGAAAGCTCGTGGATCAAAAGCTAGAAATTTCTCTACAAGCTACAAGTTTAAGAATTCAAGAACTCAAGAGTTAAAGAATTCAAGTGTTCAAGTTTAAGAATTGAAGATTTGAAGAAGTCAAGATCAAGATAAAGTTCAAGTTCAAGAAGGATCAAGATCAAGACTGCCGGATTCAAGAATAAGCTCAAAGCCCTTGGATTCAACTAGAAGTCAAGATCAAGATAAAATTCAAGTTCAAGAACAATCAAGATCAAGACCGCCGGATTCAAGATCAAGCTCGAAGCCCTTGGATTCAACTAGAAGTCAAGATCAAGATAAAGTTCAAGTTCAAGAACGATCAAGATTAAGATCGTCGGATTCAAAATCAAGCTCAAAGCCCTTGAATTCAACTAGAAGTCAAGATCAAGATAAAGTTCAAGTCAAGATCAAGTTCAAGTTCAAGATCAAGTCCAAGTCCAAGTGCAAGTCCAAGTTCAAGTTCAAGACCAAGACCAAGTTCAAGTTCAAGATCAAGATCAAGATAAATCAAAAGTTCAAGATCAAGCTCAAGAGCCCTTGAATTATATTTGAAAAGGCGAATTCAGAGGAATAATAGAGATTGTAACACTCGCACTTAAATCAATAAAACGATTGTTGCATAATTTTTTCGTTCTTGATTATTGTTTTCTCAACGCGAATTTTGTTGTCTACAGGTGTTCCAAGTCATCTTTTTGTTTAATCCCTAATCAAAAGGAAATGACTCTTTATATGGTCTACGAACTAGAATTCGAGTAAGGAACTCTGTTGACCGAGAGGAAGGTATTAGGCATCCCTCGAGTCCCGTGGTTCTAGCACGGTCCCTTTTATTGACTTATACTTACTTTAAAATATTTTTGAATATATTATTTTCAGGCCATGACTTGTTCGCATTTTTATTGTTGAACTTTTATTTGGTCTCAAATCGAATGCATAATTGCATTCTCGACTTTTGACATATAAATAGCTTAAGAACATAACTGCTTTCTTCTCTCGAGTGCATCACCTAATTTTATCTATAAGTGATTTTATTTTAAATTAATGAAAATTATTATATTTTGGACAAGGTGCGCCACCGTATTCTTGAGTTTTTTTTAATGTCTCAAAAAAGATGCGCAACCGCATTCTTAATCGAAAACAAATATTGTTTACAAATAATTTTAATGTGCATAAAACTCATCTAGTATTAAAAGTACTTACTCTTATGTTTTCTGAATTATAGACAACTAATCTTCTCATTTAATTATTATATTAATTGATGATTCTTTTAATTAAATTATTCCTCATGTCAAATGATTAAACTAATCCAAAATGGAGTAAATTCAAGTTTAACAACATAACACATTTGTTTGTTTATTGGGTAATGACTCATTTATTTCAAAAATACATAATAAAATAGGCAATTGAAATCAACATTAAGTTACGACAATGCTATAAAAATGATGGCATAGGAACGACAAAATTAAACAACAACAAAAAATTCTACCATAATAATAGGATTTTATTCATCTTTTAGGTATTTGCACTAAAAATAACATTAATATAACTCAAGATGTCAATATTCATTTCAATCAAATTATGAATGTAACAAAATATAAGAAAACTTATGATAAAGTTACAACAAATTCCATAAATAAACCAAAGAGATAAGTAATATTTAACCTTAGATAAAGAGAAAATGTACCGCAAAATCTTGACTGAAGCTCGATTAGAAAACCCATTAATATTTTGTTTGGTGTGTGGTGTTGGATTTTGGTAGTGTGGGATTTTTTTGGGTTTTTTGTCTCTGTACGTCTGAGTGTGTTTTGTTGATCTTTTGTTTTTCTTTTCAAGTGGTGAGGGTGTAGGGTTTTTCGTATGTATTTTATTTTTTTTTGCAGATTTTTCCTCTTCTTCTTTTTTCGTGTGGGTGTGTTGTGTATTTTTGTAGTCCTTTGTTTCTTGGTTTTTGTGTTGCTGTGCGTCTATCTATTAGGAATATGTATATTGTAGTGTGTATAGCGTGTGCGTGTCTGTGTATTGAATGTATTCAAGTGGTGCGGGTGTTTAGGATAGTGGGGTTGTGGTTAAGTGGGGGTGAGGGTAATGGAAGAAAAAGGGGTAATGTGAGGTGAAGTTGTGAGATATGGAAGGGTAAATGGGATGAGGATATGGGTATTTTTTATAAATTAAATATATACAAAATTATAATAATAAAATATTAATTATTTTGAACTAATAAAAAATACTAAATGGTTAATTAAAACATATAATTAAGAAACATTAGTTTATTTATTAAATCTAAATTAAAAGAAAATATATATATTTTTTTTTGTAACTTTTCATTTCTTTTTTAAATAATTAAAAATAAACGTATCTTAAAAAGTGATTCTATTTTTGTTGTTTTCAAATCTTTTAAAATAAACTTAATAAAATAAGATAAAAGTCAAAATATTTTATTTAGATTTATAAAAATATTTAAGCTCTAAAAATGGTGTAAAATTTTAGGTTCGATCAAAAATTACGTGTCTACAATGTATATGTAGTAATTATTACAATAGGCAGATTTTATCAATTAAAGTAGGAGGAAGGCTCTATTTACATAATTAAAAATATTTAGTGTTCTTTTGTTAATCTTTTTTTAAAAATTTCAACTCATAGAGGAAACCAAACTTTTGTTAAGGAAGTGGACGATACTTTTATTTTCAGATGTTAATTAAATACTATTTAAATAATCTGATATTTTTTTTTACTTTTCAAGATTTAATTTTTTTATTTTAATAATATACTTATACATGTATATAATATTTTGGGTTTTTAAAACAAAATTTATATATTTTAAAAATAAATAAAAATAATTTAAACTATAATATTCAATTTTAACGATAAAAAGAATACTAAAAAATAATTTATTTGACTTTCAAAATTTATACTAAAATTAGTACGAAAAGAATAATTAATTTTGTTTTAGCTTTGTTCTTGTTTTAGCTATCCACTTTAAAGAAAGTTCATCGAATGGCAAGTTGGCACGTGCACAA
Source organism: Solanum stenotomum (assembly GCF_019186545.1). NCBI lineage: Eukaryota > Viridiplantae > Streptophyta > Magnoliopsida > Solanales > Solanaceae > Solanum > Solanum stenotomum. The sequence goes on from NC_064288.1 coordinate 13,366,064, forward strand.
TCACATGGCACGTGCGTGACGATTATAATTCACACGCATGAGCTCTCCCGAATATAGTAGGCAAAACATCACTTTAGGATGAAAATACTAGTACTTTTATTTGTCCATTCATTCATTCATTAGAATTTGGGGGGGGGGGGGGGGGGGGGGGGGGGNGGGGGTTTGAATTGTTTTATTTAAGTGATTTATATGTTAAAATAAAAAAGTTAAAAGCTAAAAGTCAAAAGTCAAGAGTATTCAAGTTTTTAGTTTTTGAACTTCTTTTGTTTTTGTACATTTCAACCTAAAAGAAAGTGCTTAAAAGTAATTTTTGTATTATCCAAACAGTTTCGAATTTTTTTTAAAAGAAAAATACTTATTAAAAGTCAAAAACCACTTAAAATAAGTCAATTCAAACACCCACTTACTTTCCCTTCCATTTTAATGGTTGGTTTAGCTATTTTTACATTTATTAAGAAAAAATAAATAAATAAATAAATAAAAGATATAGTTTATTAAATGATTTATATATATTTAGATATTTTTAAAAATTTGAGTAATATTTAAAAAGACTATTTTATCAATAACTGAAAATAATTGGAAGCTTTGATATTAAATTTCTAAAAAATGAATTAAATTGGGATGGAGACGGCTAAGAAGTATGAGGAATGGAGAAGGAGTACAATGACTATGTTATACAAGAATAAGGGTGATATACAAAATCGCAATAACTACATGGGTATTAAGTTTTTAAGCCATACTATAAAATTTGGGAGAGAGTGGTGGAGATGAAAGTGAGAAGGGGTGTATCTATTTTCAAAAATCAATTTGGATTCATGCCAGGACAATCGATCACAGAGTCATCCATTTTCTAAGGAGATTGATAGAGAAATATCGCGAAAAGAAGAGAGATTTACCTATAGTGTTTATTGATCTTGAGAAGTCCTACGATAAAGTCTCGAGAGAAGTCTTGTGGCAACGACTGGAGGCAAAAGGTGTATCTTTGGCCTACATTAGGGAGATGAAAGACATGTACGAAGAAGCTAAAATGCGGGTAAGAATGGTGGGAGGAGATTTAGATCACTTCCCCATGGAAACGGGGTTACATCAGGGTTTGACTCTTAATTCGTTTCTATTTGTCCTAGTGATGGATGTATTAACGCGAGACATTCAAAATGAGGTATCGTGGTGTATATTATTTAATTTGTAGATGACATAATATTGATTTATAAGATGCGCAATGGAGTTAATTCTAAGTTAGAGGAGTGGAGACAAACTTTGGAGGCTAAAAAGTTTAGTTGAGCCAGATCGAGCCATACTATGTGGAGTCCAAATTCAATGATGTGATGCATGAGGTAAGCGTGAAAGTGAAGCTTGACACATAAAATATTCATGAAAGAGATAGAATTCAAGTATAGTGGATCTATAATTCAAGGAAATTGGGACATCAACAATGATGTCACACACAATATTGGTGCGGTGTGGATGAAGTGGATCAGAGGCTTGCCTGTGGAGTCTATTGTGATAAGAAAGTACCATGAAAACTCAAAAGTAAGTTATATAGAGCGATGGTGTCATGACCCAAAAACGGACGTGATGACACTTGTCTTTTTCCACCAAGACAAGTTAGACTCAACTCAACGAAAACTAAAGAAATGTGAAAATATAAAGCAAGAACAAGACAAAAGCGAAAAATTTATTCATTCTAAGCAATACCACAAAATCTGGCTGTCATGTGTACAAGCCACTATATACATAAAGTGCGGAATTAAGAAATAATTACAAGTCTCAATCTTTGTTTCTCAAATAGAACAAAGTATAAATAAAAGGGAAAAGAGGATCCGTCAAGTGACAAACAACTACCTATTCAAATCTGTGACAAGCCTCGAAATTAGAATAAGGAGAAAGAGATCATTTAGGTCCGGGCTCGGAACTTGCACAAGTGTAGAAGCAAAGGGTGAGTACCAACAACACGGTACCCAACAAGCAACCTACTAAACAAAGCAACTAGCTAGAATTCGAATATCCCTTACACTCCAACCGAACCTCCTCAAACTATAACCTGCACATAAATCAGTCAAACCTAGCAATTACAATAGATGACTCACAATGCCCAATATTCACAGTTCAATCTTCACAATTCAAATAAGTCAATCTCAATGTCAAGTAGTTTAGTTACACACACAAGTATATCAATCACAATTAACAAGTAAGTCACCCGTAATCATCAAAAGTATCAAGTCACAATGATCAAAATCTCACTGGAACTATTTTTTATCGGTACAATATCACTTGCCGAAATGATTTTTCATCGGCTTTATGTCAAATCACTAGCCGGAACCATTTCTCATCGATTTTATATCACTAGCCGGAATCATTTCCCATCGGCTTTATATCACTAGCCAGAACCATTTCTCATCGGCTTTATATCAAATCACTAGCAGGAACTATTTCTCATCGGCTTTATATCACTAGCCGGAATCATTTTTCATTGGCTTTATATCACTAGTTGGAACCATTTTCCATCGGCTTTATATCAAATCATCACATGCCTCGTCACAGTGTTCACAATCAATGCATACAAGCAATATCACACCACACAGAAGAAACAACAATTCACACAATTCAAGTCCACATTCATGCTTTCAAACATTTCATCAATCAATCAACAAGGGTCACAATAAGGCAACTCACATCATCATGTTCATCACATAAGCTTTTTCATTTCAACTCTTTTTATTCATTTAGATATAACAAATGGAAAATTAAACCATCCACCTCATCCCCATTACTCTCATCACACAAGAAATGAAGGAAGTACATGAATTATACTAGAAAATAAGGTTTAGGAAGTCACTTGCCTTAAATCAATCAACAATCACTCCAAGAGTTGGGTCTTCCCCTTCCGAATCACTTCCAAAGACACGCAATCTATAATAATCAAGTATTTACAAGCATTCATAAGAAACAACATTCTCATATCAATTATATAGAAAAATGGGTCAAACAACTCAAAACTCGATTTCAAATGTAGGTTTGAATCCGAAAAACAATACTTGAAAATGTTGTTTAAGAGTTTAGGAACTCATTAGTGAAAATCATTTCGAAAAAAGGATCAAAATTTTAAAGTCACCATTTTATTAATATCTTGGGTTCATGAAGATAACCTCAAATTACTCATTTCAAAAGCTTGATTCAAACACATAAATTCATAAATAATAATAGGTAATTGAAGATTTAGAATTAAGAATCGTTACCCAAAAGATTTCCATAAAAAAATTGGTCCAAATCGCCACCCAGGGCTCCCCAAAACTCAAAAATGATAAAATGAGGCTTCCCCGAAATGACAACAAAAATCCTTTCTGATGTCGCAAAAACGACCAGGGTTCGCTTACAGTTTTTAATCTCATTATGAATGTCATTTGAAAGAACCATTATTTCAATCAGAATAGTGAAATGAAAGGCATCAAAAGAATGAAATACTCCTTTCTTTCTCAATCGCCCCGCAAAGACAGGCTCTCGGAAAGGTTCTAAATCGCTCTTTTTAGTGGGGAGGAATAATGTGGGACGGGGGTGAGACCAAGCCGAACCACTAGTAGAGTAAGCCCTTCCTACGTAACCCCGCTTAAAACGCAGGCATCACAAAAGTGAACGGTCTTCGCTAAAGCGAAGGTCGCTTAAGTGAAGGTTTCTTTGCAAATGCGAAGGTCAACAGGGGTTGACCCTTCGCAAAAGGGAAACCAATCTCGGTAAAGCGAACTTCGCAAAAGCGAGACACCCCTCGCAAAATCGGAGAGCACCAAAACACAAACATCGGAAAATCAGCCAACACTCTAAACCTCGAAAGGACCCTCATGATTCGTTCAGAATCTCGTACAAACAAACCATATCTGCATAACAATTATACTCAACGTTCTGGACTCAATGGAACCATCAAAACACGATTCCAAGGTCGAGTTAACCCAACATCCGTGAAACCACGAGAAACTAACTCAACCTAAAAAGGCTAAAACAAGTTTGGGACCTCTCAAAAATTAATCATGACCTCACCTAGGTCTAATATCATCCCCCAAATCCAAAAAAACTTTCAGAATTTCAATTCGAGCATCCGAAGCCCAAATGTTGACCAAAGTCAACCCAAATACTAAAGTTCCACAATTTTACAACTTAGGACCTGAAATCCTCAAAAAGACTACGAATCAAAAACCGAAAACTTTCATGAATCAAATTTCACATTTTAGAACTGATGGAATCAACGGAATTCTATTTCGACACTCAAAATTCCAAAAGACGCCAAAAATCACTTTCTTTACAACTTAGCCTTTCAAACTCAAAACTTACCAAATTCTCAACTTTTAACTCCAAGTTTAAAACCAACTTTTCAAAACTCAATCATAGAAGACTCAGGGTCGATATCGAGAAGGCAAAAATGGTAAATTCATGAAACTTTCTAAAAAGACCGACCGAGTCATTACAGATGGTTCAATCGACATTGTTGTATGTGACTGAGTCTTGACCAGTCAAGAACTCTCATGTCCACAAGACGCATGTTATCGAGATGTGGATGTTGAGGTGGATGTGTAGTCATACTAGGAGCGATAAAAATAGAAATGAGGATATCCAGGATAAGGCGGAGTAGCTCTGTGGTGGACAAGATGAGAAAAGCAAGATTGATATGGTGCGAGAGGTTAGTTATAGAGGGTATGATGAGAGGCAGAGGTAGGTTGATTAAGTATTGGAGAGAGGTGATAAGACAGTATATGACGCAGTTTCAGGTTACCGAGGAAATGACCTTAGATAAGAGGGTGTAGAGGACACATATTAGAATAAAATGTTAGTAGCTACTGTAGTGGAGTCTTGCTTAGGGTTGTTGGTGTTTGCGATGGTACTAGTTGTATTATGGTAGTTCTTATTTAAAAAAAAAAAAATCATTGTTTAATATTATTTTAATAATTCAACCTAGTTTGTTGTTTGTGGTACTCAATTATCACATGATTTTATTATTGTTTTGACTCTTCTCTAGTAGACTTTTGCACCATTTTTCTTGTATTTGTTATATTCTATTCATTATCTCCTTTATTTTATATCGGGGATTATTGCACTTGAACCAAGGATCTTTCGGAAACAACCTCTCTGTACTACCTCCACGAGGCAGTGTTAAGGTTTGCGTACATTCTACCCTCTCCAACCTCAATTGTGGAATTTCACTTGATATGTTGTTGTTGGAGTTTGTGCCTCACCGCGGAGCCATGAAAGAGTTGAAATTTATTTATCCATAACTTATACCTATTTTAAAATCATTTTCACTTTAAAAGTTGTATATAAGTACATTCAAGCATAAACATTATTTCAAATATTTTTTAATAAAAAATATAACCAATCACAACTCGATCTTTATAGATTTACTATTTCTTGAAATCTCTCTTCTAATGCAAAATCGTAATGTAATGTGTTTCAATTCCATAAATTTTAAATAAAGTAAGAAAGTATTTAAACTTCATGGTTAAACACCTACCAAACATTTTGAGCTTGAGATCAGAGTATAAAAACAAAAATCAGTACACATGTTTTATTCTCCTAAATTAATATTTTAAATAGAAATTCAAATTAATCGAACTAATAATGACAAATGAAAAGAAGAAGAAGTGATTCCTTATTGTTTGTTCCTTGTTGGTTTCATAGCCCTAACTTAGCCCATACAAACAATAGTACTAATATTATATTTACCTATCCTTATAGGGATGTATTTCTTTTGCTAAGACAAACGTATCCAACGGATATGCTATTTTCCATATATTTTTAATTACTTAATATAATAAAAGTAATCTTTTATGAGCAAAAAGGAAAAAAAAAAGCCTTTCAACTAACATACATTTATATCACCTTTTATTTTTGAATTTCTACTAAGAAGGTATGTCTATTTTAATACTCCATTTAGTATCTATCTCCCCTGATGCTAGATAGAAAACTTTGCAAGTCTATTCTTTAATAGGGATGCATCTTACCCAATTTCCTCCTGTTAGGGATTCAAATATCAGTCTCTCAAAAAGGCAATATATGTGTTGAAAAGTACTCAAGTACTACACTTTGTTTTTTTAAAAAATTAATAATATAAAATTATAAGTTCAAACAAATTTAGACGAATAAGTGCAAAAAAAGAAGAAGAGAAATAACTGTTTTAATCTCTATATAATCGCATAATTTCAGTTTTAGTTCATGCATTATTTGATTAAGCAAATTTAACCTTTAATTATTCAAAGTGTGCGATTTTGGTCCTTAAAATTAACAAAAATTAACTATTTAACAAAAATGATTACTTAAAAATACATAAAATAAAATAAAGGGTTGGTGATTCTAAATGCTTGAAGAATTATGTATATAAAATTAAAATTATATATTTTTTAAAAATATACAATTAGAATGATTATTTTTAATATATAAAATGATCTCATTTGCTTCTCTGTTTGCTTTGTGTTTTATTCATTAGCAAATAGCAACTCACTCTTCCTCTCTTTTTAAATGGTTACTAATCAAGGTCAAATACGCTCACATTTAAAGGAGTTTAATAGGTGGACAAGCTTCCTAAGGCTATCAATAGTGTCCTAACAACTTTCAATTTTTTTAAAAAATTTAATATTTAATTTTTATAAAATTCAAATTTTCCTATATACATAATTCTTCAAGCATTTAGAATCACCAACTCTTTAATTTATTTTATTTTATATAATATTAAAATAATCATTCTTTTAAATAGTTAACTTTTGTTAACTTCAATGACCAAAATTGCACGCTTCAAATAATTAAAGGTTAAATGTACATAACCAGATAACACATGGACTAAAAACTGAAATTATATAATAATACAGAAATTAAAATCATTGTTTCCCCTAAAATATAATTCTTAGATGTAAAATGGCAATTTTTTATGATAATAAAAATTGCACTTGAAATGTTATTATTATTAAAAATTTATTAATTTTTTTTAAAGGTGAAAATTATTCATACCCTTAATTTTGCTCAAAAAATCATATTCCATCCCAATTATTATAATATACACTATTCTCCTCTTATCCTATACAATATCCATTTTGCCTTTTGACATTTCCAACCATCCATCTATATTATATCTTATTATATCTCGGATATTTAATTTTTTTTATTAATCTAATTAACCTTATAAATAAAATAATTCTTTATGAATTTATCACAAATTTAGTGTTATTTTATTACCTGCATGTGTGCATATTTAAGTTTCATTTCCCTCTTAAATGAGTTTTGATTGTCATCAATGAAATATTTTAATTTTTTTTTTTTGAAATTTGTTATACAAAACATACCTTTATTTTTATTAATTATTTTGTATTGCTTGTTATTCACTTGTTTAACAAGATTTTAGAGTTTGATTATTACTAAATAAATATAATTTTCTTATTTTGCTTATTTATTTTATTTAAAACATCATTAATTAACCTATATATTTAATTAGTACTTTTCACTCTTTTTCTTTTCTTTTTTTTGTCTAAGAAATAATACTAGTTTTTGCTATGAAAACTTTATTACATGAATTAAAAAAATAAAAATAAATCATGATTTTAAGAAGTATAGAAAAAGAAAGAAGAAAGGACGAAGATTAATTATATAAGGATAAATAGTCATTTTAAAAAGATAATTATAATAAAGGAGAGACAATTTTTATTATTCAGAATTAAAGAAATATTTAACTTTTAAAATAAATTAAACGGCATAAATAATTTTCACCTCTTTTCTTAAAAAACATTTTGTTAACTATATTGAGAGCTTGGGGATTTGGAGATTTTTTTGTAGTACCTACTAAAAACATAGTGCTCCTCTATTTTTTTCCTTGGTACTCTTTCCTTATCAAAAGTCAATTTGACCAAGTAGCAAAGATTGACTAAATTAATTTAATTAGCAGAAAATTCTATAATACAAGGTGCTACTTCATTATATTAAATTAATAGTATAAATTAAATAACAAGAATATATTTTAAATATTAGTTAAATAAAGCATGTATTAATCGTAATAAAAAGAAAATTTTCAAAAAATTCTCAATGAATTCATATGTCATTCAACCATATAATAGAACTGTATTTGGCCAACAACAAAGCCAATTCTTCTTTTTTTTTAAAAAAAAAAACAGAAACAAACACATAATTTTTTAAAATTTTAATTAATTAAACATTTTGAAGTATTATTTTCAAGAGGGCCCCGGAAATATCCAATACAAAAATATTGCATTTCCTTTTTCACTTAAAGAAAAATGATTCTTTTTAGGATCTTTTTTTTTTTCAATTAAAAAATAAGAGGCTGTAGATTAATCAAGGGTATTTTTGTCATGAAAAATATGAATATACTAAGACTTTTCCATGAACAAGAGGGGCAAAATGGTCATTGAATAATAGATATATATTATAAGTAATTATAGAAGAAGTTTCAACTAATTTTCTAATATCTCTCTCTATATTAACTCTTTGTTTGTATCTCTTTCTACCCCACTACCCCTCAAAGGTAGTAGAGTGGGGGGTTTACCAGCATCACCAACAAGGTAGCCAGCCAGCCAACCAGTGTTAGAAAAGAAAGACATAATGAGAGTAGAAATAAAAACAAAAGGTGGTAGATGCATGAGTAACAACAACAACTACTTCTACAAACACAATCTCCACCTCTTTCTCTCTCTTTTTCTACCACACCCTCTTTACAATCTCCTTTCTCAACCCTTTTCAACTTGAAAAAAATCCCTTCTTTTTTTCACCTAAATCCCCATTTCAAGATTCTTGATTTTCAACCACTTTTCCTCTTCTTCTTGTAGTTTTAAGGTACTATTTTCTTGGTTTTTGGTTTTGTTTCTTTTGAGTTACTTTTGAGTTTTGACTTTTGGTTTAACATGTGGGATAATTTGTTTGTTACTATTACTGACCTTGGTCATTGTGCTTTGGATGATGACAAATGGTACTTTTTTTTTTTCATGTGGGTGGTTTTTTCCCCCTTGTTCTCTGATTGTTTTGATGTCTCTACTCTCTAGTCTTGGAAAGTTTGCATCTTTGTTCTTCTTTTCTCTTCTCCACAAAAGGTGGTAGGTTGGTGAGGGTTGACTTGGTCTACATAACCTTATCTTCCAACAGGGTCTATTTTTTGCTTTATTTTATGCAAAAATTATCTTTACTCCCTGCTGCCAACTTGGGGTTCATGTTTTTTAGTCGTTGGTATTGTCACTTGAATGTTTAAGATTCTTTGTATGGAATGTGAAATCTCCCAACCCCAGGGTGACAATATTGACCACTAACTAGTCTAAATGTTACCATTCTTTCTATGCAAGGCTAAATCTTCCACTACTTGTTTTTGGGGCTTAATTTTATTAGCAGGTAGATTAAGTAGTGTGGAATGACAAAATCTTGATTTTAGCTGTGTTGTCATAGTTTTAGCAATGTCTCCCCAGCCTCAGGCTGCTGACTTTGTTCTGGAAGTGATCATATATGTAATGCTGATAATGTAATATGAATTACAGTTCAGATTTCACTTACACTGTGTTTTATGAGTGAATATATCTTGCTTCATACATGATATCAATTCCCAGCAATCTAAGGGACAGATTAGGCATTTCTTCTACTTTGTCTAACAAGTTGGCAGTATTCTGCTATCTACAAATGGAAATGTGTCTCCAACTTTCTAATTTTCGTGCTGTTGGAATTCTGCTAGGCATAATTTGGTGAGCTATGGTGAGCATCCGAAGGCGCAAGCTGTTAGGACTTTGCTCTGGTATGGAAAGTTAGTGCATCTTGGTTTATTATAATCATTGAAGTCCAGTAGATGCATAGTTTCTATACTTTGTAAAATACAGTTGTCAAGTTTTCTATCTATTGTAAACTAGAATGCCCTGTTTTCAATTTTATCTGTTTATATTTTTCACTTACTTAACAAGTTTAGCAATACTTTTGGATAACTTTTCTTGATACACAAATGATTATGAAGGACGAAGCGCCTTCTTGGTTCCACTGCCAAAGTTCTCTGGGAATGGGCACTTTGCCGAACATCGTTTCTTCAACAACAGACCCACTAGTGTACATCCAATGCCATCAACTGATATTGATGAGTCAAAAGAGGTATGAATTGTTTATTGATGTTTGGTATTTCTACTCTATATTAGTTTAAAGTCGTTCTCATTATTCTTGCTGCATCCCTTCAGTTACTAATTTTAATGTATCTGAAAGAGAAGTGATAGCGTTATCTATATGCTTCACTATTGTGCTAATATGTTGTGTGAGCATGAATGTCTAAATTTGCCTGATTTTGTTTTCAAAAGTCTCCGAATAATCTTTGAAGACTAGTTTCTACTTCTGAACTGACAAGCAAGTAAGAAGGATGTAATAGTTTGAACACTAAAAGCATTTAGCTTAAAATGAGATAGAAGCAATGCGGAGTCACCTTTAACAATTTTAGGACAGGCTCTATAGTACCGGGGTGGCTTCTTCTATGGGTCTTTTTGCCTGCAGTCAACTGTGTCTTGAATCAGCAAATAAAGTAGTTTTCAGCCAAATGGTTCTTATGGATGATCTAATTGAAGAAGCAGTATGTGATGCGACCTTCCTAAGCTATGATCCTAAGGGATATTGTCTCTGATCCATTTCCTTCTATTTTGGGTTATCATGAAAAGATTGATTGGTTTCAATAGCACCACGTTAATCTACTAGAATTAAACCTATTTGCGAGTTTATATAATATGTTTCCTACTAAACATAAGTAGCTATTCCATACCTTCATGCTTAAGCAAACTAGTTTGCATAATAAGGAAGCTCAGAAATTCTATGCTAAATGTGTTGATTCTTATCTTCAGAACTATGTAAAACATTTTCCAGAATACTGATCAAATTAGTGGACGTGGCTTCCTCAGCATAGGTAGTTATTTGGTTTCTTGTAGAGGGAAGTCTAAGTGAAAATTTTACCGCATTTGGTAAGACATGACAACTGTTGTTATGCTGTTATGTCCTGTGCTGTATTGCGTGTGTTTCAGCTTGTTCCTCAGATCATTTCATGCAGAAAAGGAAGGGGTCCTCTAGGTTCTCCCGAAAGTGCTTACATTGAAAAACTCTTTTGTGTCTGATGGATGGAAATTCAATTCACTTGTTTTTCTGGGTAAATAATACTGGCAATGACACACAAAAGGGAAAAAGAAAATGTGTTCACTGGAGGAGGTTTATCACTAATGTCTCCAAGCAATGAGATTTTAGTGAATAGCCGACTATGTTTGTTGCCCCTTTTTCAGTTTATGGCCTTTCTTGCATTGTTTTGTCTGCTTGAACTGATAGCATTCTGACTAGTAAAAATAAAGTCAAGTGATATGATGAAGCCAAATCTTTAAATATCTTAGATTCTGTCCAGCTTTAATTGAATTTTGAATAATAGTTTTCTCTCTAAATATCTGCTTCAGTTACAGAAAGGAAAGAATAATTGATTACTAACATGTTATGGCACAACTATTACTATTATAGTGAGCAGATTAACATGTATATTCCAGTCAATAGGATTTTAATTCACAGAGGATGGATTTTAATTCACAGAGGATCATATGGATACTCTGCCCGACCCATTGAGTTTCATGTTTTCTTTATGAACTCTTAAGTTCTGCTGGCATTCTTTATATTCTAATCTATTGTTTCAATGCTCTCCAGAAAATTGCTATAAAGGTTGTTCCTGGATCATCGAATAGTCATGCCTCTGGCTCCTTGATGGAGCAGACTGCTCAACAATTTCCAGGTTTTTGGTTATATACTAATGATGGTTTGATCACCTAGTTGCCGCATTTCTATTTCATTATATTAGGGTAGATCCTGCCGATCTTTATGGTACATACAACGAAATTCAAATGTCTGTTTCGGTATCTTCTACATGACTGCACATAATTGTTCAGCCCCAGTCTTGTTTAGCTGACTTTAAAATTTTGTTGCTGCTTAAACAAAGTTCTAATGTCATATCAACTGATGGGAACTATTGTGCTTTACAAAGTCTAGTGCTGCTAGTTCAATAAAAACAGGTCTAAAGGAGTAAGGAAAATGCTGGGGTAAATAAGAAAATAAAAAAGGCAGAAGATTAGAAAAGGGGGTGGAGGGGTTGAGGAAGCTCGAGTTATTCAGCTATGATGGATGAAAGGATAGAAGATGATGAAGAATAGAATTCACTAGGAAAGTTTACTTGAACATTCAATTGATGATTCAATCTGTAATGATACAATGCCTTGTATATACATGCGAAAGAATCTTATTTTGCTAACTTCTTCTAACTAATTCAACAGTGTAACTAATTACTGATAAGGCAAAGCTAACTAACTTGACCAGCTGATTCATTTATTGTGTAACAGACAGACTGATGAGGACAGAGAGTGGAATCCTATAAATGTGTTTATGAATAATTTTCTTCAAGTATATTTAAATGAAACATGATAATTAATTGAGCAGCGCCATGAAGCAACTGCCTATTGCAGACAAAACTCAAGAAACCTCAACAGCATGAAGCACATATATGGACGACGTCTTTTACTGCTTATGTGTGTGATTACTCTGCTTTTCTATGCTCGTAAATACAAAAAAGGGATCACCTTGAATAATTAATTAGCTTCCTCTGTTCCTCAATAGTCATGGTATATAACTTCTTTCATCTAGGTTTTGAGAAGCCATATGTTGCTACTATACCTAGTTCACATTGTATAGCAATTCTTCTGGCATCAGAATATCAATATTTCATGTTTGTGGGATATGTCACTTGAAACTTAGCTGCTGATTGCTGTCATCAGCATATCTATCATCAAAAAGTTCCATCAAATGATGAATTGCTCCATTTTGTCATCAGCATATCTATCATCAAAATATTCCATCAAATGATGAATTGCTCCATTTTGTTCTTTACCTGAATCAACATTTGAATTGGCTGGGAGCTATTTGAATACTCCTACTTAAACCACCAGCTCTTGGCTCGACTGAAAGACACTCTAGTTCCATAAATCTTAGCGCAGGAATATTCACATCAAGCGCTAAGGAATCTCTTGTGTCTTTAGAAGTGCTGCTTCCATCCCATGAAATAACATTTGTGCATTTGCTGTTCCAGAAGTTAAACGCAGAAAGCGACACAGGAGAAAGCACTTTGAAAACCAAGAACCATGTCTCATGAGAGGTGTCTACTTTAAAAATATGAAATGGCAAGCTGCAATAAAAGTTGATAAAAAACAAATCCACTTGGGTACAGTTGGCACTCAAGAAGAAGCTGCTAGACTGTATGACAGGTATAATACTGCCTGCAAATTTATTTCTCTTCACCTTGTTAAATTCTGCTCCCCCTTCAGTGTGATGCTAAAAATTTCAAATGTTCGACAGGCTCGTACCTTACTGGTATCTGATAAGATGGGGTTTCCTAGGGTTCATCTACCAATTTTCAGAAATTTACAGCAACAAGATCCTTGTGCAGTTCTATTGCTATTAGATGATTCTTCTATGGAAGCCTTAATATGGATGGATTTTTTCTTTTTTCCTTTGAATTTGTAGGGCTGCTTTTATGTGTGGGAGGGAACCAAATTTTGAGCTTTCCGAGGAAGAGAAGCAGGAACTAAGACAATTCAAATGGGACGACTTTTTGGCATTTACACGCTCTGCGATTACTAATAAGAGTAAGTCCCAATACTGTTGCCACTTCTAGTCATTGTAGCATTTCTTGGTGGCTACAGTGCTAATCAGATGAAATATTTTTGCAGAAACTCGAAGAAGAAGTGGGGCTGGTGCACGGAGGAAATCTGAGCCTTTAACTTCAGCACTGAACAGTGAGGAGGATGAGGAAGAGGAGGAGGGAGGGGAGCCGGAAAGCAACAGTTTTTCAGCGTCTGAAGATATAGATCATGACATATTGTTCTCTTGATCCCCTCTTCTCCCCTCCATTTTGTGCATGCCGAAAAAAATAGTTCTACTGATTCTGTTAAGCTGTTCAGCCACGTATTTACAACTCGATGGTATTCGTATAGATTTACCCAAATATAGATGCCCCTATTAGGGTGGATGATGATACATTATCTTTCTATTGGCAAAGTTAATTGAATTTGATAACAAGTATGTTATTGTGCATGCCTCAAGACCTATTGTCATACTTGATGAACTTTGACATATGAAAGTGACTTTGATCAGCATCCCTTACCTATATGATTAAATGGAATATGAGAAGGAGATAAAGGAATTTTTGGTCATATAAGTGTATATGATTAGAGGATTTAGTAGGTTGTGAGTTAGTAAAATGATCAAAACTAAATAAGGTTTTGTTTATACATATATTACTTATGATGTCATGAAAAATGATGAGGTACAATCATACAATTATAACAACTAAACAAGTTAGGTTCGATTATATGAATTTTAGATTATGTTACTATATTAAAGATGCTATTACATGTAATATGACTATTACAATCATGATATCACATTAAATGGAGATGACACCTGTATTTTCATATGCTCTTGAATGAGAAGGGAGACATGAATATTGTGTCGGGGGAATTAGAGCATTTCGAGAGTTGTAGAAATTTTGTATATTGTAGATGTATAAAGTTTGTGGAGGTAAAGGGGATAATTCAGTGGATGAGAAGGAGAAGAGCGATTGGATCGATCTTGGTGGAATTTTGTAAGAACACAAGCGATATAGGTGTGGAGTGACTAACTAGGTTGTTTAATGTCATTTTAGAATGACTAGAATGTCAGATGATGTGTGGGCAGACTAAGAGGTATAAGACCAAGAACAAAGTTATACAGGATAAGGTGGTAGTTGCCTTCTTGGCGAACAAGATGGAGAAGCGAGATTAAGATGGTTCAGGCATGTCAAGAGGAGGTAAGCAGATGCACCAGTGAGGAGGTGTGAGAGGTTGGCTATAACGGATTTTAGGAGAGGTAGAGATAAAGATGAAAAAGAACTATGGAAGGTGATTAGACACGACATAGTTCATCTTTAGCTTACTGAGGATATGATATTAGATAGAAAAATATAGAGGTTGAGAATTTGGGTAGAAGGGTAGTAAGTGCAAAGGGTTTTCGTACATTATGTGGGAGAGGTCGGGGTCAGTCTCCTTTACACATCTTCTCCTTATTTGGTTGTATTTATTTAATATTAGCGTGATATCTTATTCTTCATTTCTTAGTATTATTGTTGCTTCATTTGCTTTATGTATCTTATTATTTTGTTGTTATTTTTATTCAATATTCTGCTTTGATAACTTCCTTTGATCCAAAGATCTATTAAAAAAAGTTTCTCTATCCAAAAGATAAGGGTAAAGTCTACATATATTCTATTTTTCTCATGCTCCACTTGTGGAATTACACCAAATATGTTATTGACTTATTGCTAATTTGCTATTATAATTTACATTTCGTAGACTAAAATTGTATAAAATTAAAAATAATACAAGTGCTTTTTTATTGTGTGCAAAGGGACAGGGAAGATAAAAGTTTTTAAAATATGTGTGGAGGGAAGGCGGTTCAATTTTCCCTAGATGGCAATGAAACATGATATACATATGGATATGGGCCAGTTTGTGTTGGAAAAAGAAGTTTAGACAAGTAAGAGTTTTCCACGTTTGATTCTCTTGCCAAAATCTTGGAATGATCGCCCTATGAGTATCATTTATCATTGATAGATCACACTACTTTTCACTTCCAAACGTTATTTTTTTAAGTCTTTATGATTGGACATGCATTTCCAGCTACCTAACTACTCAACTTGCTTCCCAAAGATAAGGGATGTGTCATAACTCATACTTTTTTGAATTACTTCTTCCATTCAAGTTATCTGCGGCCCCTTAAAGTTATTCGCATAATTCACTTAGACATCTCAACTAGGGGTTGTACCTATTGAACACATCTACCCTTCAATACATGTACTGATTTAATACTTTTGGATGACATGACATTATACGTGAAGCCAAAAAAAACTTTTTATGATTATCAAATTTATGATTAAAATAACTAAACATTAATTAATAACTAATTTCAATACTAACTAAAGAAAGGTAAAATTGAAAGAACATAATAAAAGTAGTCTTGAAAATTGAACAATTAAGTTAATTTTTTTTAAAAAAATGTTTCAACAATTCAATTAATTTGAAATGGAGGGAGTACTCTATTAGTTCATTTTTATTTGGGGAAAAAACATAGATTTTCCCTAAACTTGTACCGAAAAGTCAGTTACACGCTTAAGCTATCATGACTGCCTATTACACACCTCTGATATTAAAAAGTGGATTTATTTACCCCCTAAAGCTGACATGGCAAAATAATTATAATTAAAAAAAATCATGTGTGTCAGATAATTATTAAAGTAAAAAAAATTAAAAATCAAAATATTTCTTAAGCCCCACCCCCACATCTCTTCTTCTTCACACCCCACCCTCCTCATCTTCTTCACACCTCATTAAGCTTAAAATAAACCAATAACAAGAAACAACCAAGAAATAAATTACTTCAAAAAGGAGTAAAATTTTGGGAGGTTTCAATCGGTGGGACTTCGGCGGACGTTTTTGAGTATTGAGTGATTGATTAAAAATGGGAAGAAAATTATTTTTCTATTATCTCTATTTTTTAAGAACTCTCCAGGAAGAACATGGAAAAATAACAAAGAATGTATGCCAAAATCTGAAAATATTTACAACTACAAGCTGCAACAAATAATAATGAAAGCTTAGTTTCCATGGCCAATCAATGGAAGAAATTGAAGCAACCTTCTTGTGGGTACATTTTGGAATGGAAGAATTCTTTCACTCCAGAATCAATTTCAGATTGCGGGCAATTTCCTTGGTGATCATTGTTAAAAGTTTCTTCTTTACCATTTTGAAATGAAGAAGATAGAATTATTAGAGAATTTTAATAATTAATTAGTGTAAAATATAATTAATAAAAAAAAAGTTAAGTAATAAAAAAAAGAAATAAAAAATATACAATTTCTGACATGGCGCTGATGTGGCAGCAAGTGTAATACACAACATGCTATGTGAGTGGTGTTGCATATAGCAGAGTGGCATTAAATTCACTTTTAAGTAGTAAATGTGTGTAATATGTCGTCATGATAGTTGAAGCGTGTAACTAACTTTTCGGGACAAGATTATGGGGGAATCTATGCATTTTTCCTTTTTATTTGACATTATTTGACTTGACATATTTATTAAAAAAATAATTAATAGTATGGTATTAATTTTATCACACTGTTTCTATAAGTGTTGTTTGGCATGATATACTATTTTGACATGAATGGCACGACAAAGTGTAAAAGACCCACAATATCCTATTGGCTCCAAAACCATTTAAATTTTCCTTAAAAAAAAATCACTTTTGACTTTTCTTTTTGATTTTCTTCAAATATCTTTACTTTCTTCTTTACTTTACTCATTTTATCTCTCATTCTAGAATATGTTTCTCAATTTTTTTATTTTAGTTGGCTTAAATGTTTTGAAAAATATTTTTCAAATCAACTTATTTTCCTTAAATTATAATTTCTTTTCTTACCTCACTTTGTAGTTCGTACACCCCGACTCTCCCCATTAAAAATAAATTAAATTTTAAAATTTTTCATTTAAAAAAAAATCAATTTATTTTGTCCCTACCCCTCACCCTCCCCCCCTCCCCCCCAACATCCAAACTAGCCCCTCCCCCCAACAAAAAAAAATTAACACCTTAAAATTTTATTTTTTAAAATAGTTCAAATTTAGATTTTTTCGATTTTCTTACCCCGCTCAATCCCTGACTATCCCTACCTTGTTTCCTACAAAACAACAAATTTAAATTTTTTTTTTAAAAAAGATAATAATTAAATTTTCATTTTCTTTAGCCCACACCTACCCCAACCACCTACCATCCCCCCTCCCAAAAAATACTCCATCTGTCCCTAATTACTTGTCCACTTTTGAATTGACACACCTATTAAGAAACTAATGATTGACATACTGAGTTTACCATTTTACCTTTATTAAGTATGAAGTGAATGAATTAAAAAACTTAAGATTTTCAAGAAGTTCTATCTTTTTCAAGCTAATTAATTGATGGTATAATAGGTAAAAAAAAAAATGTCCTTTCTTGATTTGTCAAAATGGACAAGTAATTAGGGACAACTAAAAAAAGAAAAGTGGACAAACAATTAGGGACAGAGGAAGTATTAATTAAAATTTTGTTTTTCTTTTAAAAAAATAATTAAAATTTTATGTTTTTTTTTAAAATTATTTTCATTTTTACCCTACCATATATATATATAGCTATTAGTTTTGAGGTGTGATGTATCACTACAGAGATCCTTAATGGCACGGTGTATTTCTAATTTTATGTTGGTAAAATATATCTTAAACTTAACATAGATTTAAAGCTACTTAAATTGTTCAATACCTAAATCTTATTAAAAAAATAGTTCAAGTATTAAATAATACCGTATATATAAGTAAGATGATACACAAAGTGATTAAATAACATATTTTGGACACCCTTGATTAAAAAAAGGTGTTCTAGCCTAGTGATTTTAGATGTCTTGAAAGAGCCCTAAGTGCTCATATGTTTGAATCTCACTAGCAACATCTTTTTTTGTCAAGGGGTTGATGTGTAGATTATGTTGGACACAGGTTGATGTGTGGAAAATAAATTAATGTCCAAGATTTGAGAAAAAAAATAAAAACTGTTGAAGTATAATGATTTCTGGATCTACATTTAAGATCATGTGAAGTTTTAATAATTGATAAATTATGTACACAAATAGCCTCGAAGAAGTTGTTGCCACAATAAAGAACTTATTCCTATCAAGTATTTTTCATATAATTCTATAATTTGTAATAGTTAGTAGGCGTTTAGCCATGCGATATCATATCATAATATGGAATCAGTGTTTGGACATGGGATTTTACGCTGATTCCATATCATGAGATGTGATTTCATATTCTCCAAAAACCATGATATGGGAATTCCATATCAGGATTTGAGATATTTTTAATACAAAAATTGATCCACAAGTTTATGTTTTGTTAAAACAACTCCACATTTATATCTACTAACCATTTATTTTATATGTAAATAAAATGTATAATGACATCATTACTTTTTAAAATTTATTATTCTCACCAACATATAGTCACTTTAACTCACACCAACAGATTGTTAAGTAATATTAAAGACTAGTACACTATAATTTATGTCTAATTTTATATTGAATTAAAGTTAGATGAAACAGTTACTTTAGTGGAGAAAAAATAATAATGTAATAAATTTTTATGCGATTTTATAAATTTTTGTTTATTTGGTAAGATTGAATAAACAATTTGGGATATTTTAATAGTTTTACAACTTATGAGATTCTTATGTTTATGAGAAACTATACAACACCAAAATTTCATATTGCATGTCCAAACAAAACTTCAATTTCATGTCATAATTCCAAATTATGATATCATATCATGATTTCATATCATGATACCATATCGCATGGTCAAACGGACCCTTAGTTTACTTGGAGTGGTTCTAAGATATGATCTTGATAATACTCGTAGATTATAATAGGTGTTGTCACGTTTATTATAAGAGATTTTATTGACTGGGGCAAGTCATTGAAGATTAAGAGGGTATAAACATAATTATTGGGAACAATTTCTTTGGTGTTGCAAGGGCGACCTATTTGGAGTTTGGACTTTAGCGTAGTGTAAGAGTTTAGAAAAATAGTCAAATGTCTCCTAACCTATTATCGGATTCTCAATTACACAGTTATAATTTATGGGGGTCACCCCCTGAATTTCTTAAAAACATAATATATACCACCCTAAAACTAGACAACTACATTCTCAACATGTAGTGACGCACACTCGCTACCAGCTGTCATTTTTTATTATTTATATATTTATGTTTCTCTCTTTATCCCCTTTTTCATTAATTACAAAAAAATCTTTATTCTTTTTATTCTTTCTTCTTCTTTTCTCTTTTGTTTTTCATTCCTTTCTTCCAAATCAGTTACCCAAGAAAAACAATCGATGCCATCTTTATCATCATTTTTTCATCAATTTATTATAGCATCCTTCAGGCACCTTGACGAGCTTGATTACTCATTTCTTTTCTTTTTTTAAATTTTTTATTATGTTATTTCTTCGTCTCCGTGACATCAAATTTGTAGTACTTTATTTAGGGGTTATCGAATTTTTATAAAATAAATTAAAAGAAAAGAGAAAAAAATTGTGTTGAAATTTCTTTGTTGGTGAGAAGGTAGATTCCTGGAGTTGATATTTTGAACTAATTTGAAATTGATAAAAATGAAAAAAAAAGATGGATGACGACCCAAATCATATACCCATAATTCATATTTAGTTTGCTTATTGAAATTCATGATAGAAAAAACTTATTTTACAGTCATACTTATTTTAATTGATTTGATTTTTCTGATAATTAAAAAACTTCAGTAATAGAATGAATTTTTATGATGGAAGGTGTTCAATAATTCTACTCTTTTTTTTTGGTTTTGTTTCCAATCTTTCTTCTTCTGTTTTTTTTTGTCTTTACTCTGTGAATTTTTTTGGAGTGGTGAGATTAAGGACAATTTGATTTTTCCGGCAATATGAGTAATAATTTTTTTGATTATTTGATGATGTTAATGGTGATTTGCAACGTTAGTTGTAAAAAATAGTGAAGCAAATCGTAACGAAAATACTAGAAGATGGATAAAAAGATGGGGTTATTATAGTGATGGTGCTTCAAAGTGGAGAAAATGGTGGTGGGGTGAATGTTATGTAAAGAAAAAGAGAGGAGAAAAAAGAAAGAAAAAGAAACAAAAAACGTAGAGAAAAAGGTAAAAAATAAAATATATGTAACAAAAAATTAAATTAAAAATATTATTAAAATATTATTTATCAATTCTTTTGACTACCACATGACTCCAAGAGAGTGAGGATACGCCTTCTACTATGTCAATATCTAAGGGTGTAATTATTCCGTTTTAAAATAGTCCAAGGGATTAATAGGACTCCCGTAAAGCATAAGTGTGTAGTTAGAAATTCGATAATAGGTTGAGAGGGCATTTGACTATTTTCTTTAAATTCCTAAGAAGATAGGTAATAGTTTTGAATCCTTTAAGAAATGAGTTTTCTATGTAAAATACTTGTGTTGATTTATATTTACAATTTACCTTCTTGCATATTACTCAAAGAGTCTGATTCTTTGAATACATAGATCACAGTCAAACTAACCATTAGCATTACAGAACAGACCACAGAGGAAACAAGATATAATGGGGGAGATGAGAAGGGAAAGATAAATGAAAAAATATGAGCTTGTATCTAATGTTTTTTATGTAACACCTCCCGCATCAATTCATGTTTTGTGTAGCCTTACATGTCCTTTTGAGATTAAAGATTAAGTTATTTGGCCTTTAGAATGATTAAAACTTTTTCTAGAAGTGTTATGATACTTTGATGGGAGTTTTCGATGTAAGAAGTGGCCGCATGCTTTGCCTTTAAGGGTCTCTTGCAATAAGGTCTGCACCATAACTATCACCAAACTTCAACAGACCTGAAAATCACTAGCCCTGTGCAATGGGGGCGCAATGCAGATCCCCTTCCCAAGCATGAAATCATTCTCCTATGTCATTAAATAAGGGTACTTGGACAACTTTTTATTTTCCTCTTATACATAAGTGATACTTTCCATACATAATCTACTAAGGGCATCAACTACAACATTAGCCTTACATGGGTGGTAGAGAGCACTCATATTATAACATTAGCCACGGGGTCTAGTGAATATCTGGAACTTGTGGGACTTTAAGCAGCTCCAGATCTCTGGGTACCTGTCTATTACTCAATCAGTAGACAACATTTTTCTCTTCGATGATGGTCCTTAATCCCTTAGTCTTCAGCCTGTTCATAGACTTCGGAGAAGTACCCTGTGTAGGTGGTGCTGGGACCACAACCTGATCTGGAACGGGAGGAGAAGTATGAGGCTCAGACACCCTGATCGTAGACGTATCATGCATCCTCTTGGAGCGCAGTTCAGCACTCTGGGCCATTAGTAGCTCATCATCCTCAGGCCAGAAGTGGTAGCCCGAGGATCCTGGTGCTCACCCTCACTCTCAGAAGTGGTGGGTGAGTGTCATATATCCCCTCACTATCAGAGCTAACCTCCGGTGATGCAGGAGCAGGTGCCTTGCCTTTCCTTTTGCCTTTCCCACCGGTGGTAGGTAGTTTTGTCGCCCTTTCCTGGGATGCAGTTGCATCCTCATTTATGGTGATTCCCTTTGCTTCTTGCAGGGTGGCATGTCTCGACCTGCTACTTTTGATCTAGCCATATCTGCAACACACATTAGGGAATGTTAGAAATAGTTCAAGAAAAGTTCAGAAAATAAGTTGCAGACAAACTCGCCGAACCGATCGGCGAGTCGCCGAATCACTTTGACGAGCCAGATCGGGCTCGCCGAAAGGATTGGCTCAAAATTTCCCTAGAAAAATGGCATGTCGGCGATGAAAAGGTCCTTTCGGTGAATCTTCGACCTCATTCGACGAGCACATACTAGCCTGCCAAAAGTTACAGTGTATTTTAGGGGTTAGGGGCGCAGAAAAGGCGATCAAAGAAGACTTTCAGCGAGTCGCCAACTGCACTCGGCAAGCTCAGGCTTCTTGCCAAAAGTTACAGAACCAAAACCAATCAAAGCATGAAATTAAGGGCGATCAAAAGGGATTTCAGCGAACTACCGAGTGGTTCGACGATCTTGACCCAGCTCGCCAAACTGCCTAACGTGCCATTTTCAACCCCAATTTCCAAAATCAACCCCGCAGCCCCTGAAATCAAAATCAAACCACATACATTTTCAATCAAGCCCGAACCCATTAGACCCATGACACCGTGGTACTTAGACTTCCCCCGATTTGGCCAAAATTGGTCATTTGACGACTTTAGCCCTTAAGAATGACGTCAAATGCTCTATCATTGGGCAAAACACGTCATTTAACACAATTTGGGTTACTCAGAATTCACCCACTAGACCCAAAAACAAAATAGCACAACCCAACAATTTATGATCAATTTTAAAGCGCGAATTTCAGCAAATCAACAACATAGGCAATTTAGGCACGATATCAAAACTAAAATAGGCACACAAGCACAAATTTACGATTTCAGAGAGGCCCAGCACACATCAACATAATTTATAACAATGCAAATGAGTTCAACCGCTATATACAAGTTTGGGGTTCGGAAAACCAACATTTAATACCGAATATATGAATTTGTAAAGCTAAGCGGCAAAAAATTTCACTCCGAACATGAGAATGACGACCAAAAAGCAAGAAAATGCAAAAATATAGGAAATTTGAAGTGCGGGTGTGATTGTATTGAAGTTAAAAGTGAGGGAATATGAAAGAGTTTGAAAGTTTAAACCTTTGGCCTTTTAAAACTGTTCAGTTTGCGCTCTTAGGGCGATGTAAGTCAACCTCACCAAACCACTCGGCGACACGTCGAGTGGTTACTTACCTCGCCGTGTTTTACAGGACCTCCAGTTAACTTGGGGGTCCAAACGGCGGACAAAGTTGGGCTCGCCGACCTATTCGGTGATTTGCTGACTTGTCCATGGGCTCGCCGAGTTTTACAGACTCCATCTTCATAATTTCTTGAGTCCAATGGTGGTCCATGTTGGGCTCGCCGACCTCTTCGGTGAGTCACCGACTGGACATTTTGCTCGCTAACCTGCACTTTTCAAACACATTTCACACTTTAATCTGCACAATCAACACATGTTTTTTCGAAAACAAAAAAGAAAGAAAATAAAAATTTGGGTTGCCTCCCAAGTAGCTCCTTAGTTAACGTCGTGGCACGACGCAAGTCCTCGCTCAAACCTCATTCTTGGGGTTTGCCATAGTGTCACTAGGCAACCCCCCCCCCCTTATTGTCTCGGGTTTAAATAAGAAGAAATTTGACCCATTTGGGTCTCCAATTGCTTGATAGAGACAGAATGAGAAGTCACCGTCTGGTTAAGGGTCGATACATCTTCCTTCATCTCCTTCAAAATTTTATCAGACCCTTCAACCTTGTTGAGAATACAAGAGAGCATATCCTTAGACCGTCCACCCTCAGAATCTTTGGGCTTCTGACGCTCGTAGAGAGGAACATACCTATCCTTCTCCCCATCTCTTCCCTTCTAAGTGGGGCTACGATCTCTACAACCCTCATCCCTGTTCCAACCTTGGTTACCACCCTACCTTGGGTAGTTAGCACGATAACCTCCTCCTTGGTTGGCTAGAAAGTTCACTTCCTAATTGTACAACGCTTCGAACTTGGCCTCATCGGGGTTTATACACCCCACACCCACATCATTGACACTCCTAGCACCAGCTCCCATGATATTTTTGGCCAAAATGTCAAGTTCGGTCATCTTCTTTGCCATGTTTTGGTCCCTCTTTTGATCTTTCTCAAGCTGCTCCTTTGTTAATTTAAAAGTGAGATGGGAGACCTGATCTTCACAGGTGTACCATGACCTTTTTATTTTGGTCATACCATCTAAGAGTCGGGCTGCTATAATGTAAGGTTGTTGCAACAAACCTCCCGGAGAAAGTTGATCAACTACTCCTTTATTCACTGAATCAAGGCTTCGGTAAAAGTATTGCAGCAAAATATTGTCAGGCAAACCATGAGTTGGGCATTACAACACCAACTTCTTAAATCTTAGCCAAGTCTCATGGATTGGCTTACCCTCCAAACACTTGAAGCTTTGGATGCTGCCCCTAAGTGTCATCATCTTTGAAGAAGGGAAAAATCACACTTAGAATGGGGTGACAAGCTCTTCCCACGAAGTGATAGAATCTCTTGGCAATTCAGCCAACTATTTACACGTTTCTCCCATTAGAGAAAATGGGAACAACCTCAACCGGATCGACTCTTGCGATATTTTCTTGAAGGAGAACGGCTCGCAAACATCAACAAAGTTCCTTATAAGCTCATAGGATCCTCATGATCCAACCCACCAAACAACCATTTCAATTCTAAGAGATGCAGCATGGTGCTTGTAATATGGAGCACAATGTTCCCTTCAGTCAAAGGCAAGCAAATGGTACCAACTCCACCCACAAGATTTGGGCCATTGACATTCAGTTCATTGATGTCGTTAAGGTTTACGATGTCATCTTGGTGGCCCACTTGGCTACCATTGCTTCCGTTGACACTCATTTCCTCTGTTTTAAACAGCAACACACAAACCAAAACTAATAGTAAGTAGATTCAACTATAACTAAAAAGAACAAAATTCAACTTCACCAAAAGAATCTCAAACAACACCACACCCCGACATCGGCGCCATTTTGATTAACGTTTCAAGGACACTTCATCCAATTCTAAGTGTCAACAATCGCTAGTCAGTATAAAACCCAACTAAATGAGTTGGGGTCGAATCCCACAGGGAGCGGTACGTGTTTAAGAGTCAATTGGGAACTATGAACATGATCAAATCAGTCATAGAAATAAAAATTATCAAATAAAGACATCATTCAAATCAGGAGGTGACACGAATATCAAATGGGGGGTTTTGGTTTGAAATTATCAACTACAAACAGTGGCAAACAATACAAAATAACAATAATAAGACAGGTTCTTGGGATGTGATTCGATTATAGGCTAATATAGACAAATGGGAAAATTGCAACTATTAGAACATAGCTAGATATTAGTGAGTAAGCTAGGCTATAGAGGAGATAAACTTTCTCTCGAACAATTTACCCTGAATCAAGTTGATTTCTCTCGAACATCAACAAGCATGCAAGATAAGAACAACCCACACCTTAGTTCATTCACTCTCTCGAGCTGAATGTGTGAGATTGGATTTAGGATTCACTCTCTCAAGCTGAACCCAGGTCAACCCAATACCCATAGACATCAATTAATAAGTTTAGTTTTAAAACCTCTCGAGAGAGCAAGCCAAAAACACAAGATTAGAACTGCATTTGCAACTACAATTCTTAAATTAAACCACAATTAATGATTGAACTCACTTCTAAATAGCATTTAAACTAACAATTAGCAATATCCATAAACTAAATGAGCCCATAATCAGATAATCACACCCCAAGAATTGGGGTTTTAACTAGACATCCTAAAAAGGTCAAAACAGTTACCAAATTGATTATCCATCAACTGGTTAAGTGTAGATTCGTCCTTACAATTCTCCAATTCGAAGAATCTCAAAGACCCACTTCAAATTTCTCAAAAGTGAAAAACTTCAATTCTTCAAAACTTAGGAAAAACTAGAGAAAACTATCTCACCAGTTCAAAACTAAAAAATAAACTTCAAAAATATCTCCTAAGATTAGAATTGATACTAAACTAAATGTTCAAAAATGTATTTATAGTCGCCAAAAATGTGCTGCGAAGAGTCAGTCGGCGAAGTAAGTCGAGCTCGACGAACAACTCGGCGATCTGCCCTTTGGTCACTTCCATCGCCCTTTTGCTTGGCATTCAGTATCCTCAAGGTCTGTAACTTTGGGCGATCTAACACTGCATCGCGGAACCACTCGGCGATCTGCCGACTGCTCCTTTCTTTCGCCAACTTGGTTCTTTCCTTCAGGGCTTGGCACACTGGAACTTTAGGCGGTCAAGTAGCCATTCGGCGACTCGGCAAGTGGGCTTGGCGATCACCAGGCTTGCCTTTCTTTATTCTTTCAGCCTGTTTTGTTCTTTTTTGCAAATTAGTGTCCTTGCTTTGTTCCTCAATCCATATACCTGGAAATCAAAGGTTTTACATCAATTATTTTCACAAAATAAGCATTTGATGACACTAAACCTATATAAATAAAGTCCTAAATAAGTCCAAATCTCGGACTCATCACCAATCCAAACACATAATTCCTCATTCTAGCTCTTAAGTCTAGAACCATCTCTCGAGCATAGTGAGATAGTTGGGTGAACATAAAACCATACTCTTTCACACTCATACCATCTTCCTTTAGATTCACAGACTCTT
Organism: Solanum stenotomum; assembly: GCF_019186545.1. Lineage (NCBI taxonomy): Eukaryota > Viridiplantae > Streptophyta > Magnoliopsida > Solanales > Solanaceae > Solanum > Solanum stenotomum. The sequence continues at coordinate 13,393,029 of NC_064288.1, forward strand.
ACACCTTAGTCTCTCTCATCACCTGGGAAAGAAATGGTTCAGAAATGTTTCCTCAAAGTTATACTAGACTGATCGAGGGGTGCCCTCACCACGAACTTCCTCCCACTTATCATACCATACATTTGAAACATCTTTGAGTTGATAAGAAACAAGTTCAACTCTCACAGTTTCAGTAACATCCATCACCTTCAGAATTTTCCATATCTCATCAATGAAGTTTTGAGAGTCTTCCTCTACCTTGGACCTTATAAACACTTACGGGTTCATCATGAGGAATTCCTTAATCCTTGACACACTTGATGGTTCATGTGAATTGGAGTTATGAGGTGTTGTTCCCTAACGGCCTGACTGAGAAGCAACCAATTAAGTGAGTATTTGAATAGATCCCCTAAACTCTACCACAAAAGTAGTAGTATGGGGACATTGAAGAGTAGGTGGTTATGGAACCCATAATATGTTATGAGGCATAGCTTGAGTTCCAATACGTGCACTTAGATCTGTTGAGCGAGCTCTATACCTAGTCTTTATCCTAGTTGGTAAAGGCATATTGCTTGCATCAGTTCTAGTGGGAACCTCAGTATTTGCAACATTTTATCTGATTAGTGGTACGCTTTGGAGGTATGATTTGAATTTCGTGAATGCACGAGTTAGAAGAAACTCTATAGAGTTAAACTCTATCGCACAAACTAGAATATGAAAAAAAGATAGTATCTTCTAACATCATGTAGCCCCCATATTATAGATGTGGTGCGTTTCACACCCATAAGAAAGACTCTACTAGATACAACTTCATAGACATTCTAGGAAACTTGAGCTTTATGCTATGATCTACCAAGTTTGTTATACCACGAGCCTACATCCTAGACGTGGACGACACCCGAAACTATTTTTTGTCCCAAGCCCTTGGCCTATCTTACTGCTAAACTGGAAAGGTGAACAACTTACGCAGAAGTTTTATAGATATGAGCATCACAAAGATTTAAACAAAAATAAACAATCTCAAAAACTTTATCTAAAAGCCTAAAAGGTCTGAATAATAATATTAGTAATATATGTTTGAAAACATCAGAAATAATAACTTAAATGACTCTTCTAACTTATTTTATGAATTCTCTAATAAATTGAATATAGGTGTCGGGACAAGACCCATGGCTACTTGACTACTACTAGCAAAGACTAATAATTAATAGAACTGAACTAAATAAACTAGAGCCCTCTAAAAGCAAAGAGGTCTCACCAAAAGCTAGTAGAAAGAGCCATACTGAAGCGCCTACTAACAATCACGAATACATGACTATCATTTAAAGATGCAACACCAAATGGTGTCAGTACATATGGAATGTACGGTATGTAAAATAGTTGGATGAAATAACTAATTAATTCAATATACTAAACCGGGAGAGAATAACTCTGAAAATATACTAAAATATAGATAGCTGCAAAGTAAACCATGCAAGCGTACTTTTAAAATATAAATTTACAACCGAATATTCATGCAATAGTAGCAATGTAGAAAATAACATACTTTACTTTTCTTTGGGGAGTTTCTCTAGCTAACAATCATCACATGAGCTCATGATGATACAACGTCTTGTCCATATTTTTAGAGTCATCAAATACTGTCAGGGTAAAGGATAAACTTAACTAATGGATCCAATCTCTAAGCCCTTGCCAGTGGATTTTTGAGAAGTCGTCTGACTCAACGACACTATCATATACTATGATGGTGGTGTAGTAATGAGGTTTGGATTATCTGAACCTTATCCAACTCAGTGCTCAATAATATTCTCAAAACAATGCAATAATGTTCAATAACTATATGATGTCCCACATAGGGAAAATGTTCCATTTTAGGGGAGAACTGATAATCTTTGTCTTGAGTTAATACTCAAAAATGCTTCTTTATAGTTGTATTGAACTTTCATTCCATTTTAGGGGAGAACTGATAATCTTTGTCTTGAGTTAATACTCAAAAATGCTTCTTTATAATTGTATTGAACTTTCTTTAAAAGGCTATACTTTTATGAGAAACTAGTTGTACTTTCTCTAACTAAGATGTGTTTTCTTTAAAGCTAACAATGTTTTTATTTCTGAAAATAATGCACTTGAAGTCATTTATGATTTTTTAAAACTCTTTCTGAAATACTACTTTAAGGTTTGGAATTTACTCTACTCATAAAATAATGCATAAAAAATAGTATGTTAAGGATATCAAATAATTCTTTGGCTAAAAAAATTCATGTGGTATATTAAGCATGAAAAAATTAAAGGTTATTAATAATATGAAGTATGGAAATCTCTGTAATGAAATCAAGAATCAACCATATGAATAGAGAGAGAATTTCGAACATATTGCATTTTGGGGTAAAATCCTAATTTGGTCTTACTAATTGAATTCGTAGATGTATGGTGTGAGGAAGAACTTAATCCCTTACTATGATAGCTTTACATATCTTGGAGAACAAGACTTCTTGAAGAAAGCTTGATACCCTAGGTTTGTTCTTCTTGATTCTTGCCTAGTGAGAAAGATATGAGAGTATTATGAGGTAATACTACGATATAATCCCTAATTAGGTACTAAAATATTGAGGTTTAAACTTAGGAAGAATGAGAAAAGACTAAAATAACCCCAATTAAAAATTTATCGAAATATTGCACGAAGGTAAACCATGGTCCAGGGAATTCAAATAAAAAATTAAGTCTCTAAAGCTCATTTCATGAGCTCAATATACGATATGTGGTTTGATCCACAACCAGTATATTGGGTTCGTGGAAATTATGCTAAAAAATAAGTTTATGAAGTTGTTTCATTCTATGGTCTGTGGTTCTGTAACACCTCAATTTTTTGAAAAAGGAGAAAGGACCTTTTGGGACTACAGTCTGGTTCTAGGGGTCCCATCTACGGATCGTAGACGGCAACCCTAGAAAGAGGGAAAATAGTTTTTTTCAAAATTAAGTCATTACCCTTTTTACGATTCACTAGGACGGTCCATCATCCTATCTACGAATTGTAGATATCTCTCCTAGGTGAATCCCAGACTTAGTGAAATTTTGAGGATTAAAATTGGATTCTACGGTTGGTGTCTACGGACCGTAGGAAGACCTACGAGCCGTAGAAATTTTCCGTCAAAAGATAGGTGATTTTCATGGTCCCAGTACTTGGTCTACGGCTGACCAGTACGAACCATAGAACCATATAAAGATCTACGGTCCGTAGGTTGGAACCGTACGTAGGTCAAGTCCGAAAGTTATTTTAAGGGGTTTTTAAGTCTTTTCCCTAATTGTTTTAATCCAAAATTATGTTATTTTGACTTATACTCCTATATAAAGCTTTTAAGCCCCAAATTACCATTTTTTATTCATTCTCCTAAATTCCAACAAATTCTCTCAAGGCTAAGGAAGAAGAGGAAGAGCTAGGGTTCATCCAAGTCTCCGATTCTCCATTATTTTTGGGCTTAAAATATCAAGGTATGTCGGTATTCACCCTGGAGTCGTTTCCTCGAAGGGGTCCACAAAGTTTCCAATTTCTTCCTTCAATTTCAAGTGATTCAAATTAGGATTTCTATCCAATCTTTATGGGTTTCATTCATATATGGTTGATTATAGTTAATTAAGTCTTCTAATGCATGATTTAATGTTAATACATGATAGTAGTTGAAATTATGTTGACCCATACATGATCCATGATTTTTTATTAAGAACCCATGATGAAGGTTATGAACTATGAATTATGAATCTATGAAGATATGCGTGGTTTTATGAAATTATTGTAAATGATTTGAGGATGCTTTGAGAGGAAAGTATCAATGCTATTTTGAAAGGATTTCTCACTTACTATTATGATCGTGATTGTGTGAAAGGTATTTCTCACATATGAATTCACATTGGTGAAAGGTTTTTTTCATCTATGTTGAATTATGTTTAAGGAACTATTCTACGTTTTGATCTTGAAAAATGTCGATTGGTATTGATCATTGCATTTTCTATGTTAAAGTGATAGTTGACTTTTATCTATTCTGTTGGGATTTCGACTAAGCATCGAGAGGGCTTGAGGTGGAGGCTCAGTAGGGTAGTCTCTAGTAGAAACCTCTAGTTCCAAACTACGTTCCCCCGTAGGATTGTTGTGAATGGCCTATCTAGTGGATCCACTTTAGCAAATGATGATATATACGGATTCTACCTTGGCAAGTAGATTCCCCTTTTTTCAGTATGAAGGATATACCAGATTCCATTATATATATATCATGGTCTTATTGTCGGTTAAAGCTAAGATCCCACAAAATGACTATGTTTTACTCAAATTTTTTCTTATGTCCTTTATTTCAAATGCATTGACTATATCCTATGATTTTCTTGTTTTACTTCCTTATGTTTAAAATGTCCAAATATTGATCATGTCTACATGCTTTAAACCATTACGCTTTCATGTCAATGGTTATGCATAGTGCCCCATAATTAGTATATTACATGTACTAATGCATACGTGTGCCTACATTATCTCAAAATGTAGGGTCCGACATTCCTACCTCGCACACTTATGGTTAGACATCTATTGGGCGCTTCAAGTGATTAGTGAGTCCTCATGTTCTAAGGACCGAGACACTTTATATCTTTTTGTCATTTAAATTTTTGGACTTTTGTATGTGATGTATGGTTATGTCCCAGTCACTTTCCTTGTGGTGTATTAGTTTGCTTATGGAGACTTAGGTTAGACTTTCGCTTTATCAAACTCTTTTAATATATGAAATGCTATCTTTTAAAGTCTTTAATTCTATTAACTTGTATGTTGTATGTTAAGTGGCTTGTGTAGGGCCTCTCGGGGTTCTACACACCATGATAAACCTAGGGTCTACTTTGAATTGTGATGGGTTCAATCCACGAGCCATAGTTTGAGTTCGTGAAAATCAAGTTCTGATAACTTTGCTGAGAGTGTTTTGAGAATATCATTTGTTCCAAGTTTATACATTTATGACAAACAATTTGGATCCTAAGAGTATAATTTGTGAGGTATTACACGTTCTTATACTCATGATCATATACTCTCTAGTATTTTACGCATGAACGGAATTGAGGTTCTGTAGAATATACTACAAGCATGTGGAATTGACTTAAAAGGTCATTAGGACTAGTTTTTGCCTTTGACAAAGATTATTTACAATAACTATTCTCATTTTAGGATTCAGATAGCTCCACTTGTGGCTTTGTATGGTAGAACAGGTTGTTCTTCGATGGGTTAGTTTGATATTATCAAGGTCAATCCATAGGGTAAAATATTGCTGAAGGAATCTACGGATAAAGTGAAATTGCTTGAGGGAGTAAGAATCTAACTTCCTACTTACTATTTCATGTATCACATCACATTTTGGAAAAGGGAGAAAAGACCTTTTTGGGCTGAAGTCTAGTTCTACGGATCCTATCTACGGATCGTAGATAACAACCGTAGGAATATGGAAAATAATGTTTTTCAAAATCAAGTACCAGTACCTTTTTTATAGTTTATTAGGACGGTCCATCATCCTATGTACAAGTCGTAGATAAGTTTCATAGGTGAGTCCCAGACTTAGTGGAATTTTGAGGGTTAAAGTTGAATTCTACGGTTGGTGTCTACCAAACGTAGGAAGAACTACGAGCCATAGAAGTGTTCCATCAAAAGATATGTGATTTTCATGGTCCCATTACTTGGTCTACGGTTGACCAGTACGGACCGTAGAAAGATCTACGGTCCGTAGGTCCGAATCGTAGGTCAAGTCGGGCAGTTATTTTAAGGGGATTTTGAGTCTTTTCCCTAATTGTTTTAACCCTATACTACATTGGTTTAAATTCTACCCTCAGCACTATATAAAGATCTTAAGCCCTAAATTACCCACTTTCAATTCATTCTCCAAAATTTCCCCTAAATTCTCTCAAAACTAAGGAAGAAGAGTTGGGGTTCATCCAAGTCTCCAAGTCTCCATTCTTTTTGGTCTTCAAACATTAAGGCATGTGGGTATTAACCCATTGAGTACTTTTGGGGTCCCTAAGGTTTCCAATCTCGTCCTCCAATCTCAATTGATTTAAGTTAGGGTTTTCAATTCAATCTTTATGAGTTTCATTCAATAGTGATTGACTATTGTTAATTAAGCCTTCTAATGCATGATTCAATTCTAATACATGATATTTAGTTGAAATTATGTTGATACATGCCTAAATTATGATTTTAACTATGAACCTATGATTAACTCATTAGCTTACGAATTCTTATTTTTATGAAGTTATTGTAAATGATCATGGGATGCTTTGAAAGAAAGGTATTAATGTTATTATGAAAGGCTTTGTCTCATGTTATTATGATCATGATTGTGAAAGGTATTTCTCACATACGAATTCACATTGGTGAAAGGTTTTCTCATCTATGTTGAATTATGTTCAAGGAGTTATTCTATGTTTTGATCTTGAAAGATGTGGATTGGTGTTGATCATTGCCTTTACCATGTTATATTGGTATTTGACTTTTACCTATTCCGTTGGGACTTAGACTTAGCATTGAGAGGGCTTTGAGGTGGAGGCTCAAATAGGGTAGTCTCCAATAGCAACCTCTAGTCCCAAATTGGGTCCCCCCTAGGAGAGTCTTAAATGACCTAGATAGTGGATCCACTTTAGAAAATGATGATATGTACGGATTCTAACTTGGCAAGTAGATTTCTCTTCTTTCGGTATAAGGGATATACCGGATTCATGATATAGCTCTCATGGTCTTATTGTCGGTAAAGCTAAGATCCCACAAAATGACTATGTTTTCTTCAAAGATTTTCTTATGTCCTTTATTTCAAATATGTTGACTATACCTTATGATAATCATGTTTTGCTTCCTTATGTTTAAAATGTCCAAATATTGATCATGTCTACATGTTTTAAACCATTATGCTTTCATGTCCATGTTTAGGCATAGTGCCTCATATTTAGTACATTTCATGTACTAATTCATACTTGTGCCTACATTATCTCATGAATGTAGGGTCTGACGTTTCTACCTCTCATACTTGTGGCTGTCTATCTATTGGGCGCTTCAAGTGATTTGTGAGTCCTTATGTTTCGAGGACCGAGACACTTTATTACTTAATATCATTTTCCATTTTCAGACTTATATGTGATGAATGGGTTACTACCCAATCACTTTTCTTATGATGTATTAGATGGCTTTTGAGACATATGTTAGACTTCGCTTTGTCATAATCTTTGATATATGAAAATGTTATCTTTTAAATTCTTTAATTCTATTATTTTGAATGATGTATATTAAGTGTCTTGTGTAGGAACTCTCGGAGTTCTATACGTCATGTTACGCCTAGGGTCTACTTTAGTTCGGTACTGTAACACCCCGTATTCTATGTGTACTAGTTCTATTTATATGACGTTTATAAATTTCCTTGTGGTATAGTTATGGACTCGGTTTCCTATGCAACTAGTGACAATAGAATAGGTTTAAAGTGAACTGTCCGTAGATTTTGATGCGACCCGATTAAGTTGACGTCGATGGAAGTATTTAAACTTGAGATCATAAGGAGGTATTTGAGTCTAAAATTTAAATTGACATATTGTATATAAGTTTTAAGTTAAGTTAAAGGTATTAAGGTCTAGAAAAGGAATAAAATATTGAGGTGCTTGCTTGACTTAACTAAGCTAGTAGGTGACAAGTAGGTGCATCACCTACTTTGACTTATTGACCAGTCCAAAGGACCAAGTAAGTGCATCACCTACTAAGACTCTTTTGACCATGCAATTGGGCCAAGTACACTACCACTTACATGCATTAATCTGGCCCAAGTTGAGTAGAAGGCTAAGGGGAAAATGGACAGCCAAGGCCCAATATTTTTAAGTCCAAAAATGGCCAAAGTGAAAAGTGCATGAATTAATTATGGCCCAAATTGACAAGAATAGAAGGATAATTGGCAGCAAGGCCTAACAAGTGTTGAAGTCACAAAGGCCCAAGTTAAAAGACCAAGTAGGTGGGTCACCTACTTGACAATATACGGCCCAAAATTGGCCAAGAAAGTCGGCCAATGCACTTCCCTTTTAAAGGGATAAAGATCAGATCTTTTGCTTCATTTTTAACTTGTAAAATTTCAAATTTATTAAGTTTCTCTCTTGGTCATTCTTGTATTAACACAACAGCCTTAAAACACCTTAGGGTTCTTGAATATTGACCCCTTTTTCAAGAAAAAGTTTGAAGAAGAGTTTCAGTTCTTGAACTTCAAGTTTGGAGGATAAATTTCCAGAAACTAAGATTAGCACCAAAAAGGGAGGCTGAATCATGATAGTTATATTGGTCAGAAAATAAGGTATGTAAGGCTATTTGATTTCCTATTTCTTTGGCATGAATCCAACACTTGTATTACAAAGTAAGCTTTCTAAGTCCCCTTGGTAGTGATTGATCCATAGTTGTAGTTCCTACTCCCTAGAGCATTAAAGTGAGTATTCTAATATGAGTTTATTACTAAATGAACGTGCTTACTCTACCAAGTATTATCATGCATGTATCCTAAATTACACATGGTACATATGCTTATATGTTGGATATACAATCTGCCCATATCTTGCCAACTTGCTTCAATTGTCTATTCTATCATATATGTCATCTTTTCACATGCTTATATGTCCCCTTTATTGGTTATTACTCCCATTGTGTTAAACTATAATGTTACATCACAAGATCCCTACTTGATCTATTATACATTTTATATGTACTTACTTGGAATATGTATCCGTCCTTAAGTTGAATCTGCCCATCTTCTCCCTTGGTTCCGCGTTCATGTATACCTTGTATTTGATATTAGTTAGTGAGTATTTGGCTATCATATAGAGATCAAATTTCTTGGTTGAATGTTAAATGTCTTCACTTGCTATGTGCTTCAATTTGAGATGTCAAAATGCTTACTGAGTCATATAAGCTCCTAAGTATTATGTTGGTGTCACATTTGTTTCCCATGTCATTGTTATTATTGCAAGTCAATATTCATGTCTTCTACTACTGGTCCATAGTTCCAAATCTCAACAATAATTATGACCACCAAAACAACAATCTCAAAAGAGTTATGATCATCAAAAGAACAATCTCAAAAGAGTTATAATCATTAAAAGAACAATCTCAAAAGAGTTATGAACACCAAAACAACAATCTCAAAGATTAAAGAATCTAAGTGAAACAATCTGTATAATTATGGGTGGCAGCCTAGGGGCAAATGCCTAGCATGGGTCGATCCCAATTTAAATAGAAGGGTGGCAGCTCAAGGGTGAAAGCCTAGCACGGGCCTATCCCAATTGGTATAAAAGGGTGGCAGCTCAGGGGCAAAAGTCTGGCATGGGCCGATCCCAATTTGTGAAATTATGAGGACAACATTCCAGGGGTTAAAATGCAGCATTGGTCATCCTCTTCTACCACTGATCAGCTGGTCATTTGTATCATATGTCTTATAAAGATAATAATGCATAGAAAAGTAAAGAGAAGAATGTAACATACACGATTCTATAAGTATAAGCAAAGGTGGTATCTAATCATTATCTATTGGTGTTTGGTTTCACTTGAGCTCTCATTTTACATATGGTTGTATTATGCCTCTCATATTCAGTACATTCTTTCATACTGACGTCCCTTATTGGGGACGATGTATTTCATGCTGCTGGTACATGTACTCAACTAGTAGATCTCCTTAATAGAAGCACATGATACTCAGCGGTTGTTGGTGAGCTCCAGGTTGATTCGAGGCTTTGCCGAGTCTTTACTATGTGTATTTTCATAGTGGTACAGTCATGGATTCTAGTAGAGGCTTTGTAGACATTGTAAAGCTATCATCTGTATTCATATTATCCTTGTCACATGTATCGGTACAGCTAGTCGACATGTGTTGTATATGAAACTTCTCATTAGTAAATCTATTAGCATAGTGGTTTACTTTATCATCATAGACCACTTGTAAAGCATGTGTTCATATGGTACTTGTCTACCTCACCTAGGGTTGGGGTGTGACAAAAAGTGGTATCAAAGCAGTTCATCCTAGGGAGTCTACAAAGCCATGTCTAGTAGAGTCTTACTTATGAATGTGTTGCGCGCCACATATATATTTAGGGGGCTACTTGGGCATTTAGGAAATGTTACTTTCTTCATAATCCAAATCGTGCGATAGAGCAAAGTTAAGAAGTCAATTTCCACTTGCACCTAATCATGTTATTCATATTATGCTTACTATGGTGAGGTTAACGGTAGCTAAAATGTCAACATTCAACTACAGAAAAGGATCTTTAAGTTATCAAATTTAGACTAGATTGAGCTCATTTTATTCAACCGTCCCACTCCACAAGGTGTGTAAAGGTTTTTATGTTATTTGCATTTTAAGTTGCATTTGTACCATTTGTATCACGTTGGTTCAATTGAGAAATATATAGTATATGCTTAAAACAATGTTTGGTTTCCCAGTTACATATATGAGCTTTTAGCATTTTCAGGCAGATCTAGGAGGATGTAACCAACTATTGAGTTCTATATTTCCTTCATATTTATATAATTTATTCCTATAGAGGACACTTGTTCTTAGTCTATGCTATACATTGAATTGTCGGCATTACACATGTACTCGAAATTGATGTTGTTGAACCAGTTTCTTTTAGTTGGAAGAAGACAGTGGCACAATCTGATAGGTGAATGTATCAGTACAATAGTGTTACTAGTGATACCCCAAATTGGCTAACAAGGCCCAAATTCTCACCATATATCATCCTGAATATGTTAATAGTTGGATTTTTATATGTTATGTACCAGCCACCCCGAATAAGTGTACTAATAACATTTATATTCTTTTCATGGTTATAAAACTTAGGGATAAGTGTGCCAATTGCTGAAAATGATATATGTATGGTAGTTCCTATTGTGATTTATGTTTTGGCTATAGATGATTAGTGTGTGACTAAAGGGTAAGGTTAAAAAAAGGAAAATTGATTGGTTAGACCTAAGTAGTGATTAGTCAGGTTGTACATGGAGGGATTAGAGTACATGAAGCTACTAGTTTTGATTAAAAGGTACTTGTTAGATAGGAAGCATGTGAGAATGAAGCTTGAATTACATGAGACGAATATGTACGTAGAGCTTCTACTTAGAAAGAGATGGCAAATCCCCTAAACATAGGAGTAGGAGTGATATGAGGATGCTATAGAGGAGTGAGATAGGTGGTTATGAAAGAGTGATTGCTAAGTGTATAAGGCAAGAATAAGGTATCAACTCTTCAACCCTAACGAGTAATAAAGGCATAGTCGGGAAAAACTTTGTGAACCTTTGTTAGACAGAGAAATCATTTTAGTATTGAAGTCTTGATAACAACAAGAAAAAAAGGAGAATAGAAAGGTTACCTAGATAGAAGATACATGGACCTTGTTCATCTACATCATTAGTACAAAAGAGAAGTAGAGCATTATCCACGTGTATAGAGTTCCATCAAATTGAATAGGGCTACTACAAGATTCATTTAATATGCCTGCAGTAATTCGTCAATCATAGTCCAGTTAAGGCAGAGGAAAAATTGATCATATGCTAGTTATTCTTATTTGCTATCTTGCATAGGAAAAGAGTCGGAGCACCCTCATTTGTTATAAAAAATAAGAGGAAATCTATTAGTATGGCCAGACCTATCTAGTTAAGCCCAAAGCAACTAACTCTAAGACGTTATGAATCATGATATAACTTTATAGGTACCTGACATTTTCATGTTATTAGAGTTCATGTTTTATGGTGCGTTCAAGCTTCAATATTTATTTTCTATTTCGACCTTCAAAAGGCACCAGATATTGAGCGTGATATAAAGCAAGCAAGTAACGAAGGTAAAATTGAACTCGACCTCCTACTTCAATAGATGAACTATTGAGGATTTTTATCTCTATCTTAACTGTAGTATTTATATTGACCAAGAAGGAAACAAAGTTCCAATAGCAGAACACTTATAAGAATTCTTAGGAGATTGAAGAGAGAAGATGGGGAAATCAATTATATGTGCTTTGAGGTGAATAAGGAATATGAGCAGAACTATCCCACCCGTGACTTAACACTTAAGACAATGTGTTTGCCGTTAATATGGTAGAGTGATTCTATAGGATATCTCGTAGTTTCCAAAGATGGTTTGTTATATAATTATACATATTGCATGTTCTATAACTTATCTATTTGTATGTCATTTTCCCTTTGTGGATCACTTTCTCACATGTTACCTAATGTCATAGAATACTTACAGGTAAGTGTTATCCGCTTCAGAGCACCCTTGTTTATTGTTATATGTTTTCGTAGGACCTTTTCACATGTTATTTATTGCACTGGTTACTTTTCACATGTCACTTGTCCATATTGTGTGGGTACTGCATGCTAATTGATCATATGCTATGGTAAAAACTAGTGCTCATGGGTTATATGACTCGAATATCACTTGTTTGCATGTCATATGCATCATAAACCATATATATATATATATATATATATATATATACACATACATATATTACATGCCTCGTAGCCTACTAGCTTAAACATTACAGGCCTTATAGATTTTCTAGCCATGTGTCATGTGCTCACTTGCTCATATATCATATGTGTACTTATGGACATGTTCATCCACCTATCCATGTGATATAACACACTTGCTCAATGCGATTTGTGTTCCGTAGTTCATTTTCTTATATGGCTACATGTCTTATAGTCTACTTGCTTACATATTATATATTTTGTAGCTTTAGTACTCATGCATTATGTGCTCATCTAGTCCATTTCCTATATGCTCTATAGTTCATTCGCTCACACGCTACCCTATAGTTCATATGCGCACGTACACCACATATTTCTATAGCTTAATGCATGTGTACCATGCGCTCCCTTTTGGGCTAGTCTTCATGTGTCATACCCAATGTGACTTGTTTATCCGTCTATTATGCCCCTCTACGCTTATTGACTTGAGTTTTGAATAATTTGGGAAAATGTTTCCTTGTATCACTATGTAGTGAAGAGTTTGACCACAAAAGGTTGGGAATATATGTAAATTTTATCACAACCATAGATAAATAACTTAGCATAATACCTTATCGGAAGGTGCGACATAAAACTTTAGAGTTTATAATAACATCTATGCGTTCATATAAGACTCACATTTGGAAAGCGTCATAAGATAAAAGAGAAGGGAAAGTAGAGCCCAGAAAGGTTAGACTTATGATTTTACGTGTCCGTTCCATATTTTTTTTTGGGAGATACTATAGTTATTCTTGATTGTTAAGGCCCGGAAGCTAAGCTCAAAAGGTGTAATCTCCATTGAAGTATTGTTGAAGGACTAGAATATAACATAAAGATACTTGGGAATAGAATATGGTAGAGATCCTAAATAACCCTCTTCATTCTAAACATCAACATAAGGATCTGAGATCATGTGGTCCCCTTATTTGATATGTCATTTACATGTCTTGTGTTTAGGTATATTAAAGTCCTTATTTGTATGAGTCCTACTTGTGTATCTTCAGTGAATTACATGGTAAATAAGAGGTTTAATTTTTCATATTATTATTTCATGAACCATATCTATTGAGACATCATGCTAGACTTGTCTATACGTGTTTTAGGTTAGTCTATGGATTTTGGATAGTCCTATTTACAATGGGAACTCTCGCATATCTCTATATGAAATTCCAAGATCAACTGAACTATCATATGCACCTATCATTCGAGAACGAATGATCATAATGGGGGAGGATGTAACACCCCGTATTCTACGTGTACTAGTTCTATTTATATGACGCTTATAAATTTCCTTGTGGTATAGTTATGGACTCGGTTTCCTATGCAACTAGTGACAATAGAATAGGTTTAAAGTGAACTGTCCGTAGATTTTGATGCGACCCGATTAAGTTGACGTCGATGGAAGTATTTAAACTTGAGATCATAAGGCGGTATTTGAGTCAAAAATTTAAATTGACATAGTGTATATAAGTTTTAAGTTAAGTTAAAGGCATTAAGGTCTAGAAATGGAATAAAATATTGAGGTGCTTGCTTGACTTAACTAAGCTAGTAGGTGACAAGTAGGTGCATCACCTACTTTGACTTATTGACCAGTCCAAAGGACCAAGTAAGTGCATCACCTACTAAGACTCTTTTGACCATGCAATTGGGCCAAGTACACTACCACTTACATGCATTAATTTGGCCCAAGTTGAGTAGAAGGCTAAGGGGAAAATGGACAGCTAAGGCCCAATATCTTTAAGTCTAAAAAAGGCCAAAGTGAAAAGTCCAAGTAGGTGTATTACCTACTTGCATTAATTATGGCCCAAATTGAAAAGAATAGAGGGATAATTGGCAACAAGGCCCAACAAGTGTTGAATTCACAAAAGCCCAAGTTAAAAGACCAAGTAGGTGGGTCACCTACTTGACAATATATGGCCCAAAATTGGCCAAGAAAGTCGGCCAATGCACTTCCCTTTTAAAGGGATAAAGATCAGATCTTTTGCTTCATTTTTAACTTGCAAAATTTCAGATTTATTAAGTTTCTCTCTTGATCATTCTTGTATTAACACAGCAGCCCTAAAACACCTTAGGGTTCTTGAATATTGACCCCTTTTTCAAGAAAAAGTTTGAAGGAGAGTTTCAGTTCTTGAACTTCAAGTTTAGAGGATAAATTTCCAGAAACTAAGATTAGCACCAAAAAGGGAGGCTGAATCATGATAGTTATATTGGTCAGAAAATAAGGTATGTAAGGCTATTTGATTTCCTATTTCTTTGGCATGAATCCAACACTTGTATTACAAAGTAAGCTTTCTAAGTCCCCTTGGTAGTGATTGATCCATAGTTGCAGTTCCTACTCCCTAGAGCATTAAAGTGAGTATTCTAATATGAGTTTATTACTAAATGAACGTGCTTACTCTACCAAGTATTATCATGCACGTATCCTAAATTACATATGGTACATATGTTTATATGTTGGAAATACAATCTGCCCATATCTTGCCAACTTGCGTCAATTGTCTATTCTATCATATATGTCATCTTTTTCACATGCTTATATGTTCCCTTTATTGGTTATTACTCCCATTATGTTAAACTATAATGTTACGTCACAAGATCCATACTTGCTCTATTGTACATTTTATATGTACTTACTTGGAATAAGTATCCATCCTTAAGTTGAATCTGCCCATCTTCTCCCTTGGTTCCGCGTTCATGTATACCTTGTCTTTGATATTAGTTAGTGAGTATTTGGCTATCATATAGAGTTCAAATTTCTTGGCTGAATGTTAAATGTCTTCACTTGATATGTGTTTCAATTTGAGATGTCAAAATGCTTACTGAGTGTTATAAGCTCCTAAGTATTACGTTGGTGTCACATTTGTTTCCCATGTCATTATTATTATTGTAAGTCCATATTCATGTTTTCTACTACTGGTCCATAGTTCCAAATCTCAACAATGATTATGACCACCAAAACAGCAATCTCAAAAGAGTTATGATCATCAAAAGAACAATCTCAAAAGAGTTATGAACACCGAAACAACAATCTCAAAGATTAAAGAATCTAAGCGAAGCAATCTGTATAATTATAGGTGGCAGCCCAGGGGTAAATGCCTAGCATGGATCGATCCCAATTTATATAGAAGAGTGGTAGCTCAAGGGCGAAAGCCTAGCATGGGCCTATCCCAATTTGTATAAAAGGGTGGCAGCTCAGGGGCAAAAACTTAGCATGGGCCGATCCCAATTTGTGAAATTATGAGGACAACATCCCAGGGGTTAAAATGCAGCATTAGTCATCCTCTTCTACCACTGATCAGCAAGTCATTTGTATCATATGTCTTATAAAGATAATAATGCATAGCAAAGTAAAGAGAAAAATGTAACATACACGATTCTATAAGTATAAGAAAAGGTGGTATCTAATCATTATCTATTGGTGTTTGGTTTCAGTTGAGACCTCATTTTACATATGGTTGTATTATGCCTCTCATATTCAGTACATTCTTTCGTACTGACGTCCCTTATTGGGACGATGTACTTCATGCTGCAGGTACAGGTACTCAACTAGTAGATCTCCCCAATAGAAGCACATTATCTCAGCGGTTGTTGGTGAACTCCAGGTTGATTTGGGGTTTTGCCGAGTCTTTACTATGTGTATTTTCATAGTGGTACAGTCATGGATTCTAGTAGAGGCTTTGTAGACATTGTAAAGTTATCATTTGTATTCATAGTTTCACTTGTCACATGTATTGGTTCAGCTAGTCGACATGTGTTGTATATGAAGCTTCTCATTAGTAAATCTATCAGCACAGTAGTTTACTTTCTCATCATAAACCACTTTTAAAGCATGTGTTCATATGGTACTTGTCCGCCTCACCTAGGGTTGGGGTGTGACAGTGACAAACTTGGTTTTCAGAGCATAAGGTTTAGAAAGGTCCTATGACATCTCATAAGACACGTCAAGTAGAGTCCTGTTCATGAGTGTGAAGCACGCCATATTTATGAATATGAAGCTATAAGACATTTAGAAAATTCCAATTTTTTAATCACTCTAAAGTCGTGTGATATAGTTTAACTCTATATGTCTCTCTCCTAATCATTATCCGATGCTTTTTTGGATATGGCCCCTCAAAGAGCATACGTCAGGAGAAATTTAAATGAGAATGTGGAACGAGAAGCTCCACAAGTTATGGCCGACCCTTTGTCAGAACAAGTGACTAATGCAAAGTTTCAAGCTGCTTTTCAAGTGTTGGCTCAAGCCAATAGGGAAGTTGTGGTCCCCATGAACCCAAATATGGGTAAGACGGCAACTAGAATGAGGGATTTCACTAGAATTAATCCCCCAGAGTTTCATGGTTTCAGGGTTGAGGAAGATTCTCAAGAGTTCATTGATGAGGTATACAAGGTTTTGATAACTATGGGAGTGACACCAGTGGAAAAGGAGGTATACAAGAAAGGGTGGTTGATGCAGGTCCTCTTGATTGGGAGAAGTTTAAGATTTCTTTCCTTGATTGGTTTTTTCCCCTTGAGATGAAGGAAGCAAAGGTACTTGAATTCATCAACCTTCGTCAAGGAAATATGAGTGTGAAAGAGTATGACTTAAAGTTCAAACAATTGTCTAGATATGCTCCTACTATGATTGTTGATCCTAGGGCAAAGATGAGCAAGTTTATTTCGGATGTGTCCAAGATGTGGTTAAGGAATGTCGTATGGCCATCCTCATCAAGGAATGGACATTTCTCGTCTAATAATTCATGATCAACAAATTAAATAGGAGAAACTTAAGGGAAAGTCTAGGGAGGCAAAGAGGGCAAAGACCGGTGAGGTGACTTTTCACATTCAAGGTTCAATCCGACAAAGGTTTTTCGGTCAAGGCTCCTACAATGCTCCAACTTCTAAGTTCAACAAAGATTGGGTGTCTAACCCTAAGCCTCAAGGAGGAAATAGTGGTGGAAATGGGCAAGAGTCATCCTGAAGAACTCTTGATGGGTATGGATAATTGATTTGGTTGTGGTAAAAGTGGTCAGTGCTTCAGATAGTATTCGTCTAGAATTGATAAGGGAAGAGATGGTAGGCTAGATCTGCTTAGGGATTTGGGTTCAATTGCTCCAAAGAAAAACTGATTGTATGAACTTCAAACTCGTTATGATCAAGAGGGTTCTCCCGATATTGTTACTGGTATTTTGAAAGTCTTTCATCTTAATGTTTATGCTTTGCTTAATATGGTGCTACTTAGTATTTTGTGATGTCATATGTGACAATGATGTTTGATGTTTCTCCGGATGTGCTGATAGACCATTTTTCTGTCTCTACACCTATTGGTTAGTCTATTGTGGCTAAGAGAGTCTATAAAAATTATCATGTTTCGTTATCCCATAGAGTCACACTCATTGATCTTTTAGAGCTTGATATGTTATATTTTGATGTTATTCAAGGTATGGATTAGCTCCATTCTTTTTATGCTTCTACTGATTGTAGAACCAAGTTGTCAAGTTTTAATTTCCTAAGAAGCCCGTCCTAAAGTGGAAAGGGGGAAATTATATGCCTAAGGGTCAGTTTGTTTCTTGTCTTAAAGATAGGAAAATGATCTCTAAAGGTTACATATATCATCTTGTTCAATTTAGGAATACGGATTGAAACACCTCTACTCTTGAGTCGGTGCCCGTTGTAAATGAGTTTCCGAAAGTATTTCCTGATGATCTACCTGGTGTTCCTTCTTAAAGGGAAATAGACTTCGGTATAGACCTTTTCCCCGATACACAACTTATCTCTATTACTTCTTACCATATGGCTCAGGCAAAACTAATAAATTGAAAGAATTGTTGGATAAGGGTTTCATCCGACGGAGTATCTCTCCATGGGGGATCCAATTTTGTTTGTTCGGAAGAATGATGGTTCACTTCGCATGTGTATTGATTATCGGTAATTGAACAAGGTTACTATTAAGAATAAGTATCCTCTTCCAAGGATAGATGATTTGTTTGGTCAACTCTAAGGAGTGAGTTACTTCTCTAAGATCGACTTCTAATCGAGTTATCACCAATTAAGGGTAAAGGAAGATGAAATTCCAAAGACGGCTTTCCGGACTCAGTAAGGTCATTATGAGTTTTTGGTGATGTTGTTTAGTTTCACTAATGCTCCGGCTAAATTTATGGACTTGATGAATAAAGTGTTTAGACAATATCTTGATATATTTGTGATTGTGTTCATCGGTGACATTTTTATTTACTCAAGGAGTTAGGATGAGCACGTCGATAATTTGAGAATTGTTTTGCAAGTCCTCAAGGACCAACAAATCTTTGCAAATTTTAGTAAATGCGAGTTTTGGTTGAGATCCTTGGATTTTCTAGGTCACATTGTTTCTGGTAAGGGTATCGAGGTAGATCCTAAGAAGATGGATGTGGTTTAGAGTTATCCTAGACCTCTATCCCCTTCGGATATTCAAAGTTTCTTGGGTTCTGTTGTTTATTATAGAAGGTTTATGGAAGAGTTTTCTTCCAATAGGAGCATCCACCTTATCAAACTTGGTTTTGCATCCTTCTTTGCCATTAGGTAACGGAGTGCAGCATGATCAGTGTGAACAATTACTTTAGTGCCTAACAAATACGCCCAGAATTTCTCAAATGCATAGACTACCGCAAGCAACTCTTGTTCAATCACGGTATAATTACGCTGAGCACTGTTTAGAGTCTTCCTTGTGTAATAAATTGGGTGAAATTTTTTATTGCATTTATGCCCCCAACACAACACCCAATGTCGCTCAACTTGCATCATACATTACTTCGAAATATTCTGACCAATCAGGACTGATAATGACTGGGGTCGATACTAATTTTTCCTTCAAGCACCGGAAAGCCATCATACAAGCATCATCAAAATGGAATTTCACCTATTTCTCTAAGAGTTTGCATAAAGGATGTGCAATCTTTGAGAAGTCTTTGATGAACCTTTGGTAAAAACCGGCATGTCCTAAGAAACTACGAACCCCCTTTACCGAAATTGGTGGTGGCAATTTCTCAATAACTTCAACCTTTGCTCTATCAACCTCCAGCCCCTTTTGCGACACCTTGTGGCCAAGTATTATTCTTTCTTTAACCATGAAGTGACACTTTTTCCAGTTGAGGAACAAGTTCGTCTCCACACATCTTTGGAGAACTTGTCCTAAGTGTACTAAGCATGTCTCAAAGGTATCACCCACAACTGAGAAGTCATCCATAAATACCTCTATTGAATCTTCTACCATGTCAGCAAAAATTGATAGCATGCAACGTTGGAAGGTTGCCGGGGCATTGCCTAACCCGAAGGGCATCCTTTTAAAGTCAAAAGTTCCATAGGGACATGTGAAGGTGGTTTTCTCTTAGTCTTCCGGTGTGATGGAATTTGGTTATAACCAGAATACCCATATAAAAAGCAATACCAACCCCTCTCTGATAGCCTGTCAAGCATTTAATCCATGAACGACATAGGAAATCAATCTTTTTTAGGCCATAAATTTAAATTTCGATAATCCATGCATACTCTCCATCCGGTCACCGATCTAGTCGGCACAAGCTCCCCCTTTTCATTTAGGACTACGATAATACCTCACTTTTTCGATACACATTGCACCGGACTTACCCATTTGCTATCTGCAATAGGGTAGATCACACATGCGTCCAACCACTTGATGATATCCTTTTTTACCACTTCTTGCATTGGTGGGTCCAATCTCTACTAATACTCAACACTAGGCTTACACTCATTATCAAGCTAGATTTTGTGAGTACAAATATCGGGAGGGATGCACTATATCAGTGATGGTCCATCCTATAGCTTTTATATGTTTTCGCAACACTTCAAAGAGCAATTTCACCTGCCATTCAAGCAAGTCAGCTGCAATGATCACCGGTAAAGTGTTATTTTCCCCCAAGAAAGCATATCGGAGATGAGAGGGAAGTGTTTTCAATTCCAGATTAGGTGGTTCTTCTGATGATGACTTTGAGGGAGGACTCTCTCTATTTTTTGGGTCAATATCCAACTTGACTGGAGTCTTTGAATACCCTCTTAAACCTGTCAAAGCAACTACTACCTCCTTATAGCCCTAATTTCGGATCCATCATAATTAGCAAGTACGGCTTCAAGGGGTGTATTCATGCACATCAAATGGCTTACACTAGCTACCGCCTCATCGATAATATCATCAGTAGACAACACATGAATATCACTTAGGTGTTTAATGAATTTGCAAATATTGAAAGTTACTTCATCTTTGTTCACCTAAAACCTCAATTCTCCACTTTCAACATCCACCAATGCTCTCCCGTTGCTAAGAATGGCCTTCCCAAAATAATGGAAATTTCAACATCTATTTCACATTCTAAAATAACAAAATCAGACGAAAAAATGAACCGATCGATCTTCACCAAGATGTCATAAAGTATCCCCATGGGATGTTTGATTGAACGGTCTCCCATCAATAGTCTCATTATGGTTGCTTTCGGTTCACCCAATCCAAGTTGTTTGTATATCGCATAGGGGATTAAGTTAATGCTTGCTCTAGGTCATATAAAGCTTTAGCGAATTGGAGCATGCCTATGGTGCACGGAATGGTGAATGCCCCGAGATCTTCCCTCTTTTTTATCAGCTCCTTAGTCATAATTGCACTACATTTATGGGAAACTTCAATTGTCTCAAAATTCAAACTCCTCTTCTTCGTGACCAACTCTTTTATGAACTTGGCGTATCCCGGCATTTCCAACAATGCTTCCACAAGGGGGAGGTTGATTGATAGTGTTTTGAGCATTGACAAGAACTTCTTGAACTCCTCATTTTAATTTTTCTTCTTTAAACATTGAGGAAATGGTGGAGGTATTTTGGGTAAAGGTTGCATGACTTTTGGAAGTTGAACGTGTTGTTCCACTTCCTTTTGTGGTTCTTTGGCAAGGTTTCGATGAATAAGCAACTCTTGCTCCTCCACGCCTTCAACTTTTTCATGCTTTTGAGCATCTTCATTTCCCATCACATTACCTATTGTTACCTTTCCGCTTCGAGTAACCACAGCCAGCCCTCTATCGTCATCTTCTATCTTTATTTTTGGTTTCAACTAAGCTGATAATAAACTCAGTTGTCCTTCATGAAGTGTCTTGATAGCGTCGGCATGAGAGTTCACTTTACTATTCAATGATGTAAAGTCATCTTTCATCCTTTTCAACAAATCATCTGAACCTTCAACTTTGTCAAGTATGCGTGACGACACAACATTCACCCGGGGACTGCTTGCATTACCTTTTGATTTTGGGCTTTCACTTGAGTGAGTATGGTTTTCCTCGTAATCATATTCCCTTCTCCAATAATCATTTTGCTCGGCCCAATCTTGATATTATCTCATTTGTTCTTCTCCATTATGATAGTTCCAACCTTGATTTCCGCCTCATTGTAGAGAGCGTGGGTGGAAACCCTCCTCATATCTCTTGGAGTTCCAACCTTGATTCTCCCCCGACCTTGAGTAACCGGAAGAAGAACCCTCCTCAACTTTAAACACTCCACATGTCTCTTTCATGTGCTCTTGTAGAAATTCCATTTGGGTCAACATCTTCTTGATGTTTTCATCCCTCTCTTTCGCTTTATCAAGTTGCTTTTGCGTTAATCTAAAATGAAATGGAGAAACTTGATCCTCTTTGGTGTACCACACTTGGTTTATTCTATTCATGTCATCCAGAAGAAACGAAGCTACCTCAAATTATTGTAACATTATTCTTCCTCGTACCAATTGATCAGCCACTCCTTTATTAACCGAATCGAGACTCCGGTAGAAATATTGAAGTAACAAATCATTTGGTAGCCCATGAGTTGGGCACTTAAGTAGGAGCTTCTTGAATCTTACCCACATTTCATGGATGGGTTCCCCCTCCTGTCGCTTGAAACTTTGAATTTCATCTGTAAGTGTCATCATCCTTGATGGAGGAAAGAATTTGTGTTAAATGCTATAACCAGCTCCTCCCATGAGGTGATGGAATTGTTTGGTAACTCGACTAACCACTTATTAGCTTCTCCCATTAAGGACACTGGAAATAACCATAGCCGAATTGACTCTTGTGAAACATTTTTGAATGAAAAAGGGTTGCAAACCTCTGTAAAGTTTCTCACATGCTCATGCGGGTCTTCGTGATCTAGCCCTCCATATAGTCCCCTCATTAGGAGAAGATGAAGAGTTGTGCTAGTGACTTCAAACATCGCATTCTCATCATCTTGTGGGATGCAAATTACACCCATTCCACCCGATTGAGCTGGGTTGTAGACACTATTGATGTTGTTTATACCATCTCAATGACCTGTCTGGCTGTCATTCATGTCTTCCTTACTCATGTTCACTTCTACGTAGTCCAACCAACACTTACACAAAGCAATCAAAACTAATTCAACTACAGCCAACGAATTTGAGAGTGTCAAATCTTCAATCAAAGAATTCTAAGTAATGCTACTCCCCGGTAGCGGCGCCATTTTGATTAACGTATCAAGGCATTTCAGCCAATACTAAATGCCAACGATCATTCGTCACTATAATAACCCAACTATGTAAGTTGGGGTTGATCGCACATGGAGTAGTTACTTTCTTTAAATTCAATAAGAAAAGTACAATGACAACCTCTTCAATCAAACCATTCTTGCACAATTAATGTTCAAATCTCATATTTCAGGTTTTACCTATCAATCCCAAATTTACACTTGAACACAAACAATCAAATATTAGAGTAAAGTTTGGGGAATTGATCAGCCAATTATTGAATCTCAACGAAGTAGATAAATGTTACTGCTCATAATGGGATAATTTGTTGTGGGTAGGTCGAACCATATATAAAGTAACCTTCTCTCGAACAATTCCCCTTTCTATGTTGAATTCTCTCGAACTTCAACACCAATCGAAAGAAGCCCAGCTCTTTACCCTCATCAAATCCACTCTTTCGAGCTTAATACAAAGGATGGATCACTTGTTTCACTCTCTTGAGCGGAAACCAAGGAAATCCACTACTAAGGATGCTAAGATTGTCACCTTGGTTCCACACCTCTCTCTCGAGCAAGTGCACAACACTAAAATTGACACACGAAGTCACGCAATTCAACCTCAAAACACAGCAACAACTTAGACCCACTTCAAATTAACACCATTCTTTGCAACTAACAAACACCCACTAAGTAAATTCAACAATTGGCTTCATGATCAAAACCCCAAGTAGAGGGTTTTAGCCACTCATCTAAAAATGAGAGAATCAAAATCAATTATCACTCCCATAGTTGGGTACAAAATGAGAATTATAGATGAAAATCAATTGACAATCTCCTCTCTTACAAAATCTCTCTCAAAATCTTGCTAAAATCACTCACTCAACCCTTTGGTAGTGTTTTCTCTCTAAGTAATTCCTTTCTTTTGTTCTGAATGAATTTCTCTCTCTAGCCAAAACTAATTTAAATAAGTTTGAAGTGTCATTGCTTATGACTACTCGGCGAAGTAAGTCGGGAGTCACTGACAGATCAGCGAATCGCCGATTGTTCTTCATCTCGCCTTCATTTTTCACTTTTTCTTGGTCTGGCTACTGTAACTTTAGGCGATCCAGGTCGGGATCGCTGAATGACTCCGTGATTCGCCCTTTATCCTTCCATCTCGCCCATCAGCACTTGCTTGAATCTTCTTTAGTACTTTTAGTGACTTGGTTGTCCTTTGTCGACTAGATCGACGATACGCCAAATATAGTTGTTGCTCACCGAATTCACCCCCATTTTAGCTCCGGCATTCTGTAACTTTAGGTGGTATCTTGGCGATTCGCCAAATGACATTGGCGATTTGGCGATTCGCCGAATGACATCATTGATCATCAGGTCTTCATTTCTTCATTCATTTAGCTTGCTTTGTTCCCTTTTTGATCAATAGTGTCCATGTATCATTCCTAATTCGAAATACCTACAATTCAAGGCTTTACATCATTCATTGACACAGAGCATGCATTTGAGGATACTAATTCTGTTAAAATAAAGTCATAAATGAGTCCAAATCATGGACTCATCAAGGGTATCGAGGTAGATCCTAAGAAGATGGATGTGGTTTAGAGTTGTCCTAGACCTTTATCCCCTTCGGATATTCAAAGTTTCTTGGATTTGATTATTTATTATAGAAGGTTTGTGGAAGGGTTTTCTTCGATTGCATCTCCATTGACGGCATTGACCTAAAAGAAGGTCAAGTTCTTATAGTCGAAAGCGTGTGAGAAGAGTTTCCAAGATTTGAAAGATAGACTTACCTCCTCTCTGGTGTTAACTTTACTAGAAAGGTCTGATAGGGTTTTTGTTTATTGTGATGCTTCAAGGATTGGACTAGGGTATGTCCTCATGCAAAATGGAAAGTTTAGTGCTTATGCTTCAAGGCAACTTAAAATTCATGAAAAGAACTATCCTACCCACGATTTGGAGTTAGTGGCGGTTGTTTTTGCCTTAAAGATTTGGAGGCATTACTTATATGGTGTTTATGTTGATGTCTTTACCGACCATAAAAGTTTTTACTATGTGTTTAAGCAAAAGGATCTAAATCTTCGTCAACCTAGATGTCTAGAACTCTTGAAGGATTATGACATGAGTGTTCTCTATCACCCCAATAAGGCGAATGTGGTGGTGGATGATCTTTATCGATTATCGATGGGTAGTGGTTCTCATATCAAGAAAGATAAAAAGGAGTTGGTTCGTGATGCTCATAGGTTCGCCCGATTGGGTGTTCAGTTGGTTGATTCTAATGAAAGTAGTGTTATTTTTTATGATGGTTCAGAATCATCATTTGTGTCAGATGTGAAAGCTAAGCAAGGTCTTGATCTGATTTTGGTAGAGTTAAAAGGAAGCTTTACTTAAGAAATCCATTGAGGCTATCTCCCAAGTGGGAGATGGAGTGCTTCGATATCAAGGTCGGTTGTGTGTTCCAAATGTCACTGAGTTAAGAGAGAAAATCTTATCAAAAGTCCATAGTTCTCTATATTATATTCCCCCGGGAGCCACCAAGATTTACCATAATTTGCGGGAGGTCTATTGGTGGAATGGAATGAAGAAGGATATTGTGGAATTTGTGGCTAAGTGCCCTATTTGTCAACAAGTCAAAGCCGAGCATCAAAATCCAGGAGGTTGTCCCAAGATAATAGTATTCCTACTTGGAAGTGGGAAGATTTGAATATGGACTTAATTGTTGGTTTACGCTGCACCCGACAACAACATGATTCGATTTGGGTTATTGTGGATCATATGACGAAGTCAGCTCATTTCATTACTGTCAAGGTTTCTTATTCGGTGAAAGACTATGCTAAGTTGTATCTAACATATATGGTTAGGTTGCATGGAGTGCCACTATCCATTATCTTCAATTATGGTATCCAATTCACTTCTCAATTTTGAAAGTCTTTCAAAAAGGGTCTTGGTACTCGTGTTAAGCTTAGTACGACCTTTCATCCTCAAACTGATGGACAAGCAAATCATACTATCCAAACTTTGGAAGATATGTTAAGAGTTTGTGTGATTGAATTCAAGGATTATTGGGACGATCATTTGCCTTTGATTTAGTTTGCTTATGATAACAACTACCATTCAAGCATTGGTATGGCTCCATTTGAGGCTTTTTATGGTAGGAGGTGTAGATCTTTTATAGGTTGGTTTGAAGTTGGTGAGATTTCTTTGATAGGTCCTGAATTGATACATGAGGCTATGGAGAAAGTTTGGCTTATTAGAGAAAGGTTGAAAATGGCTCAAAGTTGATAAAATTCCCATGTCAATGTTAGAAGGGGGTATCTTGAATTTGATGTCGATGATTGGGTTTATTTGAAAATCTCACCTATGAAGGGTGTGATGAGATTTGGGAAGAAAAGGAAAGCTTAGTCCCCATTATGTGGGCCCATATAAGATGTTGATGTGTATCGGTAAAGTTGCTTATGAACTTGATTTGCCTAATGACTTAGCATCGGTACATCCGGTTTTCCATGTCTCTTTGTAGAAATGTGTTGGTGATCCGACATCCATAGTACCATTGAAGAATCTTGGTATATAGGAGAGTCTTTCTTATGAAGAAGTTTCGGTTGATATTTTGAATAGGTAAGTTAAAAAGTTGAGAAATAAGAAAGTTGCATCCGTAAAGGTCTTATGAAGGAATCAAAGGGTTGAGGGTGATACTTGGGAGGCCAAGGCTAATATGATATCAGTTATCCCCATCTCTTTCCCTCCGATCCTACTCTAACTTGATGTATTTAGCTCCTTTTGGTTCATCCTTTTGGTTTCATGTGTCTTAGTTATGCTCATGTTTCCTCATGCATGCATATTCATGAAAACTTGTTTTTTGAGAAAATAAGTTGACTTGATTGATTTTTTCATGATTATGTGCATTTGAATATGATTTTCATATGTACCTTATGAAATGATGTTTTGAGTATGGTTATGTGCTTTTGATAAAGTTGCATTCTTGTTGGGCTCCTAGATCCCATCACCTATTTTCTTTGTGTTGCCTTGAGTCCCATTCGAGGACGAATGTTCCCAAGGGGGAGATATTATAAAACCTAGAATTTTGGAAAATGGAGAAAGGACCTTTTTGGGCTGAAGTTTGGTTCTATGGGCCGTAGAAGCTTCTATGGTCGTAGATGGCACTCATATGAAGAGGGAAAATATTTTTTTAAAATCAAGTCCAGTACCCTTTTTACAGTTTACCAGGATGGTCCGTCATCCTATGTATGAGTCGTAGATAGATTTCGTATGTGAGTCTCAGACTTGGTGAATTTTGAGGGTTAAAATTGATTTCTATGGTTGGTGTCTACGGACCGTAGGAAAACCTACAAGCCCGCTATTCTAACATATATAATTCTTGAATCGTATAGGACCTCCATAACATGTTCAATAACATCTAAGTGCTATTCTTTTATTCTTCCACTTGAACACTACCAACAGTCAAAAGAGGGTTTCCTCACCCGTGAAAGAATGGTGTTAGTTTCATTTATGAGCATGTTTTCTACCCATCGAATATAATCGCATCCATTATTTTCTTGAAATAAAAAAAAAGAAATCAAGTGAATATCCAAATATTTTTAAGTGAACAAAATAATTTTTTTAATCTTTAAACGCACACGACTCCAAAACTTACGACTGGAATTTCTTGGAGTCCTTGACGTTTTCATTTTATAATACTCTTTGCATTTACAAACATTTGGTTCAATTGAATATATAGACTTTTCATATTGTTGAGATATGACTATCAAATTTCAAAAATCAAAATATAAAATATAAAAAAAATAGAAGATGAATGAGAAAATGTGGACTGAATAACCATATTTACTGTTGAAGAAAGAGATATAGCTTCATGTAAGGAAGAAAGATATATATTCAGATGAGTTAACAAAAAGAATTGTAGTTCGCCCATAAATGAGCGAACTACCTTTAAAATTTGTGTAATATTGATTTGGGTGAATTTGGAGTTAATAGGGGTTACAAAATTAAAATATGGGAGTTATAGTTCGCCCATAAATAGGGACCTATCCATTTTGGTGTGTGTTTTTAGAGAGGGTCCCTTTAGGTGTTTAGGGTTCAAAAAGTGTGTTTTGATTCCGGACTCTATCAAATGATTTGTTCTCGGTTAAATTTGAATTTTCTAATAACTCTGCTACCCTTTGGGTGCGCACAGGGTAAAACCCCCGCTCCTATGCAATAGCTCGCAAACCACATAGAGAGGTAACCCGCACTAGGCAAGCCCGGTGCGACGAGCTCGACCCAAAAGGCAAACCCCTTGCTTTCGCTAGCAAGGGATTTCGAACTTGAGACCTCCAACATGGAAGTCCCAAGCCCAAACCACTGGGCCACCCCGAAGGGTAGCTTATTATTATTATTATTATTATTATTATTATATTAAAGTTCATTCTCATCAAATTCATACTTAGGTATAGTTAAACTTTTGAACTTATTTGTAACATGTCTTCTAACCTAAGAACCTAAATGTTATCAACTCATTATACTTGGGGGCAGTTTGTTTTCCGTATGGATGTTATCATTAAGATGTTCACCATTTAAAATTATTTGAGAAGGAAAGCATTTCTTAGACTTAAAAAGTTGGGTGGGTCGTGTGTTCAACATTTTGCGTCTTGCAAAATCTCACGGGCTGAAACAAGTCCATATTATGTATCCTCAATATTTTGCTCATGCTAAGGGAGTAAGAATTATTCTGTTGTTATGTCATAATTTGGATATACATTTGTTTGGATATGATGTGTATTTTGAATTGCTCTTTGGGAGAGATGGATTAGAATGATCGAACAAACATTATTATTAACATCATGGATTCGAATTCTACCACAAATAATAAAGGGTGGAGGTGTGGGTTCATTATATGAGTTTCAAGGGGGATTTTTTGGTTATTCAAAAAACAAAAAACAAAAGAGAACCACGCAACAGTAAATTGACACACAAATAAAAAACTGCAGTAATTTCAGGTGCATGTCATAGACAAATTTGAGCACCAGACGGAAATTTTTCGAGTGTTGCTTCACAACCTACTTAAAAGCTTAATTTACAAACGAAGTGGCTGAGATGTTATAAAGCTTTCACGAAAGAAGTGAGACGAGAGAAACAAACTCCAAAGTCACCCGTCCCTTGGAACGCGTATTGATGACAAAATACTCTGGGTATTTTCTTAAAAGCATCAGCAATCCATACCATGGCTTTGATTTAGCTTCAGCGCTAGGATAGTCCTCAGATGTCAAGTATCTCCTCACACGACTATGGTGCCAGGTATTGCTGTAGTGTTCCACCAACTGCAGATGCATAAGCTTGTTATTCAAAAATCCAACTCTAACAACTTACAAAGATTTCTAAGCCAACAATCAAAAATCAGAGAAAGAACAATTTTCCCACAACTATGGCAAACAAGAAGGCAATGATATTTGATAACAGGATGGAAAGACAAAATAATTTACTCTTTCACATCTTTTTAGAGAAAAGACAGTCAAATTGTCAACAAAGAGAACAGCAACTTCACATGTACAGAAGAAAAAACTCATCAAGCACTATAAAACAAGAGGAAAAGCATACAGCTAAAAAATTCCTCCTCCTTCTAGTTCAAAAGCTGAAAAAGATAGTACTCCGACATTATCTACACACCACGCTAATTTAAAGCAAAAGGTTTGATAATGCATGTCTAAGAAGCAAGCAACCATAACAGTTCAATAAATTGTGGGAATTCTTCTCCAAGTATCAGGTCAACATACATTAAAGCCCTCTTCGTAAAATGGCTTTGGAGACTTAATAATCAAAAAGGAAACTAAAAGTCAATGATTGCACAGTGCAATTTGCAGACTTGGTGTGGAATTCCAACAGTGCAATGCGTTGGAATTCCAAAAGAGGACTTTAATTTATGGAGTTCAGTCTTTTATTAAGTATTTCGCATTGATTCGTGTCAAAACTCCCTGCTAAGCTGAAAGGCTTGACATCCTTTTTCAGCTCCATTCTACTTAGGAATGAAACGTTGTAGGAGGCAGTGAAGATCTTTTTCTTCAAACATCCGCAAATGCACTACATTTGGAGGATCCGACATGCATCCATTGACATTTTCTAAGAGTCCAAGCAACATAGCTTTTATTTTGCATGACATTAGCTGGTTATAAGTTGAACATTTGGAATGGTGTGATTGAGAAGGTAAAGAAGAAATAATCTGAAGGGAAAGGTATTTGATATTGGGAGGTAGAATTTTAATTAATATGTGATGGATGCTCTGCCAACATATATGATGTCACTATACCCATCAGAGGTGGAAAAACACCGGACCGAATCAGAATGAACTTTTATAGGAAGACAACAAGAACAAATCCTTTCATTAGATAAAGTGGAAACCAGCCATACTTATTAGAGAAGTTGGAGAACCAGGTAGGGAATTTATGATTACACAACCAAAGTATATTAAAAAGAGGCTGTGAACAACACGGAACTTCTCTATACAAAAGTGGTGATAGACAAATATGGTACATTCCTGAAGCATAAAAGGTGTCTTGGGCTCACATATCAAATTAGTTTTTAAACGCATATCAGGAACCAATGGGAAGCTTTATATGCTAATACTCAGTATAAGGTAGGAACAGTATAAGTATATACTTTTGAGTGTATGTAAGTATGTATGTATGTATGTATGTATGTGTGCGTGTGTATATTATATATAGGTTGAACCTATCGGTGGACCCTTAAAGTTGGCACAAAGTTTCACTTAGACAGCTTAATTGAACTTTATTCATTTTAAACACCTTATGTAGGGCTGCACAGTGTCATTTGAACACTTTGCTGACTCAGCATAGTAATTATTAGGGGTGGCAAATGGGTGGATTGGATCGGATTTGGATGGATTGAATATGGATTGGATCACAATCTACCCATATAGAAAAAAATATGGGTAAATATGGATTTGGTCAAATATGGTTTGGGTAAAAATGGTTGTAACCCACTTTCATTTCCTAAAGCCAAAATATATTAAATCAAAGCTAAGTTGTTAATACCTCAACCCTTACCAATTACCATCCCACCCTACCCCTACAACCCCACCCCTGTACCCCCATCCCCACCCCACCTGCCCCTACCCCAAAAAAAATTAAAATAACATTTTTTTTCGGAAAAAAAAAAAAAATTTAAAAATATTTTTTTGTCAACCCTACCCCTCTCACCCCCCACCACCACCTCCCCCACCCCCAAAAAAAGATTTAAAAACACTTTTTTTTTGAATTTTTTTTCAACCCCCCCCCCCCCCCCCCCCCCCCCCCCCCCCCCCCCCCCCCCCCC
>NC_064288.1:13424333-13556036 GCF_019186545.1 Solanum stenotomum
AAAAAAAAAAAACCGAAAAAATAAAAAAACTTGCCCCCACACCCAATTTTTTATATTTTATTTTCAAAAATAAATAGTGCAATTAGGGATTTTTAAGATAAGAGAGTGATATATGGATTCTCATGTTTACCCATTTTGTCCATATTTGTATGAGCTTAAATAGGGGGGAATATGTCTTGCAGCATCAAACATAGAGCTAAACAGTTAAATAACCTAACAGGAAGGAAAAATATTTCTCTGTCCTAAATATTGTTTAAGAAGAACCCAGAGAAATAAGATGTTAAATTTATACCCTGAGTTTAGTTCATGACTAGAGAAATATGCCAAATACTGATTGATCAGTACTACCAATACAATAAAACAAGAAAGATATGTGCCCCTAGAAACATCATAGGCATTTGCAGAAAATCAGCATAGAACATTATCCAACACATGCAACAGAATTATCTTCCAAGGAAAAAGATACAAACAAATAGGACCTCAAAAGTTGCTGGCCTAATTAGTGCACCTAATAGGCCTAAACAAAATTTCCTTCTGGACTATGAAATTAAATGCTATCGACTGAGGGAGAAACTTATAAGCAGAACTTTTCCATTTTCTTGTAGTTTAGTCTTTAGTTAATAATATTTTGGTCTTTCTGTGACGAGATTTATAAATTTGGAGTTACCTCAGCATGAAGCTTCTCCATTGGCATCCATTCTCCTGGACCACAGAGGTCAGAAAGCACAGTTGCTACAGATGATACAACGTCCTTCTCTTCTAACTGCATCAGCTGTTGGTTGTCAGCATCTCTTTCAATACGTGATCTTCCGTCTATCTTCTTATCTGCGAGAAGTTTAGGCCAAATAAATTCAACGAATCAGATACCAAGTTCTGAAGATAGAAGCTGTAAATCAACATTAACTGAACAAATCATAGAAACCTGAAAATGGGCTCTACCAGAATACACTTTCTTATTTTTTAGGCTAAAGTATTCAATCCCCCCCTGAACTTGAAGTTTTTTATTCGGTGTACACCTAAACTATATTCCATTTTAATTACCCCCGAACTTGTTTATTCCTCCATCACGTACACCTTTTTTGTCCACCTGCTCCTATTGTGACTACACGCGCGCTACAACTGGCAAAAGTGGTGATGTGGATTTCTACCTGGATAAATAATAGTCACCTAGATAAATTAATATGGCAAAAAATAAATATCAAACATTCATTGTTTAAAAGTTATTTTTGAATAAGGGCTGATTTCGCGGAACTCCTTCTGGATTTTGGATTTGGGTTTTTCTAGACGTGAAGTTGGTCGATTAAATTTCAAATTTATCTAAAATTCTTACCAAGTGTTAATCTTTGTTTCCTTTACTTTTCATTTACATTTGCCCTATTTTTCGTTTAGAATATGCCAAATATTAAAGAAAAATGGAGATTTTACGTTTTTTTACCATTGTAGCTTTATGATGTGGCAAAAAATCACTTCCTCACGTGCCTAGTAGAGTGTGTTGTCAATTTCTACGCCAGGTGGACAATAAAGGTGTACGCGATGGAGGAATAAACAAGTTCGGGGGTAATTAAAACGGAATATAATTTAGGTGTACACCGAATAAAAAACTTCAAGTTCAGGTGGGTAATGAATACTTTAGCCTATTTTTTATAAGTCTACCAGAATACACTTTTATAAGATACAAAGGAAAATAACTAAAGCTTGCATATATATGTCTTCCGTATATATGTTAAATGGCTCTTCCCTGGATCACAAGAAGGTTTAATGTGTACATTTCTTTTCTTTTTTTGTTAAGGTAAAGGTTTATTGAAAGAGTACCAAGATGGTACAGAAAGATACAAAGAGACCGACCAGACAAACTGCTACTCTTTCCTACCTAACAATCAAGAAAATCCATGTACTCATCTAGGCTAACTAACATATCGATATTACACCAAAAAATAAAGATTGTGCAAACACTTATGCTTGAATCTTTTCTTTTTAAACTGGTAATGATGTATTCCTCAGCATTAAGGGGTCGTTTGGTGTGAGGGATTAAAAATCATAGTGATGGGATAAGGAAATAGTGATGGGATAAAAAAAAATTATCCTGTTTGGTTGCCATGTTTGGGATAACTTATCCAACCATTTATATCATAGTGATGGGATAAGTTATCCCTGGGATAACTTGTTCCCAACCAAACGACCCCTAAGAGACATGTTGTAGACCATAAAAAAGTGTTGGTTACAAGAAAAAGAGGAAAAGAAATAATTATAGGGATCTTAATAATTCTACAAAAAGGTCTACATCCTCTTGTCCTATTTCTTTACACCAAAAGTAGAAAGACACTACACAATTCCATTTGACTTTTTAAATGGAATTGGATCTATCTTCAAAACATCTCCAATTTCTTTCTCTCCAAACTGTCCATCAGATATATTGTGGGATTATCCTCCACCACTTCTTCTGACTCTTGCTTCCTCCCTCTTTTCATCCAACAGCTTAGCAAGTTAGTTGTATGTGAAGGCATAGTTCATCTTGTCTCAGTATTCTTGAATCTAGATATGTGAGTCTTCTACCCTTCAAAACAAGCTTTATTCCTTTCCAGCCATAAGGTTCAGAAGATGCAAAGTGAAATAGCCTAGCCTTCCATATCTGCTTTGATCCTCTAGGAACCCTTTTGAAATTGCCAGCTTTCTAACAGACCCCTAACATCTTCAAGCAACACCCACGAAATGCCACAAATATTTGAGAAATAATTCCCAACAATGTCTAGAAAATCTGCAATGCAGGAATAGATGTTCAACTGTTTCCTGGTCTTCTTCACATAAGTAGCATACAAGCAACTGTCACACAAAGTAATCCCCCACCCCTCCACTGCAAACCCTCTACAAATTATTTTGAGTTGGACATGCCCCCCTTGTTGCAGTCCATCGCATGCAGCTTTAAATGGAGCTTTAGACTTCCAAATCATTTTCCAACGCCAAGTAATATCTCAAAAATATGTTTCCTTTATCAGCATGTTGTAACAAGTTATAACTGAGAATTTCTATTATTTACTGGCTGTCCAGATCTAGCTCCTAGTTATTCAAATTCCTTCTGAAGTCTACTGGCAAACTGAGTTTGAACAAAAACCCGCAATAGCACCTCTCTCTTTTTCTTTTTTTTTGAATATTTCCCGCAATAGAACCTCTCTTATTAATGGAACAACTAAACAAAATAGGAAATTTTGTCATCAAACTTTGGGGCTTTCAATCAGCCTATTTTGTCCATCTTGATCTTCCATTTTGATTGATACAAGATTGATTAATACCCTGTCTCTGTCAAACATACAGTATTTACATTCCACTTCTGTAATACAATACTCACCATGTCCCTCTTCTTCACATCATTGATACCCCTAGCATTCCAACATAGAATAATGTCCTATTGCCATTGTTCAAGAGGTCAAGTCTGACTGTCTTTAAGATCGATTATTTCAACATGCTTTTAGAACTTCAACATGAAGTGTGAGATAATCAATATGCATACATTCAATGTTGATTTCACATGTTGCCTCTTATCCATTCAAGTTCAAGGTGGCCATTCTAGACCGCATCCACATGTACCATTAACTCTTTCACTCCCTTTGTTTGGATTTGTTTGTGTTAGTTTGACTTGGCACGGAGTTTAAAAAAATGAAGAAGACTTTTAAATCGTGTGGTCTTAAACTAAAGATATGGCTAATACCAAAATGCCCTTTAATCTTGTAGTCTTAAATATGCCATGTGGATGTTGAAATTTAAGTGTTGTCAATTTAGGAAAGAGGCATTCTTCTTGAAACAAACTAAAAGGAAAGTAAGAAAAACAAATCGAAAGAGGAAGTATCTATTTATCCTTCTTTTCGTCAATCAGCGATAGATTCCTTAAGAATGTTGGTAATAGTGATCATGAGCCCTTATTAGATGCCTAAGAAGTTTAAATGCCTCATCGCAAAGGCATATGGATTTGTTCAACATCATGAGTCATCAAAAAGAACACTTTGCAAAAATTGCTTTTCTTTTGGCAGGGCAATTTCCTTCACTCTTTTTATGACTACGGTGTCTGGGCCATCTATCGTGCACCTCGACTAATTCCACGGGATACCATTCACCTCCAACCAGCAAGAGGTACCAAGCAACTTTTTCCACCAAGGCTAGGACATACGGGAAGAATCACCTAGTGTTTCTGTCTCGATTGAAATTTGAGCCTAAGACCTAATAACTCTCAACCACTTCTTTGACCACTAAGTCACACCCTTGGGTCAAGGAAATTTCCTTCCTTTTAAAGCAAGATATCTTTTTTTTTCTTCTTTTTAACAACAGCAGTGTCCAATATTCCATCAAGTACTGACTACATCAAACCAAACAAAGGTCTAGGTGTGACTATTACATATGTACTTTTATATTTTATGAAGGCCATACTGAAAGGGGTGAATGCTTGCTTTTAGCTCCTCATAAATTAAGTCCGGAAAACAAAAGCAATCTCTCTTTTAATAAATACATATAAATTGAATTTCAAAATTTAAAGACCTAACCCATCGGCAGCCACCTAAAGTTGGCACTAATTTTCACTTAGACACTTCGATTAAATTTTGTTCATTTTAGATACCTCATATCATGCTTCATTGTGTCATTTTTGACACTTTTTTGACAATTAGCAAAATATGTAAGGCGTGTGTAACACGCTCGCCGATAACATGTCAAAGTGGCGATTTAAATGAAGACATGTGGTATATATATTGAAAATAGTTTTTAAATAATGAATTTTGAGTAGAAAAAAAAAGGGCCAATCAGTCAATGACATATGTCATTTTTTAAACCCAAATAATTCAAAAAAAAAAAATTTGCACACAACCCACCCTAGATTATCTTCTCTAGCATCCCCACCCTCAAATCCCCAACCCCTTCCCCACCACTTGATCCCTAATCCCTCCCCCCACCCGAATCATCTTCCCCACCACCTCCACCACCTGATCCTCAACCCCTCCTCCCCCCCAAATCATCTTCCCCACCAGCTACCTTGTTCAATCTTTCTCAGTTGTTCTCACTCGGTTCTATGTTTTTTTCAAAATCAAATTAATTATAGCTTGATCTACTATAATTTTAGTTGTTTTTGTTTTAACTAATTAGCACCATCAAATCTACTTCTCCATGTAAGGAGAAGTTTTGGGAGATGGTGGTTAAAAATTGGGGAAGAAGAAGAAAAATATAAAATAAAAATTAATTAAATAAGTTTTTCACGCGCCAAAAGTGAGTGTGATACACTCACTATAACACATCTGCAGAAAGTGTCAAATTGATATAGCGGAGCATGACATGAGGTGTTTAAAATGAACAAAGCCTAGTTAAGGTGTCTAAGTGAAAATTGGTGTCAAATTTAAGTGGCCACATTGGGTTATGCCAAATTTAAAAGAAGAAAGATAAAATGGTAAAGTTTACAGGCTAGTCTTTGTAATAATTTTATTTCATTCAGTATTAATGTTGCACTTTCATTGAAATAGGGCAATTATAGCTTTACTTCATTAATCATTAATTGGTAGATGTCAGTCTCTTACTTCAAGTATTTTCTTAGGTTCCAACTGCACACGAATATCAACAGATAGAAAATGGCCATTATAGTCAGCATGTATAATATTTTAATTTATATAAATAGTACACATATTCTCGGGTTTAAGTGAAAAAGCTAATGCGGCTGTTTTCTACTTGTATGTTCACAACTGGTCCTTTACTTGATTATTCAACTAAGTTGATTAGTAGTTTACATTTCTTACAACTTAAGATCACTGATATCAGAAAAATGTGTCAAAAACAATCTATTGGCAAGTATAATTGATAAAGGAAGAAAATATGAGCATCATTGATTGAGCAAAAAA
Source organism: Solanum stenotomum (assembly GCF_019186545.1). Taxonomy (NCBI): domain Eukaryota; kingdom Viridiplantae; phylum Streptophyta; class Magnoliopsida; order Solanales; family Solanaceae; genus Solanum; species Solanum stenotomum. The sequence continues at coordinate 13,430,201 of NC_064288.1, forward strand.
TAAGTTGGCTGAAGACTCAATACTGCAATAGAAAGAGAGAAGCTCCAACATTCAATTATTGTCATTTACCATTATTTTATGTGTTCCACCCCAAAAGTCACAACGGAAAATCAAAAGGAATATAAAGCTCTATATTCACTAAATAACTGGTTTTTACCTGAAATACTAGCGGGGGTTGACGAGGGTAGAGGGTGGCAGGGCCTGAATTGGGGAAGGGAGGGGAGGTGCTTGGAGTGAGGAAAACAAAGGGATTACCTTGGTTGGGTAATGCACAGGGTGATCGTGTAGCACCCACTTGGGGGAAGATAAGGTGGCAGAGCTGGGTGGAGTGGGTTCAGTTGCTTTGGGGCTTGATGGGGAAGGAGTGGGTAGCTTTTGAGGCTGGAAAAAATGAATCAGCGGGAGGTGCAGGGAAGGGAACTGGGTTGGTGTCAAGAGAGGTGTCCTTGGTGACATTAATTTAGGCAGAAGGTCCTCAAGTACTTTATTTTTCTGAACTGAAGGGGAGATTCATTCAGATTCGGTAAAGCATATGGGATTTCTAAGTAAGATACCCTCGCCTTTTCAAATACATGAAGGACCCCCAAGTGTGTTGTACCTTATCAAACAAACAAAAGGACCCAGTTGTGTTTTCATCTGCTATTGGACAATAATTAAGAAAAATAAAGATGGTTGAACTTCGAGTTTCCAAAAAAAAAAAAAAAAAAAGGTTACAGGAAGCACAAGAACTCAAACATTGGTTTGATATGAGTTGTGATGAAAAACTCATATGCTAGACGGAGAGCATTTCAAAACCAAGACAATATTAAGGTCATAAACTGAGAAACGAAGCTTAGCCCTGGAAAACTATTTGGATTAGTAAGGCACCCAAAACTCAAATGCTTCTCTTGGATCATGGCATATGGGAAATGTCTCACCCTTGACAATGTTCAAAAGAGAGGCATTATACTTTGCAACAAGTGCTCTCTTTGTGAAGAGGAAGCAGAGGATGTCAATCACCTATTTCTTCATTGTTGTTTCACTAGACAGACTTGGCACTTTCTCCTTATTATTTTGGGTATTCATTGGTGCATGCCTAAAATACAGCGGGTGGATTTTCTGTTATCCTGGCATAATTTGGAATCCATCCTGGCAGACTGGCAGTAGTATGGTGGGTTATATGGAGAGAAAGTAACGCAAGATTATTTGAAGACAAGTAGGAATATATAGTTAAAATCTTAAACTCAAGTGTATATTTTAGCTTAGTTTTTGTTGCAATATAGCTGTGTCATATGTTTTAGAGCCTGATACTATGATTGACTTTCTTAGTTCTTTAGATTCACGGTAAGGTTCTCTTTTCGGAGTTACTTAATACAGCATTCTCTTAATGCTGGCTGTTCATTTACATCAATAAAATACCTAATTACTTATCAAATAATAGTATTGAGAAACAAAGATTTGTGTCGTGATTGGTAACATATTAGGTAACTACCACTAAAAAGTGTAAAGATATGGCACATAGGCCTAACTCAACCCCAAAAGCTAGTCATGAGGGGAGGATTGCCCAAGTCCATGTAAGGAGACCATCAGTCCATTCCCCAACCAATGTGGAACTTTTACCCACTCTAACACTCCCCTTCAGGCACAGGCCCAACTGGAGCGTGAATCGGAAGCCCAAACGGGAATGGACCTAGCACTGATACCATGTAAAGATATAGCACCTGGGCCTAACTCAACCCCAAAAGCTTGCTCATGAGGGGAGGATTGTCCAAGTCCACATAAGGAGACCACCAGTCCATTCCCCAACCAATGTGGGACTTTTACCCACTCTAACAAGAAATAACACTAAGAAACTAAATCAGACAGGTGAAGACAGTCTAGCAGAAAGGATCCTCAGACTCCGACCAAGAGGTGGGGGCTTTGAGATATCAAAGGGAACAGATTGGAACACTGATACTAAATCAAAACCAGTTAATGAGCTGGTTCTGAGCGATAGAAGGCTACAGAAAAATGCCTTCTACAGTACATGATCATTGTGAAGCTTATTTTCCCAAAAAAGAAGAGAGAGATCATTGATGAAACTTAAATCCTTGAAAAAGCCTAGACAGTGTACAATGGATTTGCACATTCCAGAAGCATAATGCACCAAATGGTACACAGTCACGGGCATTATAGTCAATCCTATGAAGTTGTTTTCCCTGTCACAATGCCACTGGCGTACACTCAGTGCTAAGGACCAACAGTTCATCAACAATGTCATTTAAGAACAGGAGCAAACTTATGATCTGAAAACTTCATGCGTAAAAACAAAAAGAGTTTAAAGCCTAATCTACACATCTTTTTGTTCCAGAAACTATTACCAAAGGCCTATATAAAAAAAAAAAATGAGTCTATTTACCTACATTAAGCATCCCGTAAATCCATCTGCAGGGACTAAGGAAATAGAACAAACAATCACCATATAATGAAGGAAAGAAAGTTTCCTGTCCGTTGTATCAACTAGAATAGGATAATTCAACAGCTATAATACATATCCACAAAATTTGTCCAAGTGAATCACGGATCATAAACCACATAAATGTCTATAGTTATATTTACAGTCAGCAAAGATGGTCAATAGCTACTTACACCAACTAAAGATGAGTTTTAACTAGTTGATGCTTCACAAGCAACAAAAATCATCTGTATGGCACGCAAATAATTGATGAGAATATGATTCCCACCAAAATCTCAGTCATAGTTCCACATACAGAAGTGCACGAAGAGTTTAATTGAATATAACAATCCAAATGAAAAGAAGAACCGATGTCCAAATCTATCATCTAAGTCGAGAATCAACAATAAAGAACCTATTTTTATTGAAAAGAAGTAAAATGAAACAGATAAAACTACTAACCCAGATGCGCAGGAACCGCAATCTTCCCACTAGAACCACCAGAGCCATATCCATACCCACCACCCTCAATACCATCCCCTCTCCTCATCTTCTTAGTTCCAGAACCAGCTTCCCCACCATCATCATCATCATACTCCTCCTCATAATACTCCCTCCCTCTTAACAAACCCTTTTTCCCAGCCCCACTATAACCCACCGGCGGAGGCAAGGGCATATGCGGTTGATGATGTTGATGATGATGCGGCACCATAGGAGAACCCCCGGCTGGATAGTTCACATTCACATGATGTCTAGGCCCAATTGGTCCACCTAAGATACTGCGAATTGGAAGAAGGAAATAAAACTCCTTATCTCCGATCTGAAGTAAATCCTGTGAATCAAGTTTCACCGGTGGATTACCAGGAAGATGGAGGACACCTTCAACGAAACAACCGTTCTTCCCCAACACTTCGAGAGCAAAACGACGTCGTTGGAAGTCGTAGAAGATACGAGCGTGGTGACGCGAGATGTTCATTCCACCGCCGAGAGAGGATAAGTCAACATCGACGGTTGACTTCTTGGAGTTGCGGCCGAGGATTATGGAGTATGTCTGCATGTAATACTCGAAATCTTCGCCTTGTAGCTTAGCGAATCCTGCTTCCACATCGCTTCCACTGCTACTTCCCATTTCATAGGGCAAACAAGATAATTAAGCGGATTTCGATTACGATTCTATTCTATATAGAAAGACAACGGAAGGAGAAAAGGCAGAAAGATGATTTGTGGGCATTGCAGACTTGACAAGGGAAAGACGAAAGACTCTGCTTGGGATTTCCTATTTTGTTAAACCTTGGAGTAACTACTCTACTATACTTGAGTACTTACTAGGGAATGGCACGATATGGTATGATATGATACGATAAATTAAAGATATTAATTTGTTTTGAATTTGTTTCGAACATGCTTATATTATTATGGCGATTTATTATATACCTTTTTTTTGAAAATGTAACTAATACTATCTTTAGAAGTACAAATAGTCACACAATCTAGCGTGGTGCGCATGTGCCTGTCCGATTTGTACGAGCCTACACGTATAATTTATTTATTTATTTTACTATTTTTATCTTTGTCTTCTCTTTCTTCCTCGCCTAAATACTTTATTTTTGCCTTTATTTTCTCTCTTATTCACTTGAATGACTTCATTTACGACCCACTCTTCTGAATTTGTAAGGATATTAAAAAATTGTTACGGCGAATCAAGAAGATAAAATAGTGACATTGCTTAAAAAGTTAGTGAAAGAGTGGGGACATAAACAACAACAAAAACCAACGTTATCATCCATTATGATTTCATGCCACTTATCATATCATTATATCATTGACATGAATTCTAAACTTAATTCCTCTTTTTCTCAGCTTCAATTAGCCCCGTCTAAGCATCCCCTTTCTTCTGATTTGTTAGATACCGGTCTATTTGAATGGGTTGGGATATTTGGATTAAAGAAATATCTTTTTTAGTGAATCACCTTGATATTGATCAATTTTGTTGTGTGTTAATATGAGTCAAAACTAGTGGAAAATTTCTCATATAATGATGAAATTGATTGAGAAATTGTAGAATTGTGATTTTAAAAGGGGAAAAGGTATGAAATATAATCGAACTTTGACCGAAATTGTTGTAACAATACCGAACTTTGGAAAGGACCTTTTACCCCCTGCACTATTTATTAAATATCGGATCAACGGATAAGATTGTGCCACGTGTCCCTATTTAGTCTTCCATTAGAGTGAAGGGCATATATACTCTAGTTTTTAGACGGCAGGGGCACCAATGTCCCAAAAGTATGACGAAGGGTATATACATACCATTTATGATAGTTCGAGGGTATATTTTTCCTTTTTTCTCTTTAAACTATTTCTAATTGTACAGGGGTATATTTGACCCTTTTCCATTTATTTAATTCCTAAAGTAATAAAAATGTACAAAATTGAAGAGACAAATAGAAAGATGTTATAAATCCATTAAATAGTGGATTGTCCATTTGATTTATTCATGAATTAGTTGTATTCATATATGTATATTTCCAAGGTGACATGAACCTTTGTTGATAACTATGTACCTACTAATTTGGGCATTTAACATAATGGTCTTTGGGTGATATCTCAACACTATACACTATAAATAGAGATATCATTCACCATTTGTAGGATACACTTGAATAAAAAGATAAGTCATCTCCGTCATCTACTTATCTTGTCTTCTTCTCTTTATAGTTATATTGTTCTGAGCTTAGTTTTATAACATGTTATCAGCACAAATGTTTTACCATGGAGAAATGACCTTAAGGTAAGTTGATCAAGAGATTGGTTATGAAATCCTCCACTACTCACGATTAACTTTGGAACTTGGGTTAACAAAATGAACGGGAGGTTTATATAACTATGTAATCTCTCAATATTAGTACTTTGTTATCTTTGTTTTCTTTAAATACTCATTTTATTGTTGGTTGGTTGGTTGGTGTTTCTCATATGTCACGCAGAAGTGGAATATCTTATATTAGAACATATAGTTTATAAATTATATTTCGTATATATCTTCTTCATATATGTACTTTAAGGACTTGGGGTGAGTCTTAATGTAATTTGGCTTATTATGTCATTAGTTGAGGATGAGACGGTGAATTCAAGTCTCATTGCACCAAAGGGTTAAGACATCATTTTAAAGTATGATGCACTATAATGAAAAATATTTAAGGATAAGACGGTAGATTTATGTTCTATCGCACCAAGAGGGTAAGACATCAATTTGAGTTTTGATGCACCATGATGATAAGGTTCGAGTCCCATAGAATTATGGTCTAACACGCCTTATATGGATAAGACATTGAGTTTGAGTCTCAATGCACCATAGTGATAATAAAATGATGACTAAGACAAAAATAGTATATATTTAATGAAAAGTCTTGAAATCTGTCCCATTGAATTTGCTCCATTCCTTGAAAAGAATGTGGTAGCAACGTATGATAACTTTGAAATCACCCATTTGACTTGTTTCATTCTATCGTATTAATATGGTAGCAATGAATAATTAGTTTGAAAGACGACACATGATTAAATGTATGACTAAGGGTGTGGAGGGACATAATTATAATAGTCATCATTGTGGTAATTATAAAAGGAAGAACAATATAGATTCTCCAAATGGTCCTTCAAAATGTGAAGGTAATTTTTATCATCAAAATAATATGAAAGGTCATTGAACCTATGGTTGTTGTCGACCTAATAATTTGATAAGATTTATACCATCAAAAGAAAGGAAGATAAAGTGGTGGTACACTTGATTTTTCAAAAGTTATGTTGACGTGTGTCATGCAAAAATGATAAATTTTAAGGACATGACAATGAGCTTATAATACAAATTTATGAAGCACATACAAATGATTAGTTCATTCCTTAAAAAGAATGTGACTTGTAATAAACATGATGATTGCTCGACCATTCTGAAAGTGAATGTGTCAAAATATAAAGGAAAAAAAATATGAAAAAGAACATATTCATGTATTATTGAAAATATGCCACAACTTACCTCTACGGGAGGTTTGAAAGAAATAAATAAATTTTATTTGGCAGGATTGGTCAATGGTCATGTACATTTTATATGTCATAAATATTATGGTATGTTTATTGTGAACTACCGAAAGACCAAAATAAAGAAGTAATTATTGCCTATAAAGGTTGTGGTCATGACCAATATAATATTATTGTGTGGCGATATAAATTTGTCATTGGTTGTGTACCTATGGTACGACAAAAGCAAAGTAAGAAATATGTCTTGCTTGTAATGATTTTGACCATGACAATAATGATATAATTTTCTCCTTGAAGGAGATGTTCATCATATGAATGGCGTCATGGAATATGTGATAGTACACAAAATTAATTGTAAGCTCTCTAAAGAGTTATTGTGTTATTATAAGAGAAATAATATTAGGATTGTAGTAAGTCTCAAGAGAAACTTTTTAAGTTTCAGATGAATTGAAAAGAAATATTGAGACTATAAAGTATGAAAAGATTTAATATCTTCAGATTACTCCAGCCAAAGTGGATTATAAATATTTATGTAAAAGGTTACTCTCCTTTTCCTCTTGTTTGTTATATACAAACATGAGCATGATGACGAAATCACATGCAAAAGTAAACTATAAGGGGTCGTTTGGTAGGCCGCATTAGAAGAAATAGTCCATGTATTAGGTAAGGTATTATTTAGTAATTAGTACTATGTTTGGTAGGAATTTGGGCCTATGTATAACTAATCCATGGATAAGTTAAACCTCCTACATGGTATTATAGGATATATTACTAATACTTTCATTTGGGGGTATTAGTAAAACATAGGATATAATACTATGGGATAAGTCTATGTAAAGATAAAAATATCCCTCAAATCATTTTAATTATTTTGTTTATTTTATGATTTATATTTGTACTAGTAAATTTATTTAAATAAATTAGCTTACAAATTATTTAGAAAGAGTTGTTTGTTACTGAATAAATCCAATACAAATTTGAAATTTGAGTTGTTTATTTGTATATGACGTTTGTGATCTTGCTAATCCCTGTGTTATTAATCTTTGTACCAAACGACCCCTAAGTGTACGAAAATAAAGATCAGTTGGCATGACCGGTTGACCATTCTGGTTTAAATGTGATGCAAAAGTAATTGAGAATTTACGTGGTTATATATTGAAGAAATAAAAGATTCTTCAAGAATTTTCTTGTGTTGCTTATTTTTATGATAAAATGATCATTGTGCCAGCTAAGGTTAGGACTGTATCCCCTAATGTTTTGGAACATATAACAAAAAAAAGGTAATATGGGCCCGTTCACCTTCCATGTGGACCGTCTGCAATTATATGATTTTGATAATTACATTTATGCGATGGTCACATGTGCTTTGATACCAACTTACAAATTGATTATTATAAAGTCGTTTGCTCGAATTGTTAAATCAAGAGCATGTTCTAAAGTATGAAATTATATTGATAATGTTGGTTGGTTTAGCAGAAATTGTATGTCTCAAATTATAGCTAAATCATTAGTTATGAGAACAAATTTTCCAAAAAGAAATTTGGTATGAGATAAATTTATTTAACATGTAGCAACACTTGTACACATCAAGCCAACAAAGGCCCCCCTATCAAAATTAGTTCAGGGTCAGTAACCAAATGATTTTCATCTAGAACGTTGAATGTTTGGTTATGATTTAATTACTCCACCACACACAAAGATGAATTCTCAAATGATGTTGGGATGAATGTTAGATTTTCTAACATTAGGGGAAGAGATGACTGATAGCCGAAAATTACATGAGAAGTGAATTATGAATTATCTAGATCCTCGTTAAAAAAAAATAATAATGTTAACTTGAAGTTCAAGGGGAATTCTTTTGCATAATGTTGCAAATCTATTGCTAGATGAATTTACTGACCCTATGATATAATTCAGCTGCAAATGCTCCAATGAGAAGTCCTTGAAGGACAAAGTCTATGATACGCCTGAAGTGTAATAGACCTGTAAAACTCCTTGAAGAAGGAGAGGAGCAAATGATCAATATGTCATGATAATGAGGCAAGTTCTATAAAAGATCACCACGACATAACACTTCATAAAACCTTGAAAAAGGTTCATGTACCAGAAAAATGATGAAAAAGGAAGAGGTCTCGATAAGTTATGTCATATTGGAATCGATATCAAATAACCATCGACGGTATCTTTGATATAAAGTAGCGCTCAATATGTAAATCGTGATGAGGATCTTGAATTCACATTTGTCACATAGTGTGGACAAATAAATGATTGGCCAAATAAAATGCATAATTCAAGTATAATTTATTTCACTTAGAAAAGAGACGTTTTGGACTGATGGTTCATAAATCAAGATATAATGTCAGTGGGTATAAATAAATTATAATGCGATAGTATAACCGTAAGATATCAAGTATGGCTTGTTTCTTGGGGCATAAAGATTTTTCACGACAGTCCTAACATTATTGGAGATGTTTTCTTCTATGGTGGATGCAATGAGATTTATTTTGATCTGGCAATATATGAAAACTTGAATGCATATAATGAATAATTGTCATGTCTAGCTAGACAATGAAGGTTATATAAAAATCCTCGAAGCATATAAAAGTTTGAAAGAAAATTTTTCAATAAAGCTTCAAGAATCCTTATATGCATTGAAATAATCAAGGAAGAAAGGGTACAAAAAATGACCTTATTTGTCCTTGCATTTTTATGAAAAAGGTCAGGATCTGAATTTGTTATAATAATTGTGTATGTTGATGACTTGAACATATTTAGCACTCTTAAAGAGCTTTCAAAGTTGCTGAATGTTTGAAAAGGGAATCTAAAATGAAAAGATCGTGGTAAGACACAATTTTGTCTTGACCTATAGATTGAGAATTTCACAAATGAAATATTTGTCCATCAATCAACATACACAGAAAAATTTTCATGCGATTTTATATGGATAAATCACATTCATTTAGTACTCTAATGATTATGAGATCACTTGACATATATAAAGATTCATTTTGATCTCAAAAGAAGGATAAAGAGCTTATTGGTGATGAAACTCCATATTTTATAGTGCAATCGGGGCACTAATGCACCTTGCTAATAATACTCGACTAGATATTTATTTTGCAGTAAGTTTACTGGCAAGATTCAGTTCCTCCCCAACAAAAAGACATTGAAATGATGTTAAGAACATACTTGAATATCTTCGAGGGACCATAGACATGAGTTTATTCTATTCCGATGAATCCAAGTCAGAATTGATTGGTTACGCAGATGCAGAATATTTATCTGAGCCGCATAAAGTCCGCTTTAAAAAAGGCTATTTATTTACATGTGGAGGCATAATAATATATTGGAGATCAATGAAGCAAACGTTGGTAGCCACTTCTTCAAACAATGCAGAAACAAATAGCCCTCCATGAAGCAAGTCGAGAGTGCGTCTGGTTTAGATCAATGATACACCATATTCAGGAAATGTGTGATTTTTCTTTGAAAAAGAATATACCAACCATAATGTACGAAGATAATCATCTGCAAATGAAAATGTCCATAAGATGATTGTTGCTACGAACAAGTTGAATAAGCAATTTATTTACAGCAACGAGGTCGCAAATAGAGTGATTTTCAAGAATTTATTCAACTAAGCTCAAAGCCCCATCATATCCATGAAACCAGAAAATGATATATCAGAATGAGTTCAATCATGCAACATCTTCGTGAATGTGATTTGATCACAAATACATTGTCAATATTTGAAAAGTTGGTATATAAGATTGGATGACATCATCACAAGAAATTATGTGATGTTTTGATCAGGGGAGTAAAATACGCGTTGCACTCTTTTTTCTTGACCAAGGTTTTGTCCCACTAGATTTTCCTACAAGGTTTTTATTGAGGCAACAACTAATGAGTATCAAAAGATATGCATACTCTTTTTCCTTCACTAGAATTTTTTCTCACATGGTTTTTTCTAGTAAGGTTTTAACAAGGCACATTATCTATGGACATCCAAGGGGGAGTGTTATAAATCCATTGAATAGCGGATTGTCCATTTGATTTATTCATGAATTAGTTGTATTCATGTATGCATATTTCCAAGGTGACATGAACCTTTGTGTAAGTATGTACCTACTAGTTTGGACATTTAACATGGCGGCCTTTGAGTGATATCTCAACACTATAAATAGAGATATCATTCACCATTTGTAGGATACACCTGAATAAAAAGAAAAGTCTTCTCCTTCATCTACTTATCTTGTCTTCTTCTCTTTATATTTATATTGTCCTAAGCTTGATTTTATAACAAAAGAAAAGATAAAATAAAATAATAATGTACAATCTTCATTTTATTTTCTTGACTTTTACATTAAAAATAATAGTCCATTTTAACAAGTTAAGAGATTTTTAATTTCTTAAAACATAGTAATCCTATCATTAAGTAATACTAGTACTCAAACTTAAATTTCAAAGGATAATCAAAATAATTCAATAAAACAAACTCTGAATACATAATTTATTTAGTTTAAATATAAAGTTTGTTTTAATTGTTCTTTAATTTTTTATTGTATAACATTGTTTAAATCTATCAATATGTAATAGCAAAAAAAATCATTTTAACGATTGATTTGGTGTGATCGTGATTCATGTTATTATTTTAATATTTTCCTCTCATTTTGTATTTACTTATTATTTTATAATTCTATTTTATTTTTTACTCTATATATTTATAGTAGCTCTATTAGTATCCCATTATGTAATTATGACACCCTGTCCGTTGGACGTTGGAGTTAACTCATACTTTTGGAAGGATGCTTTGTGAGTTATTTTGATTGCACAAAGTTCGTATGCTAAGTGTTAGAGTTAAGAAAGTTGCGAAATAAAAGTTGGTAAAAATTATTGTAAATGGAGTTAAGGAATTTTTCGAGATTTTGGGTTTAAATGTTTTATCGATTTTCTCTCAGTATATGAGGAGTAAGAATGCCCATGACCTATCAAATCGAAGGTTTACGAATCTAATTTTCAACACACTAAATTGTTCGTATATAACTTCAGAAAAGAGAAATATTCATATTTTCATGAGACTGCACAAGCAGACACCTAGAAGTGGGATTTCCCTAATTCCTAAGTTGGTGGTCCTTTATACCATCTTCTTCGTCTTTTCCTTTTCTCATTAATAACAGTTGAAAATCCAGAAAAACTCATAACCTACCTTCCAAATACTCCACGGGGTTGAAAATCTAAGCACCCAAGGGGTATTTAGAAGGTGGGTTATGAGTTTTTCTAGGTTTTCAATTGTTATTAATAATAATAATTAAAAGGCGAAGAATGTAGTCTTTTATAAAGACCACCAACTTAGGAACGGGGGGGAGGGGGGACCCACTTCGAGGTGTCTGCTATGCAGTCTTACGAAAATGTGAATATCTCTCTACTCTGAAGTCATATGGACAAACGGTTTAGTGCGTTGGAAACTAGACTCGTAGACCTTCGATTTGATAGGTCATGCACATTCTAACTCTTCATATAGTGGGAGAAAATCGATGAGACATTTAACCTAAAATCTCAGAGAATTCCTCACTAGCATTGACAATAACTTTTGTCAATTTTTATTTCACAACTTTCTTTTTTGGTAGACTTAACATATAAAGTTTGTGGAATTAAAATAACTCACAAAACATCCTTCCTAATATGTTAAGAAGTCTTAGTTTATTCCAAAGCACGAGTTAATTCTAATATTCAAATAGGTGAGATATCACAGTAACACCAAAAAATAATATAACCTATACATATATAATATTTATGTGAGGAATATAATACATACTATCATATAACACATTATAGCATAATACGTAACTATTATCCAAATAGAGTGCAGAGGAAAATGATTATGCAATAAGTAATCAGAATGTTGTATTTTGTAGATTAAACTGTTTTATACAATGGAACCTCCATTTTAATCTCAAAATTATTCAAGAAATATGCCAATAATCCTCCCTAATTAAAAAAAAAAAAAAGGGCGAGAAGTAGCCGTGTTTCCAGTTTCAGTCTCGTCATCATTTTCTTCTTCCTTGGCATCTCTTTCAGACAATACATTTCACTTTCTCCCATATTTAGGATAACAAAGGTCCCATTTTTCGCGTTTTACAAGCTTCTTGTCCCACTTTTCTCTCTTAACAACTACCCAAAACTAACCAAAAATCCTCTCTGTATACATTACCATCTTTCTCTATCAACCATACACCAGAATAATGCTATAGACTGTACACTAGTGTGAGGCTACTTAGAGTGACAAAACACACATTGTGAGCTGGAAAATATGTTATTTTTAGCTTCAATTCTGGATCTATTGTGAAAAAGAAAAACCCCATTTCGAATTTTTACCCAAAAAAACCAAATGGGGGTTTTGGTAGATTCTTGGTGTTTCTGTAATGGAGGTGGCAAGTCTGAGAGAATGAAAGCTTCCATTTTTTCCACTAAAGGTCCTGCTATGGTACATATTGCTGGTAGTGTTACTGGTTTCTTGATCCACCGGAATCTTTTGCTCACTACTCATGCTATTCTCCCTTCTGTTGCTGTTGCTGAAGCTGCTGAGATCCGCCTCCAAAATGGTGTCGCCGCTTGCCTTTTCCCTCACAGGTCCGTCTAGTAAAAGTTATTGTATCTTCTTGTTCACACGCTAAAAGATAAAAGGTTTCCCTTGTCGTTTTACCTCTAGACTTGGAGTTCCATTAGTATAAAATTAGTTGTAGTTGTTGTTTAGGCCCTAACAAATGTTGGTTGTACCTAAAACTGCATTGAATAATTGGTCGGCTGGCTGTTACCAGCGTGTTTGGAATCTCTGAAACTATATTCTCTTTGTGTGCAACTTTGTCTTGATGTAGAATTTGATATCATTTCAAGCTCCAAAACTGGTAGTAGTCTTTATTTGTGTGTGTGTATATATAGGGGTACATGAAAGAGCATACTCAGTCAGTTAAACACTTCTCTCTTTGAACTATTATTGTCCTTCCACCAAAAATTATGTTTGGAACGATTTCTGAAGAGATTGAAGTAGCTGTGCCTGCCAGTGAAGCTTGGAAGGTATATGGCACGCTTCAATTGGCCAATATTGTGGTCAAAGAGCTCCCTCATGTCCTACACAAGGTTGATGTAATTGAAGGTGATGGCGGTACTGGGACAGTCCTCAAACTAACCTTTCCACCTGGCACTCCGCTGTTTACCTATTCCAAGGAAAGATTTTCTGTTGTGGATGATGAGAATCGGGTAAAAGTAGCTCTGGTGGTGGAAGGTGGGCTTCTTGATCACGGATTCACTTTCTTTCAGGTGCGCTTTGATGTCATAGAGAAGTATGAAACAACATGCATCACCAAAGCCACGATTGAGTATGAGGTCAAGCAAGAAACAGCTGCTAATGTTTCATTTGTTAGTATTCAAACTTTTGTGACCATAATGGAAGCTGTTGCTAAGTATCTAACTCAGCAGAAAGATGGTCAATAATCTCCCCGATCCCTTTGTTTCTGTTAAGCCCGTGAGGATGTTAATTCATGAAATTGCTTCATACTAGCAGAAGACAGAAAGCTTGTCTGTATTTGTGTATTGAATTTAGCTTGTACCATTTGCCTCCTAGAAGGGGAAAATGAATAAATAAGAACCTCACAATCGCTGATTATTAGAAATGGAATAACTAGCATCACAGGATAGTAATTAGCTGTCTACGACCCTATTACGGAAAAGATGCGGGAGTTTCTTAAAAATTTGGTCAAGGTTTGAGGATGAGATAGTTTCTATTGTGTGTCTCTGATGATTGTTATGCGGAGTTTCTTGTTCAGAGTCACAGAAATTTCAAAATAACGTACGTACTAACAAGGCTGTCAAAATATAGTCAATCATAAAATTAGATCTGGATTTGTGATATATATTTCTTTCTCCAACCTAATCACACATTGATGAAATTTAGATTGTTAGTTACTAGTGCTGACATTTCAACAGAAGTTTTGACAATTTTGTTAACTCATTTAATTCATGGTATTATGATGTCTGGTATTTTGGCTAATTGGTGTTCCAACATGGAGGTTATCAGATGGGTCATGACTTGGCCTGAAAAGGGCCCCGGCCCCGTACCGGCTCGAGACCTGTCCCGCCGGTCCTGGTCCCGTGTGGTGAGGCGGGTTGGGAGGTTAGGGGGATAGGGAACCTGGGATGGGACGGTTTGGTTTTATGTCTCGGTCGACCCGGCCCGGTTTGGCCCGGTCCCATCCCGGCTGAACCGGCGTGGGCTTGGGGGACAAATTTAATTATGACTGTTGTACAATGTGTATGCGCAACAGAATTGGTGTCTTGCTTGTGTGTGCTCTGGTTTCATCGAATACGAAAATAAACCAGCTTCACAAAGAGTACCATGCATTAATATTGCATATGATCTTCTGAAAACAAAGTTAAGAAATCCGTGTGTACAGTTTTTGCCTGTGGTTATCTATTTCACAGAGAGATGAAGAAACTCGAAGGATAGGATGAAGATCATGTAAATAGTTCACTAGAATCTGATGTTTTTCTGAAGATCAATGGGCATTCTATCTGGGGAAGAACTTAACGTTTGAGTGACTATAAGTTACATTCAGTACGTCTTAAAATTGTTAGCTTTCTGATAAGTGAATGCTTTTATGCATTGTAGTTTTTTATAATTTTGTCCATTGGTAACACAAGTTCAGCCTTTTGCTAGCTGTCTCAATTTTATGCATCTGATTTTATACCCTTCTATTGCAGATTCTTTATAACCAGTTCTGTATTAGATCTGACAATAGTTGGCCTTGATGTCATGGATGGAGACACAAATGCACATCTTCAGCAGCCTCACTACCTAAAAACCTGTTCCAAACCTAATTTGGAGCTAGGTAATGTCATTTACCTGCTAGGATTTAGCGAGGAAAAGGAGTTGACAGTTGGTGAAGGAAAAGTGATAATAGCCACTGATAATCTTATAAAGCTGTCAACTGATGGCATAAGCTGGAGGCCAGGTTCTGCTGGTTTTGATGCTCATGGCAATCTTGCATTCATGGTATGTGACCCTATGAAGCTTGCGACATCTCCCAACTCAAAATCCTCAACCACTTCAGCATCCTCTTCATCATCAAAGAAGAAGGAATGTCCCATGCAATTTGGTATACCTATCCCCATAATATGTGACTGGTTAAACCAGCATTGGGAGGGAAACCTTGATGACCTCAACAAACCCAAGTTACCAATAATTCGGTTGATGTCAGCTGGTCAAAAGAGTGATCATTCTTGTGCTTCCTTCACGATGAGGCGTGTTTTTAAGTCAACTGAAGCTGAAAATGGGGGGACGCCATCATCATCAAACAGATTGTCAAAACCTAGAGAGCAGTCTGGCCCAAGCTGTTCCGCCGTTGCAACTAATATGGAAGAGGAAGCATTAACTACTGATCCTCATGCTGTCACTCATGTACATGGAATTCCAACTCCTGAAATTTATGGATCACCAAATTTAACTTCAATACCCGTTAGGATGAAGGAAGGTACTCACATCCAGCTTTTAGATATCAACTTTCCACCCAGGATTGCGAAATTTTCTGGCTCACCGCAACCTGCCAGAAGAATCCGTTCCAGCTTTGGTGAAAATTTTGTCAACAAACCTCCCTTGGAGCATCCAGTAAGAAAAGGTGACCTATGGCAATCCAATCCCGTGGCAGATGCTGAGATTGCTTCAACTGGATCTGTAAATGGGATCCAGAGTGAAGTTCAATCAAGTTCTTCTCCTATAAGGATATTGGAAATGGAAAATGGATACAGTAGTGACGGAGAGATAACAATGTATTCTGCGGAAACTGCTGAAAGTCGAAATTTTCCAAGTCCTAGAGAGGGAAGGTTTCAACAGGTAGGGAGGAGCCAAAGTTGTGTGAACTACAATAGATGGGGAACAGCCCAACAAAATGCGGGTGCTCGCAGAGCAATGCTACAACAACAGCAGAGGAGCAGTATGCAAGGAAGGAAAGTCTACTCCCAAGGGGCGAATTCTCAGAGGAGTAATGACTATTTTAACCCGACCGTATCTTCAATCATGAAGAAACGGAACAACATGGAGCCACAGACCAGACCCCGTCAAAGTGCAGTAAATTCATCACCAAAATGGAATTTCTGATTTACAAACTTTAGATAAAATCATTCTTTCGAGGCAAGCTCTCCTTTTTCGGGCTTACACTGTAACTATATATTGTGCTACACGTGCAAATGTATTTCGAGAAGAAGAAAATTTTAGTAAAGGCAGTATAATCATCTGTGATGTACAGCAGAGGATCTATGGAATACTTAAATTTATGGCTGCATGCACACATGTCCTCCATGACATGTGTGCCTCTTATTAATAGTAGAAAAAAGTACCTACTTTTCGTTTAGAGGAAGAGATAAAGTATACATAGCCTAAAAAATACAATATTTCTTTCTTTATTATCTGTTGAGTTATCTACCTTTAGTGAAATCTTTGTTAGTTTATATGTTGCTAATTTTTAAAATTAGAAGAGCTTGTTAAATTTTGAGGTACACCGGTTGAAATATCTTTAATGTCAGTGTCATAAACTGATTGTCTGATTCCACTGTCCATAGTAATTCCTATTACCTTACGGCATACTTATTTTGCTTAAACGGCAATCAGAATACTTTCAACATCACCACATTCCATCAGAGTAGAGAAATGTTCACCAACAGGCTAGTGAATATTTTAACCTTACAAAACAGTGCACACCATTTTCATAAAACGGATCCCCACCACCTCTGGCCACTTATGAACTTAATATTGATACAATACAACACAATATAAGATAATACAATACGATACATTATAAGAAAATACTGAAAAATCATCAAAACAGAGTGTGAAGTCCCAATGAGTCGAGCGTGAGTATGGCCAAACTGTGTATACCCCACCCAAGTAAGTTTTATAAATATTATTATAACAGGAAAAAATGAGGTGTCTTTTAGACCAAGTTATTCACACCACAAGTGGAGGCTACAAAAACATCATCAGAATATCACATAGGAACAAAGAATACAAAAACTCATTCATCCAAATTCTCTGTGATTCTAAAGCTCGCCGAAGAAGGAAATCAGGATTTAACAACACAGACAAGATGTCAATAGGATGCCCAGGCTGGATTCTGTGAAATCGGCTTTGAGTCAAACCATCCCATGTCATCCATGAACCTCTTAATCAAATGACCTGCTGCATAAGCAACACCTGAGACCATACCTGCAGCTATAACATAAGACAAAATAGTCTTGAAGTATTTACTGAACTTATTTGCTCTTTGTGTATAAGCCTTTGCAGCAGCAAGTATGATAACACACAGAAGAGAAGCCGCGGCAACTGCTATAAGTTTGTAGTCCCTGTCATCACTCTTCCGAAATGTGAAGCCATATATTACAGGGGGGATAAGTCCAAACACAAAATATGACAACATGGCAAAAGTAGCATGGAGGAGGAAGTTTTTTCTTTGGCCAAGTAGTTCTCCGTATCGATCTACTTGGTAATTGGAACCTCCTCCAACACTATATTTCAAGTCCACCAACTGCAAGTTTGATAATAGTTAAGAAGCAAGAATTAAAGCAGAAGCAGAAAGGAAGGTAGAACAAGAGTCAGCAAGTGTAAACAACACAATACTTACATTTTGACAAATGACAAAAAGTCCACCTATCAAATTTGCCACTCCAATAGTAACAATCTTCACTGCAGTATCAAGATAAATCTATAAGTGAGCCATTCTTATTCTGTCAAGATATAGGAGCTAAAAGAATTAAAGCCCTTGGTTTTTTCAGTTTTAATAGCTTTGTTATAAGCAATTAAGCATCAGCATTATCCATAGAAGTCATAATTCTTAGTTTTTCAGTTGTAATTGCTTTGTAATTGAGTCCCACATCGATGGTGGGATGGGGACTTGAGAGATCCTCCCCTCATGATCTAGCTTTAGGGGTAAAGTTAGGCTACCTGATGTTGGGTCCCAATATTATATTACCCATGCTCCAATTGCAGTAGGGGATTGGGGTTGAGTTCCACATCGGTGGTGGGATGGGGACATAGTCTACTTTACTACTTATATGGTCTTGAGAGATCCTCCCCGTGAGTTAGATTTTGGGGTTGAGTTAGGCCCAAAGTTCATTTCTTTAACAAGCTCGACAACAAAAATAAGGTCTCAATGACTTACTTGTGTCAGCATCAGATGCAGCTGCAGAGGAGACCACTCCCAAGCTTGTGATTGCCTCTATTAAACCTCCATATACTATGCATTTTACAATCTCCAGTGATCTGGAATCTTTAACTTCAACTGGAAGTATTGGTCTTCGTGGGTTGTTGGAATGCCCTGTTGATGGAGAAGCTCTTGGGTCTTCCAATATAGGAATTCGGTAATCATCTCCTGCATTATGTAGCTATTTATGAAAACATATTTCCCAACAAACTTTGTAACATAATATGAACACCTAATCTCTAATGCTTTGCAATACTCAACTGACATACAACTACAGACGCTGAACTAATAATGTTCAAATGATACATGTATAGGATTGGAAAAATCTGATGCACCACATGAGTACTGGAATACAAATGTTTTGCTACATATCTTCAAGTTTCCCAGCACTCTCACCTTTACTCTCTATAATTTCAGTTGGTGACTTCTTGGAAGGCATTATCCCTGGAATGAAGCCACCTGAAAAGTGGTCCGATTTCCCAAAGATTAGTAGAAAGAAAATAAAACATAGGAAAAAGTCTTCGCCTCATGTCACTTTCAACAAGTAATGCAGTACATGTAAAACTTCTTGCCATTGACATGTTAAGCACTAACCAAGATGCATGTTCAAATGTTGAAACTGGCTAAAAGAGAAGATTAAGATCTTTTCGTGTTACTAGAATGTTGAGAGACACAGGGCAGGTAACTAACAATATCAAGAATGTGTAACAATATTAGACATTGTTCTCATACTAATTGTGAAGTAAAGTAATGCATCAGAAAAATCCAAGACCCCAACTTATAGGATTGATCAGCTAAGCAATACATTGTCCTAATGTTATCCATAACTATTTGAACTAGAAAGCGGTACAAATTAATGACTGAACTAATCATACATGAAAGTAGTTACAGGTTTACAACACACACTGAAATGATTTGAAGTGAATAAAGTATCATGACTAAATAAATACCTTCATTTATGTTTGGGAGATGTGGTTCTCTGGCTATTTCTGTACTAGTAGTTCCTCCTCCATTTCCAAATATTGGGAACGGATTGAGCTTCTTTCCTGCAGA
Organism: Solanum stenotomum; assembly: GCF_019186545.1. Lineage (NCBI taxonomy): Eukaryota > Viridiplantae > Streptophyta > Magnoliopsida > Solanales > Solanaceae > Solanum > Solanum stenotomum. The sequence continues at coordinate 13,449,944 of NC_064288.1, forward strand.
AATTTAACAAGATACACATACCAGTCATCATCATGTGTTGATGAGAGATACTCATAGATCAGAAGAATATATATATATACCTATACGTACGAAAACACTGAAGCATGAGAGGCATCCAAGTAGCTCCGGTTTTTGGTCATGATGATCATCATCAGTTTCTATTATAATCCTTCTTTCTCGTTTTACCCTTCGAAGGACAACTTTAGTTATACGAGAAGTACACTTTGGACAGTATGCATTATGTGTGTGTTTTAGCTTATCAACTGCTGTTGTGTCAAAGAACTCCAACTCAACAGTTTCTTCCTCAACTTGTTCAATGATTGTTTCATTTCCACTTCCTTTTCTGATTGAAGAACTTGATTGTGAATCATGTCCTTGTGAATTAGGTGGAAGCCATACACCAGGAAGAATTTCTCCCTTACCATATTTTCCCGTTTCATCGAGTGAATTTTGTCCATATAAAAGTGGCTCACATACACCAGAAAGAATTTGATTTTCCGTCTCATCGAGTAAATTTTGTCCATGTAAAAGTGGAACACATACGTCCGAAATAATTTCACCCTTAGGATTTCCCGTCTCTACGGGTGAATTTTTTCCATGTAAAAGTGGAACACATACAGTAGAAAGAATTTCACCCTTGGGATTTCCTGTCTCATTTATTTGTCCATTAGCATTTCCCGTGTGATCATCACCATTGAGAACAACGTGAAAGTCTACAGCGTCAATTACTGAAAGAGGAACACAAGTTAGGTTCATTAACTTGTAAAATAAAATAAAATGTATTACACAATTGTGTAAGTCCGCAAAATAATTTGACTCACTACAATAAATAACTTAACTTAGTATTAACTTTTAGCGACAATAATAAATATGTATATTAACAAACAATATTAAAGCCTTTATTGGCATTATTGAATTCAATGTTGCTATAAGTTTTAGGAACATTTACAAAGAGCGTTAATTACCTGTAAAATAAACATATTTAACAATAATTAGATTATTACCGCTAAAGATTATTTTTGGTGTAGTGACTTATGTATTGTAGAGTGGAATAGAAAGTAAAATAGTAGTTGAAAAATGATTTAGAAGCTTAGTATTGTTATGAAGATATATATTAAACTAGTTCATCCTCCTCCTTTAGAATTAGCAAAGGAAATTGTAATGGTTTGAGGAAAATTGAAGTGGCCTACATTTATAGATTAACAAAAACCAAAGGAAATAGAGAAGAAGCTCACAATCAGTCACGTCTTGTTAGCTATAAACTTGCTGGCAGATTTTTATTTTCAAATTCCTAGTTTCGTTGTCATATATAATTTAATCCAGCTATTAGCTGACTTTAATTGAATATATATATATGACCCAAGAAACATAGGACCTATACTAGAACAAAAAGGACATTTGTGACAGTAGATTTTTTTTAATATTGTCTTAAAAAATATTTAGCAATAACTGAGTTAATGTTCTTACGTCCAAAGTCACTAATTAAGCCTTAAACGATATTAAGAATGTTGATTATAAATACTCATATTTATTATTGTTGCTAAATATATAATATACCATAAAATAATTTCCACAAAATCCTTTATTTTTTATAATGCTAAAGTCAAACTTTATTAAGAAGCCTTAATTAATTTTTTCTTCTTCAAAATATCATACATATTAACATGATTCAAGCTTTATTTATATCTCGAAATATTTGAATTCTAAGAACTAATAAGAACATATTTGAATTCTAAGAACTAATAAGAAAATATACTACTATAAGGTAATCTTTTAAAAAAACAATAATTTCAAACACCTCCCTTCACGTATTGCTCTATCACACTGATCTCCCCCGTGATTTACCATATTACACAAAACTAAAACTTGATATCAAAATAAAATTTTATTCTTCCAATATGTTTACAGCAATGTTTGAAAATTTGAGTATGAGAAAAAAAAAAAAAATTGAACGGGGTGTTTGCCGTTTGGTCAAGAAAATTATGAATATTTTTTTAATTTTTATTTTATTTTATCATAAATATTCAATATTTGAAGGAATATTACCATAGAATTAATTAAGGAGGCCAAAAGCTGCTTCAATGGTTTTACCATTTAGCCAGTACTAATATTGACTTCACATTAGTTGAGGAAATGAATTTTTAAAAATATTTATGAGCTAGCTAGATTTGGACGTTGAGTTAAACCTAAGATATATTACCTTCATGAAAGTAGACGCTATTTTTAAGCTTGTCCTTGCTCGCCTCTTCCTCATCACTGCTAGACGATACTTCATCTTCATTAACAACACCACGATCAACGTTGGCAGAGCGTCGAGCTTCACGTATGATGAGTGTCTCCTCCACCGTCTCCTCCGCCATCCAGTTGTGTTGCGCGGCCACCTCCATTGGAATATTAATTTTAATTATGTGGCACTAAGACTTGTGAAATGGTATATATGCGCGCAGCACGCTACAACTCAAGTTGCATCTCTCTAACAGCCAAATTCATGTGATATAAATAGACAACAATTTAGTCAATTATTAAATCTTATTTTAGTTTTTAAAAAATAGGTAATAAATGAAGGTGGTTAGGAGAGAAGTGTGAAAAAAACAAGTAAACGCCTACTTGGTCTATATAAGAGGGGAAAAAGAACGTGATAATTAAGGGTGTTTTTTTTTCTAGATTGAAGTTATAAAATTATATATATTAGATGTTGTACGCTATCGATTTCTTTGTATGTTTACTTCTTTATATTTGAACTCTCTTGATGCAGAGGCGTATTTAGGATTTTACTAAGATGAGTGCACTATATTACGAAAAGATGGATTTAAGATATATGATTTGATTTTTAGGTTCTTATCACTAAACATAAAACAATTTTCTTTTAGGAATTTTTAATATAACAGACTTGAAATTTTGAAAGATTACAAAAAATAAATAAAATTAAAACGCTAAAAGTGCTATCAATATTCACTTAGAGAGATATGACCCAATTTTAAAAATTAAAAAAAAATAAAAATAGATATAACATTTAAGTTTATAATCTCACTTAGAGGGATCATCCAATAATCATTGCATTAATCACTACATGATACTTCGAGCATAGGTTCACACATCTATAATTTAAGTAGTTTTATAAAAAAAATACAACGCTAATATATATGAGTTAACGTGTATTCAGTAACCCCCTAAATACGCCTCTGGCTTAATAAAAATTCCGACTCCACTACTAATTAAAAATATGAAATAATTAACTTACACATCAATATGAACGTACGTACTTAACTATTGATTTTGGTTATGCTAAGGACAAAGGAACATGATAATCTTAAAAAAGATCTTCGAGTAGTTGTTTAGACATATAATTGGGGATTACAGATTGTCTCCGGGTAATGATTCTTCTATGTAGCGTAGACTTAGAAAAAAATATATGTAATGCATGTCTACAACGTGGCTATACCTGTCTAAATGTCTTTAGTCAAGTTTCTTCCAATTTAATACTAGCTTCTTACTCCCTCCGTCCCATTTTATGTGGCAACATTTGACCGGGCACGGAGTTTAAGAAATAAATGAAGACTTTGAAATGTTTACCAAATTGCCCTTTTAAAAAGTAGACTCAATTTCTCTCTCCTCATAAATGTATTGGAGTATTATTTTAAGATTAAGTGGGACCAACAAGGATAAAAAAGGAATTGTACCTTTAAATACTTTCCATATAAGGAAATGTGACATTCTTTTTGGGACTGACCAAAAAGGAAATGTTGCCACATAAAATGGGACGGAGGGAGTAATATTTAAATCCAAGTACTAGGTCACTACATATATAGTTGACCTGACTTAGTTGATTTCAGATATGAGATTCACACCATAGGCCTCCTCATATTAATTGAACTCTCGCGGAAATTTCATAAATAACAAAGAGATTAAATTTAATAAGTCCCTTATCTACGGTTTGCTTAATTATTCTTTATAATTATAATTTCATTTTCTATAGATATTTTCGTTTATATAATTCACTTGTCAATATACAAACAAAGTAAATATATACAAATTATGTATTTACATTTATACAACATCAGATGTATCAACATGATAATTATATACAAGTTATGGTAAGCATATACAAATTATGAATTTATACAATTAGGAGTCGAATTATACAAATTCTAGATGTGGGTCACATAACTATATATAATTGTAAGTTAGCGACGAATGATAATTTAATTAAATTGTAGCTACGTTAACTAATTAACTAGTATATGTTTGCTTATCCGCGTAATTTTCATCTAATTGACATGACACTATAATAAATAAACAATTTAGTGGTAAGAATAAAATTTTCGCTATATTATATTTAACGATAATAATAAATATGAGTATTTATAATTAATACTCTGTATAAATACTGCTAAAAACTTTAGTAACTCTAGATATAATAATATTATTAACTCAATTATCGTTAAATATTTCTGCGAAAGAAAAAAATTCAATCATCCTACTTAAAGAGAGAGAATTTAGAATAGACCAGAATCTCCCTCCCTAACCACTAGATATCTCTTTTGTTGTAGTGTGAATTAAGTGTGAACTAGATTATCCATATTCCTCCACCTCCATTATTATGATGAAGCACATGTTAATCACTGTCAAGGCAACGCCAGGAGTCCAGGGATATATATTATTAGTATGATTAATCCTGAAAATTATGAAGAAATTTTTTCATGTAATTAACAGTCTGCCAATGAGAAAACGAAAAACTAATTTGATATTTAAAATTAATTTGAACTTGCAAGATTAGTTTGTGGCTTCATGTTTTTAATTATTGACATAGATATACTCGGATAATATTGTTCACCAAAACTTGAATATATAACAGGAGATTATATAAACTATAGTCTGTACATAGGCTATTGCATCGGACACCAAATCGACTCAATTTACTATAGTGGAAATATGTATTAATTAAGCTCGATTAAGTAATAGAAGCATATATAAACACATTGGAGTAATATATTTATCGGAAAAGGGCCAAAAAAAATATTCTTGGACTATTCGGAGAGGTTTAAATATAACCCTCATTCACCTATTGAACTAAAAATACTCCTTGATCCATCTTTTTGGTCTATTTTTACCCTTAAAACTAATCGTCTTTTCCTTTTTAGTTATTATTATTTATTACGTGACATCCTACTGAATAAGATTAAATCTCAACCCATTATCCCCTATCCACTCCGACCCATATTCATAGCCTCATGACCCAAACCCAATTAATATACTAGTTGTTCACTTGTGAAGTCTAACAGAAATTGAATAATTTTTTCTTAGTGGAAGAAAATGCTGATAATGCAAAAGGTTCCATGGCTGATAAGAGGAGAGAATGAGGAAAGTAATGAGGAGTATGAACCAAAAGTGGCTTCATTCGGGTCTTACCACCACAGAAAGGAGAAGCTCAAGTTCGTTGAAGATTTCCGGATCCGTTTTCAAAAAAAGAGGATCTTTTAATTGGGTTCGGGTCATGATATTATCAGAGGTGAAGTCAGAATTTTGAGTTTGTGGGTTCTTAATTACAAGCAAGACTACCATCTCAACAAGTTCCGATTTTTAATATATTTATTTAATTTTCTAGTACAAATACAAGATTAATGAAAAAGTTATTGGGTTCGTCGAAACCCACGAACCCCACCTAACTCTGCCTCTAGGTGCAACTAGTGGGTTTCAAACCCATATGTAAGGAGCACAAGGCTTTGAAAGTAGCATAAACACCACTGGGCCATTCTCCAATTTATGTATGTAGGTTCACACCTTCATAACTACATATTTATTTCGGATTTTTTAGAACAAAAACAGAATCTATGAAAAATTTACTAGATTTACGCTAGTTTGCAATATTACGTCTCTATCATACTTTGGGCCTCATTTACATATATGTGCCTCTTGCATATACATGTATGTATCTGAGATATAACTAAAAGTCATTACTTAAGGATTGTGTCTAATTAAGGGATATAATTGAAACCATTAATTAAGGAGAAAATCATACTTGTAACAATGTAACGACTTGACCCGATCGTTATGAGTAAGCCAATAGTGAAAGAATTTGGGCAAAAAAACTTTTCAGATAGCGACTTAAATATTTTTAGTCAGGCTAGCCAATAGTGATGTTTCCTTATAGCTAAGGTATTAAGGAGTCCATATGAATTTTCATATTTGAATTCGGGTAAGTATTACCCTCAAAATTGATCTTGGCATGGAAGGTTATTTCAGCACATCAAGTGAAGAAGCTGTGTTGTTAAAATTTGGTTTTTCGGAGTTTGAAACTCTGAAATTTCGTCGAGTATGCTATAACGGATGGCCTCCCTCTATAGTGGATTGTGCAGAACGCTATAATAGGGTAAGTTCCACTATAACAACACCATATAGCGAGCTAGGATGCTATAGTGGGTCAAATCAAAATTTATAGCAGAAACAACCCAAAAACTCTTATTTTCTCCACTTTGTGTTCTTGGAGTTGGGAGTGTCGATTTTGGGCAGTTTGCACTTGTTTTTCACGAATTTCATCAATAAAGGTAAGAATTTGACTCCTCAACCTTGTGCATTGATTCTTAAGACTTAGAATCTAAGTTATTTCCGAGGGAGGGGGTGGACATGATTGATGGTGGAAAAAGTTCTAAGTTGGGGAAGAGAATCATATTTTTGGCCTGAGGTTAGGATTTGTTAATAATTTGGGTAATTATTAGGTCATTAGTGATTGATTATTGTTTGTATTATTTGTTTTAGACCAAAAACAAGGTGAGACACTTCTCAAGGGGAAAGATCAGGTTATTTAGAGTTTTCAAAAGGCTTGATTCGAGGTAGTGATTGTTGTATATTTCCGATTTATGTATGTTTGCATGTCTACTCTCTGTAGTATCATTTGTGCAATGCATGGTAGAAAGGCATTCAATATGACATCATGTAGGTAATCTCATGCAATGAACTTGTTACTCTGGCTTATGGTTTCAAGTGGTCTTATTCATTGTGCTATGTGATTGTACTTGATTGTTGGTTGACTCAGGTACCATGCTCGTACACTAACTATGGATAACTTGGGTACCAAGCTAGCGGGTACACTAACTATAGATAACTTGAGTACTTCGGTGGTACACTAACAATTTGGATTCGGGTTCCATAAGAGGTCTAGATATGTGATTGTGATTCCATGAGAGGATCAAACATTTGCATTTGTTATCATGTGAGACATGGATCCAGGTCATGACATGTAACTGAGAGTCTATGTGGGCTGTTACTTGTTGTTGTATGCATTCATCTATGTTACTGTATTGTAGTGAACTATTTACATTCATATCTTGGGTTAGTCGTGCGATCCTATCATTACATTGTGATTGTGTACTGATACTGCACTTGCTTTTTTCCTTGTTGAGTACGTGGAATCTTCCAGCGGTTAATTTAAGACCTCAATTAAGGGAAATTTGATTTTGAATCCAATGGTGAACTACATCTTTCAGGCTGCCATGGATTCCTCTATTTCTCTTGTCCATCTCTTCGGACACAGACATTAGACTTAGTTTTATGTTTAGTTTCGGGATTGCATGCTGAGTCTTGATTATAGAGTTTTGGTATAATGATTTTTAGTTCTTAGAGGTTGCTTTCCATGTTAATTGTTTTTGGACTATTGAGTTGAGTTTTTGGGGACTCAATCCTTTAGTTGTCTAAACTGTTATTTCCTATTTATTGATAAATTTAATTTTATTTAAACGGTGTTGAGTTGGTTTTGGATTAGTCTTTGGTTCTCCCACCATATGGTTTAGTTTGGATGCCACTCACAATGATATGGGTCGTGACAAACAACTTTAGATGATATGACATATTGTTTGATAACGTTCAAATATACTTCTTGAAAAGAAATATAAACGATCGTATGCAATATATTTACCCAACTATGAGTCGGGGTCGATCCCACAGAGAATATGGAAGAATATTGTCAATAGCAAATATTTAACTCGCTAGTCGTTATATAACAATGGGGGGGGGGGGTTTAATTTGAAATAAAATAAACAAACAATAAAAGATAGCTTTGAACTAAGTATTTATTTATATTCAGATTATTAAAAGTAACTAGGAATGTGTTCCCCATAAGCTCATAACGCAGTAATCCTAGTAATCGCAATCATTCTCTAGTGTATTACATGCAAAGTGATAAGTTAGGTATCTCTAAATCCTTGATCCGGCATCTAGAGAATTTCACCCCGCACCTTGATCCGGCTACGTGTGTATAATTTACTAACCCTTACCTTTCCCTCATATTAGACATCATAATCGATGTTTGGCTTAGTTATTACTTCGCACCAATCGATACTAGCCTATTAAATAGTATCCCACTAAATCTATGTTGATAATTCTTTTCTTGTTGATTACCTCCTTGATCCAGCAAGTAGCAACAAGGCGAGTTCTAACGCGTGCACTCGTTAAAATGACTTTTAAACGAAAGAATTATCAATGCATGCAAAATACTATTCAAGAATTGCTTATTTACTATTCATACATTGTTAATCGTTCATGGTTCCCACAACCCTAGTTATGAAAGTTAGTTACTCATTATCTCAAGAACACAATCAAAATTCATTAAAATAAACATGCTTGTGTTAATCATAAAAAGTTAAGAACAATAGCTAAACTATCTTTTATTAATCACATACAAATAAATAATAAATGAGAAGAAAGAATAAACCACAATTCTCCGGCCTCCACGGCGGCTCTTCCAAAGTTCCTAAGCTAGAAGAAAATTTATATTCGGTCTTGTATCTTGGCTCTTGGCTTTTTTTTAATAATTATTTTTATGCACTATTTATAGATGTAGGAACCCTAAAATAAAACAATTGAGTTCAAGACAAATTAGGAAATTAAAACCCAAACAGAATTGAATTCCTACGTTTTACGCATGAACAGTAACCACCATAGACTTCCGCCGCCTTCAATAGTTGGAGTCTTGGAGATGCCTTCAATGATTGCCACGTGGCAGCATATTCTTTTTCAATTTGAACGCTGCAACTTTATATTTTATATAATATTATATTAAATTTAATTCATTAAACTGCCTGTTTGATTTCCTTCTTCAACCTTCCATCTTTAATTCGTTTTAGCTTCAAACTTCTTCAACTTTACGTCAATTTACTCCTACAAATAAAATACACTATTTAGCACAATTTATAAAATTAATGCTCAAAAAGAACAAATATAAATAATAAATATAAGGCAAATAATGATTAAAAATATATATTTTTAGCCTCACATCACATATCACAACTCCTAAAAAAATCAAAACAATCAAAATCCTTCTTAGTTTAGCGATTCAACAAATTAGACTTCTTAATTCGGAAACATGTACACCTTTTAAATTCATAAATCTTTTTCAGATAACACTCACTGGCAAAGACCTCGGAATGATAACTCATCACATGTCTCATCACGACGTTCATAATCAATGCATTCAAGCAATATCACACCACATGGAAGAGACAACAAATCATACAATTCAAGTCCACAATTCATGCTTTCAAGTATTTCATCAATCAATCATCAAGGGTCACAATAATGCATTATCATGTTCATCACATAGCCTTTTTCATTTCAACCCCTTTTTATTCATATAGATATAACAAGTGGACAATTTAAACCCTTCACCTCATTGTCATTACTCCCAACACGCAATTAACGAAGGAAACATAAGAATCCAACTATAATACAAGGTTTAGGAAGTCACTTGGCTTAAATCAATCAACTATTACTCCAATAGTTGAGTCTTCCTCTGTGAATCACTTCTGAAGCCACACAATCTATAATTACCAAGTATTTACAATATTATTTTTGGAAACAACAATATCCCCCAACAATCTTCTTGAAAGGTTGGTCAATCAACACAAAACCCAATTCCAAAAGTAAGGTTTGAACTCAAAATTTAATACTTGAAGACATTATTCAAGGCTATAGGAACTCAGTAGGGAAAATCATCTCGAAAAAGGTCTTAAAAACTGTTCAAAATCTCCATTTAGCTAAGAATTTGGGTTCTTGAAAAACCTCATAACCTCATCCTTTACCAATCAAAACCTCATATTTTGATGTTAAAACTCATAAATAATCAAAGGAAAATGCAGGTTTAGGATCAAGAGCACTTACCCAATTGATCTAGCATAAAAATCCCTTCAAAATTCACCACCAAAGATTCGTTCGGAACACCGCACACACAAACCACATATCCAAATCAATTATACTCGACATTTCGGACTCAAAGGAACCATCAAAATATGAATTTTAGGTCTGCTTAACCCAACATCCGTGACAATCACAAGAAATTAACTCATGCCTAAAAAGGCTTAAACAAACTCGAGACCTCTTAAAAAATCAACCAAGACCTCACCTAGGCCTAAATCATCCCCCGAATCAAATGGAACTTTAGAAATCCCGATACGAGCATCTGAATCCCGAATGTTGACCAAAGTCAATCCAAAGGCTAAATTTTCATAATTTCACAATTTTGGACCTCAAATCCTCAAAAAGACTCGGAATCAAAAGTCGACAACTCTCACGGATAAAATTTCACATTTCGGGTCTGATGAAATCGACAGAATCCCATTTCGATACTCGAAACTCCAAAAGACACAGAAAATCACTTTCTTAGAAACTTAGCATTTCAAGCTCAAAACATACCAACATGGCCGACTCAACAAGATCAGGGGCCTAAAGCCAAACCTTAAAGAGAGGCCCTAATATTTTGAGAAGTATTTTGTTTCTTTAAGCTCTTTAATAATTTTATTCTTAACTTCACTTGCCAATAAGTTTAATAATTCACTTTGTATATTATGTCCAAGGTAATGACTATGAATTTTGTCATGCTTATTCTTCGAATATGTTCTTGCATAGCTGGATCAAATTTATTAATCATTTCAATTAGGTTTTAAAAATTACCGTTACTTTCTTGATAGATCTTTCCATTTGTTCCCCTAAATGCTAAATTATTTTTCCCAAGAGTTTTGGTCACGTCAAGAATTCTTGACAATACATTTTTCCATGGCACTTTATCTCTATCAATTTGTTCCTGCACAACTTTATCAATTATTTTTTTAATGCAATCTCATTTCTAAATCAATACACGTGCTCATATTATTAATAATATGGTCATTCTTTACTTCATGGACTTTGAGCTTAACACTAAGATTTCTCCAGTCATTACTACCTTCACTAGCTAGTTTACTATTACAAATAATAGAAGTTGTGCTAAATAATTTACAACAAAAACAAAAAATTTTATCCAAATCTTTAGAGTAGATTAATCATTTTCTTTCATGCTTTTCTCTGTTTACCAATCTTTTAATATAGTGTGTTGTAGAAAAATATCGTACGTATTTATCTTGTGGAAAATTTATATCAGCCATTCTAAATGGTCCCTTCTCTACTAATTGATCTCTTAATTTTGTATCTACATTATTCCATTGACTTGGATCATATATATTTTTAGGGATGCAACTATTTGAATTATTTAGGAGTTCTTGATATCGGGAACAATGTCACATTTTCACCAACTTCTTCTAGATTTTCTTCTTGGATATTATTATTATCATCTAACTCAATTTTATTGGTGACTTGTTCATTTGAAGAACATCCTCCAATATTTTTTTATTCGAAATTTTTATTATTTGTTAAAAATCTATCAAGGGCTCTTTTTTAAGATTTATTTAATTCTTCAAGTTTTCTCTCTTTTTGCAAAATCGAAATCATGTTTTCTAGTTTATATATTAAAATTGAATAATAATCAAAACAAATTACATATACTTATGAACTAAGAATATCAACAATAACATTTTTTCAAGAAAAACTATAAAATCTCTTACACGTTTTTTTTTTCTCAAAAAATTAATTTAATATTTTTAATAATATATTCAGTACTTTTTTTTTAAATGGGGCCCCAAAAAATATGGGGACCCAAGCGGTGGCTTTAGTGGCCTAGTGGTTAAGACTACCCTGCATACCAAAAATCTCAACTTTTAACTCGGAGTTCAAAATCAACTTTTCAAAATCCATCAAAAACGACTTGAGGTCGACATCGAGAGGGGAAAATGGTAATTTTCACGGAAAAATAAAAAATAATCAACTGGGTCATTACAATAATATGATAACAAAATAATAATAATAATAATAATAATAATAATAATAATAATAATAATAATAATTAAAATTGAAGCCAACTGGTTATGAAACAAGTTGCGGCAATCATGAAATCAAACTACAAATCCATTCATAACATGTCATGCCTTTCAATGATTGGCAATTGTTTAGCCATCATTACCCCTTAATAATTACTCCCTTGATAGATTTTGTGACCTTAGGTTTTCAGAAACCAACTTAAACTACAACATATATATTGAATATTTATATTGCTAGTAATTCAATTCTTTACCCCCACCAATATAATACAATATTGACTGATAATTTAGTATGCAACAATTAAAGTTGTGAACGAAAGATTTTGGAGCTTTACCTTAATGTCGTTTTTTGTTCCTCGTCGATGTGAACATGGAGGAGCTCTCCCAGGTTTCTTTTCTCTTTTAAAAATAATAATGATTATGAATCAAAAGTGCTAAATCTCACTAACTTATTCTAATATATATGGGTCAGGGTCATAGTGTATTAAATTAGTTTCAAACTTGACCCATCATTTACTTACTAAATTAATTATTTAAAATTATTTGTCATTTAAATAAATGTAGTTAAATGAATAGTTCAAAATTTTCATTTAAAATTTATGAAAAAGTCTTTAGAAAGAGTTCTAGTGCTCAAAACGACTTGACCGGTCGTTACAACCAACATTCTCTATCTCCATATGATTGTGAATATAGATAGAAGGGAAAAAGGACAAATATACCCCCAAACTATCGTAAATGGTATACAAATACCCTCCATCATATTTTTCGGTCATTAGTACCCCTACCATCCAAAAAGCAGAGCACATTTGCCCCTCACTCTAACAGAAGAATATTTAGTGACACGTGGCACAATCCTACGACTCAACCCGATTTGACCAATTAATTAACCCGAAAATTTAAAAACCCGCCCAATGACCCATTTAACCCACCCAATACCCCATTACCAACACAAATATTAACCTATTTTCTGCACTGGACTCCTTCATAGAGGTATATTTTCCCCCAACTTCAATATACAGTGGTGAAGGAATAAACGCCGACAAACTGCATCAAATAAAAAAATTTAGAGAAACGTGGATCTGAAAAAACAAAAACAGCTTCAAATCATGTCAAAAATTCATAAATTTTAGCTTATTAAATTTTCAGCTCAACAAAACTTACTGGAATGTCGAGAAAATCAGATGATTTCTTCAATTTTTTTCACAGATCTACGCATAATTTAATACAACAAAAATTTGAGCTTCAAAAAAACGATGGAAAACAAAGCATATCACAGGCCTAATAGTATATACCACTTTGTTATACCTCCATCATAACAAAATCATACTATACACAAATCAATTTTTCTAAACTAACTTGAGGTTCAACGGAGTCGGTTGACTAATTTTATCCAGCACAAAAACAGTAAATTTGCAAAATCATAAGAGAAATTTACCTGAGAGAAGTGTAGGAAAAAGTATGGTTAATTTGAAGAGGATGGCTCAAATAAAGAAGAGAGAAGAAATAAAGGGGAAAAATATTAAAGAGAAGAATTGGGGATTATTTTTTTTAGATTTTTGGTTGGATTAGTTTAAGTGTGAGTGGGTTAAATGGGTCATTGGGCGGGTTTTTAAATTTTCGGGTTAATTAATTGGTCAAATCGGGTTGAGTCGTAGGATTGCGCCACGTGTCACTAAATATTCTTCTGTTAGAGTGAGGGGCAAATGTGCTCTACTTTTTGGACGACAGGGGTACTAATGACCGGAAAGTATAACGGAGGGTATTTGTATACCATTTATAATAATTCGGAGATATATTTGTCTTTTTTCCCTAGATAGAAAGATACTAAAACATGAAACATGAAACCTGATTGTGTCAAATTATTCAAATACTAGAATATCACACTTAATCTCCCATCAAATTTGTTGATCTATGTTATCTCTAGCTTCCAACATGAATTTTCAAGTTTGGGAACCCTCTTTCCATTCAGCAATCTGAAGTCTATGCCTTTGCAATATTTATTTCACATAAAATTTGGGACATAAACTTATTAATTCTAAAATTTCATCAAAGCTTACCGTTTTGAAAACATCAAAAAAAGATCTTAACCTGATATCCCCTTCTTCTTTGGGTAAGCACAAATCAGCCCAAGCCACCACCATGTTTTCTCTTTTCTCCCTTCTTAAAATTTCATAAAATTTTTACAAAAATTCTATGTAAATCATGTATCATATGATTAGGAGGAGTGATGAAAGAAAAAAGATAGATAGGGGATGCCTTGTAGTACACTTTTAAGGAGATTAAATTTTCCCTCAAAAGAAAGTAACTTTCCTTTCCAAATCTACAATTTACTATAGACCTTTTCCAATAGTGCATAAAAATAACATTTTCTTTTCCTAGCATGTCTAATGGCACACCCAAAATAAGTAAAAGGAAAAGTGTCTTTAATACATCATGTGCAGTTCTCTATTTGCTGAACAATATCAACAGCAGTCTTATGATATTTCAATTGTAAATTGTTTCCATTAACATAAACAAAAATGATGGTATCATCTGCATAGGCTAGATGATTAACATTTTCACTCCATTAAGGCATCCCAAAGCTTCTGAATATAGAAACAGTGCATTTAAAGCTCTAGATAGCACCCCTATGGATACAACGCAATCAATACTTCTGTAACCTACTATTCTTACGACCGATTTATTTCTTAGAGCTTGCTATTATTATCAATCATTTTTTCTATTTCAGTTTGAAACCAAAAGTAGAAGTAAAACAACAAACTCTATTAGTTGAAAACATTTTAAAAAAAATTATAATAGTATTAAAGTAGATATATTCGATTTACTTGTTAGTGTGATAAGTCCCTGAGGGATGAAGGAGGAAAAAGTTGCAGGCCCTCGCAGCGCAAGGCCGAGGCCCTGTGGTACTTAACTTAGTTTGAAAATCGATGAGTTGACTCCACTATCATCATAGATTTAATTCAAATACCAACCCCAAGAAAAACAATCTCAGAGAAGGCAAGGCAATAGATCCTTTTTAGCAGCCTCTTGCAGTTGCAGGTAAGATATCATTCTAGACCGCAACGACAAACTCTACCCCTGCTTATAATTTGATATAAATATAATATTTTCCTACACCTGCAGCGCATAACATTTCAACAAGCTACTAGCAAAAATAAGATATACCTTTGCGATCACAAATCACCCCAAGAACAATCATGATGTCTAACAAATCTTTTTTCATTTCCCCCCTCAACAGTTAGTTTCATTAGGACCGAACAATTCCGGAACTGAAATAAGTCGAGCAAGAACTAGAATGTAATAAACATAAGTTCAAGAACTCCATAGTTTCCACTAGCTAGTATTTTGAAAGCTAACAAAAGAACACCGGTATTAGCTACAGCCAAGGTATCCAGTCTAACAGTGATCCCAATTCATACTTCGACCCAACAATGCCTCTCCCAAAACCTCCAATATTTCCTCAACCCATGTAGTTTAACAACAAGCTGGCTTTACAAGTAATTCCTCCACAGGCCAAATAAAATGGTGGCCACCCCCCTGCAACATACAACAGAAGTGTTGAGACATGAAAAATGCATTTTTCTATCCGCAATAACTTACCTAAGGAAATAAGAAACTTAAAAAACACCACAGAAAAACAAAATAATTGTTCAGCATGAATTCATCTCAAGATGGCAACGGGATAGGGGACACATCAGTTGTGATTTGGTTATACTGAAGGTGGATCTCCAAAATTCAGTGTCTACCATGTTATAAATGGGTATCCTAGGATTCAGTGTCTCCCTTACTTTCACTTCGATGCTATACCCCTATTTCAGAAAAGAGAAAATTTTATCTATATAATAGCTAGGTTTTTTTCTGGAGCAGCATAATTGCCAGCTTTCTGACAAAGAATTAATACATTAGGGGTAAATGGAAGGGCAAACGGCTTTGGTGCAACCCACCGTGCCTCGCTATTGGGTCAAAACATTCTACTAGAACCTATTGATCTTAACCTCAACTCATAAATTCATGTCGTGTTTGCCTTTTCATTCACCATGTTACAAACTGGCAACACCAGTTAATCCCCCACCCCTCCCCCAAATAATAATAATGACCATAACACTAGCCACAAGAGCAGGGAAAAAATCATAACAGGACTACTTTGCATGATTATCTAGTGCATTCACCATTTAGAGGGCTCACATTTGGCTTTAATAAATTTACCCCAAAAAAATATCTAGTGTAGTCCCACAAAGTAGAGTCTAGGGAGGGTACAGTGTACACATGCCTTACCCCTACCTCAGAGGTAGAGAGGCTATTTCCAATGGACCCTTGGCTCAAGGATGACACAAAAAATACATCCAGAAAAAAAAAATTAGTACTAGATTTACACAAGATAACTGCTACAAAAGCATGCTTAATATGCACCAAATGACCACAGAAAGAAGATGGGACTTTATCCCCAAGTTTGTTGGGATAGGAAAACCAACCTTTATCATCTCAACTTGCGGCAGGAAGATACACCCGTATGGTGTCTTTCATGGTAATTTTCCTCCTACAGGTAGGACATTTACCCTGAGCAGCTATGGAAGCCTTGATGCAAGCTTTGCAGAAGATGTGACCACATTTTATTGACATCTCCTCAACTAAGGTTCCCATGCATACTGGACAGCTAAATGTGGGTTGAATTGGCTTTGGTGGTGTTGGGGGTTGAATTGGCTTTGGTGGTATTGCACTCTGTGCAGTGACTGCCTGCCATCAATGACAAGGAATAATAAAAACATGCATAAAAAGATTTCAAGTAACAGACTTAAACAGGTCACATATGCACTGATAGATGAAAGTCCATGAAGATGACACCAATAATTAGGCTAGCAATGTCATATTGAAAAGAACTGATTCCAACAGAAGCAAGAACTTGGAAATTGGAACAAGACATTTCTAATGATGGATTCAGATTGAAATCAAGGAACAAGCTACTATAAATTAAACAACTTCAAAACCCAACAAGTGTAGGCTTGAAATAAGAAGCTAAGAAAGAACACAACAAGCCAACAAGGCCATAAAACCAGTACATTGGCCTAGAGTTGAAGCTTCTACGCTACACCAAATGTTTTACTCTCCATTTTCAGGCAGCATATATAACGTATACTTCAATTATCTAGCAATGCCATAAAACTATGGAAAAGATACATTGTGGCTAGAGTTTAAAGTTCTAGACTACACCAAATGTCTTACTCTCTTTTTTCGGCTACACGCACCTAAGATCATGAAAATGATAACATGTACGTAGAAAGTTAATGGCCAGAAAGAAAGGTAAACAATACATGTCATAAAAAATAACTAAGAGACCAAACCAACCATCCTTTGTTGCAAAAGACATATCACAGTTATGCTGTGAACACTAGTGGCAAATAGATCTTTTTCAAATTTTGGACTTTACGAATATAACTGAAAAGAAATCACTTGAACAAGAACACTCATATTTTATTTTATTTCACTGCCAATAAGTGAGAAACAAAACACTTGAACAAGAACACTCATATTTTATCTTATTTTATTTCTAATAAGTGAGAAACAAGAACACTCATGTTGTAAAGAACATTCAACACAGCATAAAAAGACCTTCTCTAGTTACCTGTAAGCTGCTATTTGCTTCTAGGTTTATGTAAATGTCACCCATTACTGTTGACTGATAGGTTGAGACTCTTCTGCGCATGTTGCGACTGTTAAACATCGGCAGATGATCCTCTGCAATAATTAAAAGTCAATCAGACCAATCTCAAGGGAGGCAAATGAAATAGCCAAAGTCAAAGTCTAGCTCTCCAAGGAGAAAGAAGTGCCCAACATGGTATTAATCCAACCACTCTGATGCTGATTCAGAGAATTGTATCACATGCCTTGAATTGTCCATATAGTCTCATAGTACTTACATCACCTCCCATTTTCCTCCGTAGACGAAAAGATCACAAAAAGTACAACAGAATATTATGTAAGTACTGGCAAATGTCCACTATGCTTCATCAATATTCATACTGATGTAAGCATTTAGGACATTCATTTTCCTACATGGCATTTAATTTCAACAATGAACATCAAATTAATGCTCCATTCTATAAGAACATATGAATATTTAATGAGGACAAATAGATCCTACGTTTAACCGGTATCTTAAAATTATAAGAGGTTTTACAGTACCTTACATATGTCATTGATTAAAATTTTATCCCTCGTTAAAGTAGCACGTAAAATAGAATTTTGTTAAACATAACAGAAGAGGGTAAATTCAGATACACTAGTACAGGGGACAAAGTGAGGTACTTCCGACCCGTTTCTTACTAGAAAGTTTTGATATCTAGAGCAAGATAAAGTTTTACAGCAGCAAAAGAGCACACACGATCTACAGCTGTACAGCTTTAAGAGAAAGGTAAATTACCAGAATCCTCATCAACAAGAATAACCCGTCCACGAGTCCTCATGTTGCTGTTTTTTGCCTAGGGAAACCAAGATCTCTAATATAATTAGTCACAAGGTTGAAATACCAGTGCAATCACAAGATAACACACCACCAAAAAAAATTATTAAGGGAATCATTGGAGTTGGATAGAGGAACGTACTTCTGCAAGTGCCCTTGGGGAAGATATTATTATCACATCATCATCAAGTGCCTCAACATCAATTGGGGCAGGTGTTGAAGAAGCACCTCTTTGTGCAGGTGGCACATCCCCAGGAACAACACGACTTGAAGTTCCTTCGTGATCCCTATTATCAGATGGGGGTGGCACGTTTAGATCAACATCCAGTATCGTCTTCCTTCTTGAGTGATTCCTTGTATACCTAATCGGAAAAGCCCTTCTGTCTTGAGTGCTCATTCTATGATTGCCTGTGCTTCCCAAGAGCAGCTTCGGCCGTATGGATCCTAAGACGATGCAGAACATAATTATGCATCAGAATAGGAAGGACATAAATAAACTTGGAGCAACTAAAGGTGTAATTTTATCAAAATATGTCCTCACAAATGCTAATGCATAAGGAAAATTAGAAACAATCTTCAAGCATTTAAAGTTTCAAAATGCACTTTCACATAAGCTCTTGATAAATTTTTGTAAAAAAACAGATGAATGTAACCAAGAAGTAACAATTAATGGAATTAGTATTTAAGCAAACAGCAACATATTCTTCTTGAAGTGTCATCCCATATATTTCTACATTGAAAAAGAAAACAAAGAGACAGCCAATTCACCCTGTGATTGTGATACTAGATGCCTTCACAAGCCATATCATGCACTTAAGTTGATAACTTGATACTGAGCACAACTGAACCAAATGACTTTGCTTTAAGACAGTAAAAAGTTCCAAAATCAGTCTCACATATTAGATTCCGACAAGACATACATCTGATTGGATATGGCCATGAAATCAACATTGGCACCACATACAATCTTCATTACTAACAGAACAGCAGGAAAAAAAAACAATCTTCAACAATAGCAGAACAACAAAAGTTCAATGCCAAATTCTTTCAAATCGGATCCAATCAATAAGAAAAATCATAACTTGAAAGTAATGTTTTTCCCAAACCAGTGAAGGTTACACCATTAAGTACAGAATTCCAAAAAGCAACCTGCAAATTTGGTAAGATTATCCAAAAAAAATCGCATACAACTGTGGCAACTACAAATTCAGTACAAACCTGTACTTCAGAGAGAATAGATTTCCAGTAGACGATCACAAAACAAGGGTAAAATTGAAAGTAAATGAACAAAGATAACAACTTTATCCAAATCAACAGTCAAAACAGCGATAACCAGATAGACTAAGCATAAAACAAAGAAAAAATGAACAAATTGAGAAACCAGATAGAATCGATAGAAAAATCATAACTTGAAAGTAATGTTTTTTCCCAAACCAGTGAAGGTTACACCATTAAGTACAGAATTCAAAAAGGCAACCCGCAAATTTGCTAAGATCATCCAAAAACATCACATACAACTGTGGAAACTACAAATCCAATACAAACTTCTACTTCAGATAGAATAATTTTCCCGTAAACGATCACAAAACAAGAGTGAAATTGAAAGCAAATGAACAAAAGACAACGACTTTATCCAAATCAACAGTCAAAACAGCGATAACCGGATGGATTAAGCATAAAACGAAGAAAAAAACACAAGAAAACATCAACAAATTCAGAAATCACATAGGATGGATAGAAAAATCATAACTTGAAAGTAATGTTTTTTTCCCAAACCAGTGAAATGTTACAACATTAAGTACAGAATTCCAAAAAAAATCCACACATTTGGTAAGATTATCCAAAAACATCGCGTACAACTGTGACAACTACAAATCCAGTACAAACTTCTACTTCAGATAGAACAGTTTTCCAGTAAACGATCGCAACACAAGGGCAAAACTAAAAGTAAATGAACAAAAGACAACGACTTTATACAAATCAACAGTCAAAACAGTGATAACCGGATGGATTAAGCATTTAAACACAGGAAAAAAAACAACAAATTCAGAAAACAGATAGGATGCATAGAAAAATCATAACTTGAAAGTTATGTTTTTCCCAAATCAGTGAAATGTTACGACATTAAGTACAGAATTCCAAAAAAAATCCGCACATTTGGTAAGACTATCCAACAACATCGCAGACAACTGTGGCAACTACAAATCCAGTACAAACTTCTACTTCAGATAGAACAGTTTTCCAGTAAACGATCACAACGCAAAGTAAATGAACAAAAGACAACGACTTTATCCAAATCAACAGTCAAAACAGCGATAACCGAATGGATTAAGCATAAAACGAAGAGAAAAACACAAGAAAAAAATCAACAAATTCAGAAAACAGATAGGATGGATAGAAAAATCGAACCGAAATTCAGAAGAATTCTGATGATTTTGATCAGCAACGATTCACGAAGTTGACACACAGAATTGATAAGAAAGAGGAACCATGGGAGAGGAAGGGTACCTAGGGTTTTCAGAAAATGAAAGATTTAATGGGAGAGAAAATTTGAAAGAAGAGACGGTATTTTTGTTGTAATATGGTGTGTTCTTTCGGGGGCTGATGACACACACTCCGAAAAGGCGTGTGAGAAAACAAGAAGCAGGTGACACGAATTTCAATGGTTTTGGGCCTGGTGGCCTTGTAGCCGTGTGAACATAAACCTCCTTCCTTTACTCCCTTTGCTTCCGTGACATAACATTCTTGCATTTTTTATTAGTTTCAACAAGTGAACGAAACTCTTGACATCATAACATAACTTGGGGAATTGTGTTACGAAAAGATGTTTGGATATTGTTTATCCGAAATTGGTATACTTAAAGGCTGAAAGGGTGCTTCGAGACTTGTCTTGAGAAGTGAATGAAACTCTTGACATCATGAAATAACTTGGAGAATTATCCTACGAAAATATGTTTAGATATTGTTTATATGAAAAGTGAATATAATGAAATAAAGCAACTCAAGAGTAAAAGAGTCAAATTCCGATACTTCTATAGTGCGTGTAGGTGGGCCTGAGAGTCCTGACCCTAAATTTGAGGGTAACTTCGTATGAATATGCAAATAAGAACTAAGACAAAATAAACATATGTTTGGTGTACAAGAAAAGTGTATATTGTTGTTGTATTGATGGGAATCAGATACTTACAAATGAGAGAGAGAACGACTACTAATAGGTTATAACAAGTGAGTCTCCACCAATGAGAAGGTTCCACTAGAGCACCAAAGTACTAAGGTTAATGTCTATGTGTCATGTGTCAAAGTTGTTGGTGGTCCCAGCTAATATTCTTTCACTACTCAGGTCTGAGTGAGTTCGTCCATACACCTAACCTCTCTAACATTCATGGCCCCTTTTTGTCATTTCTTCCGCATCATCGTGGGCATGGTCTATGATTAATCGGTAGGCATAAGGTGCATTGAGAAGGAATTGAAGGAAAATGATGTGGTGGTAAATCATATTTTTAGATAAGGGAACACTGTGACTAATTTTTAACTAACTATGTTTTTAGTTTTACGGTTAGAACATGTATTCAGTTCTTATCTAGGACTAATTTACCAGCACAAGCAAAAAAAATGCTAGAAATTGATAAACAAAGAATATCGAATCTTAGAACAAGAAAGTTCCAAAATGGAAAATACAACAATCAATGAATCTCAATTGAATTACAAGATATGTGATAATAAGTTTTGATACTACTTGAAGCATAATTCCAAGAAAAGGAAGACAAAATCACATGATTATAGTAACAATGCAAAGGGAATTCTTAGTTACTTGAAGATTAATGTTGAGTTGACTATGACCACACATGAAATTTGTTCTGAATTCTTGTAAATGTGGTTAATTAGATCACTATTGAGAGGCGTACCTGATGAACGGTTTGATGCAGTGGTATCAACTCCTTGGAGCTCAACCTACACAAATTGGGGGTTTATCAAATAAATCTTTCAATAATGATCGCCTTAAGGGTTAGTTCACAGATTTGATTCATACCTTTAATGAGCATAATAGAAGAATGTTATGAGCTGAAGAAGTCTGCATCGGGTGGATGCCGCCGAAGCTTACACTCAAGCAAAAAAATTGCTAGAGATTGATAAACAAAGAATACCGAATCTTAGAACAAAGAAGTCCCAAAATGGAAAATACAACAATCAATGAAGCTCAATTGAATTACAAGATGTGTGATAATAAGTTTTGATCCTACTTGAAGCATAATTCAAAGAAAAGGAAGACAAAATCACATGATTATAGTAACAATGCAAAGAGAATTCTTAATTATTTGAAGATTAATGTTCAGTTGACTATGACCACACATGAAATTTGCTCTGAATTCTTGCAAATGTGGTTAATTAGATCACTATTGAGAGGTGTACAAGGTGAACGGTTTGACGCAGTGATATCATGTCCTTGGAGCTCAACCTACACAAATTGAGGGTTTATCATATAAATCTTTCAATAATGATCGACTCAAGGGTTAGTTCACAAATTTGATTCTTACCTTTAATGGGCATGATAGAAGTATGAGTTGAAGAAGTCTGCAACGGATTGGATTTATGACGTCCGTGAGATTGTTGGACGCCCATGTGGATGCCGACCAAGCTTACGCCCAAGCAAAAAATTGCTAGAAATTGATAAACAAAGTATACCGAATCTTAGAACAAGAAAGTTCCAAGATAAAAAATATAACAATCAATGAAGCTCAATTGAATTACAAGATGTCTGATAATAAGTTTTGATACTACTGGAAGCATAATTCATAGAAAAGGAAGACAAAATCACATGATTATAGTAACAATACAAAGGGAATTCTTAGTTACTTGAAGATTAATGTTCAGTTGACTATGACCACACATGAAATTTATTCTGAATTCTTGCAAATGTGGTTAATTAGATCACTATTGAGAGGTGTACCTGGTGAACGGTTTGATGTAGTGGTATCATCTCCTTGGAGCTTAACCTACACAAATTGGGGGTTTATCAGATAAATCTTTCAGTAATGATCGACTCAAGGGTTAGTTCACAGATTTGATTCTTACCTTTAATGGGCATGATAGAGAATGCTATGTGATGTCCGTGAGATATTTTGAACGCCCATGTGAATGCCGCCCAAGCTTACGCCCAAGCTTACACCCAAGCAAAAAAATTGCTAGAAATTGATAAACAAAGAATACCGAATCTTAGAACAAGGAGATTCCAAAATGAAAATACAACAATCAAAAAAGCTCAATTTAATTACGAGATGTGTGATAATAAGTTTTTATACTACTGGAAGCATAATTCAAAGAAAAGGAAGACAAAATCACATGATTATAGTAACAATGAAAAGGGAATTCTTAGTTACTTGAATATTAATGTTCAGTTGACTATGACCACACATGAATTTTGTTCTGAATTCTTGCAAATGTGGTTAATTAGATCACTATTGAGAGGTGTACCTGGTCAACGATTTGATGCAATGATATCATCTCCTTGGAGCTCAACCTACATAAATTGGGGGTTTATCAGATAAATCTTTCAATAATGATCAACTCAAGGGTTAGTTCACAGATTTGGTTCTTACCTTTAAAGGGCATGATAGAAGAATGTTATAAGCTGAAGAAGTCTGCATTGGGTTGGATTTTCGACGTCCGTGAGATTTTTTGGACGCCCATGTGGATGCCGCCCAAGCTTGTTATATTTTTTATTGTCATTTATGACAGGTGAGGACCGCCGGAGAAACTCTTTTGATTTGCCGAAGAAGATGACGAGATCCAGAGTCTTAGATGTTCCTTTTGTTGGAGAAGATATTTCTAGACTCATCTCGTTTCCTTTTTTAAGCTTAGTTGTTTGTTCTTTTTAGCTTAGCTTATTTTGGGCTTGGGTCACTTTTGGACCCAAGTCATTTCATGTAGGACTTATTTTATTTTAATAAATGGACAAGGCCCATATTTTGACTAAAAATATGAAATTGATGTCTTTAATGCTATTTTGAACCAATTGTAATATTAGTTTGTTTGAGTTTATGAATTGAAGTAAAAAGTGCACTCAATTAGCAAAATAAAAGAGAAAATAAGTCAAAAATAGAAGTAAGAGGCAAAAGTTGAAAGGCCACATTGCTCAAGGAGTTTAGTGTATTGCCCAACAGCTTGTGGATTGCCAAAGTTAACAGAAAGCTCAAGGTATGTGCATGATAGTTTGGCGAAGTAAGAACCAAGTATGGCGAGTCACCGAAAGTTTGGCGATACAAATGTTTGTCATCGGAGTTAACAAAATTTAGAAGAAAAGTTGAGAAAGTAAGGCCCGTTTGGCGAGTCCCTCTTAGCTCGCTAAACTCATGCGATGACAATTTTATAATTAATTTAACCTCGATTTTCCTCATTTATAAATAGAAAATTTTGATTTTCAAACCTCACTTATGCACTTTTGAAAATTTTAGAACAATCTAAATCAAGTATCTAAGTTCTGGGTGAGGACATAACTTAATTTTTACTCTTAGATTATTGATTCTATTGTGGAATATTGAGATTATGTCTGATTTAGCTGAAGGTAATGGTATATTCATTGTTCCTTTAATTATGCATAGTTAAATCTCCATTTCTTAGAGGTGTTTGATGGATGAATCGTAGTATGTGTTTGGGTGATGATTAATTGTTTCTAATATGATTGATATGATTTGGGTTTAGCTATTTCTTCATATTTTAATTAATGTTTGGAGGTTGAAAACTCTACTCAACTTTAGGTCTATTGTTTTGCTTGACAAGAGAGAATAAGAGCGAGAAGACTCAATTGGCACTTACTTGAATTCTTTCAGTTAATAGTTGAATTTAGAGATAGATTAACTAAATTGAAGTCATAGGATATTTGGAATTGAATATTCATTGGGGTTTGAGAAAACCATGAGAAATTTAGTGATAGATTGAAATATTGACATTAGTATCAATAGTCTTGCTTACTTATGTCATCAACTTGTTAAAGCAACATTAATACCCCAAATTTAACACTAGAAATCATGCTAGCACATCTCTAATACTCTTAATAGTTGAAAACAAATCTCATTCTTGAAAGAAATGTTCAGTTCTTGGCATTGGTACGGTGACTACGAACCATATCTATAGACCGTATGAAGGAAGTTGTAGACCTTGAGTTGAGTTTTGAAAATTTGAAGTCTAGTAGGTTGACCTACAAGTAGTTAGGATGAGTTGTAGGAAGTTGGACGGATCGTAGGACTGATCCGTAGGGATGATTTAGAAATTTGATTTGAAACCTCAGAACTACGAAAGAAATAGATGGGTCATAATAATGTTTACGGGTCGTAGAAAGGGTCTCGTCGAAGGGATTCAAACTTAGTTAAATTTTGGACTTAAAATTGAGAACTATGGATGTGGTTTACGGACCGTAGAAAGGTTGACGGTCTGTAGAAGTGTGTCATGGAAAGTTGGCCAAATTTTGGGTTTCTAAAGTTGGTTCTACAGCTGACTAGTACGGGGGTAGAAAGTTCTACGGACCATAGGTCCCAGCCATAGATCACTTCCAACAGTTATTTCTGAAGGGTATTGGGGTCTTTCGTATGCATTTAATACCTTTACTATATTATTTTACCCCTATTTCTAAGTCCTATAACTACCTTTCAATTGTTAAACCTATCCAAACCCTCTCATTCTCTCTAATCCCCAAATCCCATCCAAGTTCATCCCTTTCAACTCATCTCAAGCTTCAAGGAAGAAAATATATGGTTCAAGCGTCAAGTCTATTTTTCTCACATAATTATGAAATCATGATTCCTCAGAAGGAACAATAGTTGCACTAAGGTTAGCCAATGATGTATTTGCCAAAGAAGCATGCACAGTTGCATCTACCATGGCTTCCTCACTCTCAGTGAGGACCTCATACGAAGCTTTCTCAGCAACCTCAAGCATCTCTCGCCTCAGGCTCGGGATCAGCTGGTTCCTCAACTCTAACATCATCTCCGGTGGTAACCAGAGGCATATCTGGTACATCTGGGATCTCCACCATCCCAAAAATCATGGATATGTCGGTGGATTTCAGCTGATCCACATCACTCCTCAACACAACAATAGCGGCCTTTAAAGTCGTCACCTCCTCGGTGGCCCCTTTGCCACGCTCACACACAACTATCATAACTGCAAGGGCGTCAATGGTAGCGCTCAATGGTGTCACAGCATCAGCTAGGGCAGTTTGAATCATGCCCGAAATGGAGGCCTCTAGTCTGGCAGCACGACGATTGGCAAAGTGAGAAAGTTGCCCCATTCGAAGTAATGAATCCTGAGTGAGCGGGGTTCGGGTGACAGCAGCAGCAACAGAAGAACCTGGAGTGTCAGAAGGAACAACACTAGAAGTTCCTAAAGACCCAGGGGCCAGAGTAGGCAAAGATGCCTCTGCAGGTAGTGAGTCTGTGTCCACAACCGGGGAAGAGTCCACCGGGGCTGCCTTCTTCTTCTCTGCCTGATCCTTTAAATATTCTGCCTCGATCCTCTAGATGTCAGTAGAGGATGTGGGAATCACTTCCACATCCTTCTTTGCATCTATAGTAATCCGAGCCCGTCTGCATAGTTCGGTGATCAACACCGGGAAGGGAAGTGATGTTTGATGCTGCTTGGCCCTCATGCCTATATCTTGTGCCATAATCATCCCCAGATTGATCCTTGTTCCATCAATGATGCAGCCTAGATAGGCTACCTTGTCAAGGCAGAGAATTGACTCGTTCTGGGATGGCATGATAATACTATTGATGAAGTCAAACCAGAACCTCGCAGGTACATTCAGGTTTTTCTTTTCTATTGGAGCCCCTGCCTTCAACCACTTCGGAGTGTTATCAGATATCAAAGGAGCAACCCATTTTTTCATGTTGTCCAGCGTCTTTGTCCTAATCATATGCAGGCAATCATCTTCAAGTCTCGTAGTGCACTATAGGACAACATTAATGGCAGAAAAATCACACTGCACCCTCTTCCCCCGGAAAACTACATAGTCAACCGATTGAAATGATGCTGCCTGTTTCTTCCTTTGTGGTATCAAGGCAATGTATAGACTGTAAAACTCCCTAACCCAACTTGGAATATACGGGCCACGGGGCTTTGTGAAAATCTGGAACTTATGAGACTTCAGACAACTCATAATCTCGAGGTACCTATCAATCACCTATCCGTGGATAGACGCTTCTCCTCAATGATTGTCCTCAGCCCCTCAGTCTTTAATATATTCATAGACTTGGGGGTGGACCCTGTACTGGTGGTGCTAGCACCACTGCCTGTGCTGGAACTGGATGAGGAATGGTGGTGGCCTGACCCTAGATGAATCGTTCAGTCTTTCGGACCGCAGCTCTGCTCTCTATACTGCTACTAACTCATCATCCTCAAAAGCTACAGTCTGAGGCTCTTGATGCTCACCCCCACTCTTATAAGGCGTGAGGTGGGTGGCGTAGATCCCATCACTGTTGGAGCTGGCCTCCGGTGATGCAGGTGCCTTGCTTTTTCCTTTGCCTTTCCCACCAGTTGTGGGAAGTTTTGTAGATTTGCCACTAGATGCAGCTTCATCCTCATTCATTGCAATCCCCTTAGCCTATTTTCGAGGTGGCATGTTCCTCCCACTAAATTTCGGTCTAGCCATGTCTGCAAAAACATCAGAAAAAGTAAGAAACAATTCAAGCAAAATCACAGAAGAACATTTGCATACAGACTCACCGAACCGGTCATCCAGTCGCCAAATCACTTTGGCGAGCTAGATTAGGCTCGCCTAAAGGGTTGGCTCAAAATTCTCAAAAAATTTGGTGTATCGGCGATGGGAAGGCCTTTCGACGAATCGGCGAGCAAGGATTAATCCGCCAAAAGTTACAGTGCAAATAAAGCTCAGGAGTGCAGACAAAGGGAAATCAAGAAGGACTTTCGGCGAGTCACCGAGTACTTTCGGCGACCTCAGGCTTCTCGCTGAAAGTTACAAAACCCAACTACTCATTTAGCATTAAATTAAAGGCGAGATGGGGAACTTCGGCGAACCACCGAGTGGTTAGGCGAGCTCGACCCAGCTTGCTCAACAACCCAACGTGCTTACTTTCAACCCAACTTATCAAATTCAACCCCACAACCTCCCAAAACAAAATCAAAGCATGCATTTTTCTAATTAAACTCAGACACATTACACCCATTGCCTTGGGATACTCAGATTTCTCCCGGTTTTGCCAAATTTGGTCATTTGATGACTTTTGCCCTTAAGAATGATGTCAACCGTTCCATCATTGGGAAAAATACGTCATTTGGCACAAATACAGGCAACTTAGACTTCACTCGACTAGACCCAACAACATGCAAGCACAACCCCATAATTTTTAACCAAATTTAAGGCACATATTCACGGGAATTCAATAATAAAGGCATTACGGGCAAGATATCGAATTAACACAGGCACACACGACAACAATTAAGATCAGAGAGGCCCAGCACATATCACTAATATAAGATCATTGCAAATGACAAATTCGATAAAAATAAACTCGGGGTTCGGAAAACCAACCTTATATGCCGATTAAAAAAGATTGAAATGCTAGGAGGCAAAGTAATCCACTCCGAACACACAATCAATGACTCAAATACGATAAAAATGCAAAATTATAGGGAACTAAAGTGCGGGTGTGAGTTTGGGAAGATTAAAAGTGAGGGAAAGTGAGAGAGTTTGAAAGTTTAAACCTTTGGCCATTAAAAACCTTCCAGTTCTCTCCCATTTAGCGACATTAGTCGTGCTCGTCGACCCACTTGGCGACATGCCGAGTGGTCACTTACCTCGCCGAGTTTTATAGGACCTCCAGTTAATGTGGGGGTCCAAACGGCAGACTAGATCGCTATCGCCGACTTGGTCTGCGATTTGCCAAGTTGCTCCTAGGCTCGCCGAGTTTTATAGACTCCAATTTAAATTTGTCTTGAGTCTAACGGCGGTCTAAGTCGGGCTCACCGACCTTTTCAACGATGCGCCGATTGGACCTTTAGCTCGCCAACCTGCACTTTTCACACTTTGACCTGCACATTCAACACACCATTATTTCAAAAACAAAAATAATGTGATAAATACTTGGGTTGCCTCCCAAGAAGCACCTTAGTTAACGTCGTGCCACGACTTTCCCACTCAATTTTGATTCGTGGGGTAGAGACGAGACAACACATGACCATTTGGATCTCCAGCAGCTGAACAGATATGGAATGGGAAGCAGTTATCTGATTCAGCAGTGAAACATTCTCTTTTATCTCATTCAACACTTTGTCGTGTTCTTCGACTTTGTGAAGAATGAGTGACAATATCTCATCTATTTGTCCATCCTCGTATACCTTGGGGATTATATGCTCATGAAGGGGTGTATACCGGTCTTTCTTTTTGTCCGGTGCATCCAAATCCATGATCTTTTTGGCCACTAGATCCAGCTGAGTCAAAAGTGTGGCCAAAATCTGGTCTTTCTCAGTCTCCTTGTTGGTCTTGGCCATGTGATCAAGAAGCTGGACTGCTATTGCATAGGGTAGTCGTGAGAGACCTCCCGGAGACATTTGGTCAGCCACTCCTCTATTTTCCGAACCAAAACTCTATAGAAACAGTCCAGTAGCATGTTATCTGAGATTCCATAAGTTGGGCACTGCAACAATAGTGACTTAAATCTCAGCCACAACTCACGGATTGACTCACCCTCTATTTGTTTGAAACTTAAGATGTTATCCCTAAGAATCATCATTCTCAAAGGGGAGAGGTCCATTTGGTCACCATTGCTACAAGACATGCTCATTTATGTTGTTTTAAATAACAACACACAAACCAAAACTAAAAATTAAGTAAGTTCAACTATAACTAAAAAGAACGAAGTCTAACTTAACTAAAAATTCTCAAGTAACACTACTCCCCGACAGCGGAGCCATTTTGATTTCACGTATCAGGACATTTCATCCAATACTAAGTGCCAACGATCGTTATTCAGTAATATAATCCAACTAAGTGAGTTGGGGTCAAATCCCACAGGGAGTGGTACTTATTTAAAAATCAATAGAAAATCATGAATGTGTTCAAATCAATCATAGGTAAAAACATTTACTAATAAAAGCATGGTTCAAGTTCGGAGTGACACAAGTGTCAAATAACAGGGGATTTGGGTTCAAATATCAGGTACAATAACAAATAACACGAAAATAATAAATATGGAGACGAGTTCTTATATTGTGATTGGATTATGGGCTAAGGTAGACAAATGGGTGATTGCAATTAATAGTGAATAGTTGTAAATCAGTGAATAAACTAGATTTTAGTGGGGATAAACTTTCTCTCGAATAATTTACCCCGAATCAAATTGATTTCTCTCGAACACCAATAAGCAGCAATTAAGAACAGCCTACACTTTAGTCCATTCACTCTCTCAAGCTGAATGTGTGGAAAAGGGTTTAGGATTCACTCTCTTGAGCTAAACCCATGACAACTCAATACCCACAGACCATCAAATTAGTAATCTTGGTTTTAAAATGCCTCTCTCGAGTAAGCCAAAAACACAAAGGGAGAGTTGTATTTGCAACTACAACCCTTTAGATTAAGCCACAATTACTGAATGAAATCACTTTTAAACAGCATTACACTACCAATTAACAATACCCAGTGGCTAATGTTGACACCCAATTTTGGACCTCCACAATATATATTAATTTTCGAGCTTCTTAGATTTCAAATTATTTAAAATAATTAGTTTTATAACATTTCAAAATATATATATATATATATTTATATATATATATATAATAGTTTGGAAGTTATTTTAATATATATGTTACTTTTTATAATTTATAAACAATATATATGTTTTATATAATTTTGTATATAATAAGTATAGTTTATGAATATTCGAAAACCGCCTTAAAATATTTTGTTAAACGTTTAGTTAATTAGCTTAGTTATATAATAGTTTATATGTTAAATTATTTAGTTTATAATTAAGTTAATTATTTTACCTCGTTTAGAGTAAGAAGCTCATTAATTAATTTATATTAATTCGTCTTATTTAATTTTCGGCCGAATTCACCAATTAAATTCAAATCGGCTAAGTTTTAACTTCAATTGGTTGTAATTGTAATACTTTGTAATTGCAATTGTAGCCACTTCCTTGCCAATTTCTTCAATCCCTTTGCAAGACCAAGTTTGGACCCTTCTGGAATTTTCGACATTCCAATCTTTCCAATCCCAGGCCCACTTCTACTCCGCATTTCCCAGCCCATTCTTTATCCAATTCCCAGCTCAAATAGACCCGACCGAACCCTTTGTTGTTAACAAAAAGAAACCCAGCTCTAACGTTAACAATTCCAGCAGCTTCCAACATCAGTTCAAGCGGCGTTTTCACGGAGTTAAAACACGGAAGAGCAGACGTGTCTTTCTCTTCCTTGTCGCCTTCCTCCTCGGCCAGAACAATAGTACAAAAACACGGTTCCAGCAGCGAAAAACAGATGTGCTTTCGTTCTGGCAACAATGTTTGTTGTCCTTTACAACTGTGAATGTCATTTCCCTTTCAATTTTTTTTTTAATAAAGTCGGAGTCTTAAAACTAATTAATGTTCATCATATATTTGCTTTCGATGTGTCAACAGTAGTGTTCAAATGTGTGTGTTTGTGACTTATGGCTTTCACGGCTAGTCATGCTAATATTCCTTCCTATTTGTCATATTTTTTAAGCATTTCATTTCAGATATTTTGTTTTACTGTTATTTGCATTCCAATTTCAAATTTTCTGTCTTTGCATTCATTGTTCCACTGGTAAGTACACATTATCATACATGATTAGTGGGTAGTATAAAATCCCTCGCCTACTAATTAAAATTTGGAACCACATGTAGTTACATATTACTTAATGATCAACTAATTCGTGTTGTCTATAATTTTATTTTATTTTTCAGCATATGCAAGTTAAATTCTCTGCAAATGTGTGTGTGTTTGTGACTTAAGTGTGGATTTATCTCTAAAGTTTTTCACCCTGGTTTGGTTGTTTTTTTTTTTTGTTAAGAAGTTAGTTTTGAGACTTTTGCCCCTTTAGAAAATATACTTTTTCACCTTGTTGCTTTATTTTACCCCCATGGATTATGAATCGTCGTTTGTTGCCTTGATTAGTCTTGGCCATCTTCTTGGTTTCCTCTTTGATCCGTGTTGTCTGTTCGAGTTAAATAGCTTAGGCGGTGAATTCGTAAGTTGACTCTTCGTATTGTTTTGAGTGCAACTTATAGTGAAATGGTATTCCGTCAAATACGTTGCTCCCTAAAGGCTAAGCAGCCTCTTTCGATATTTCAGAATAGTGTCCTTTATTTTGTATTCATCAATTTTGCCTGACCACTTCCTTCTTTTTTCTTACTTTGTCTTTTTTTATTAGTTATTTATTTTTATTTTCTTGTTGTTATATGTTTGTCCGACTTGTTCTTGGTTTATTAAAGTGATTTTTGTTTTCTCTGGAGAGTATTAAATCATTGTTGGCATACCTATCAATTTAAATAATAGATGAAGTAATAAATTACTCCTCACTTCCCTGTTTCAGTTTAAACTTGTCACTGTATGAAGTATTTCATGGTATCTAGCCTTGTTGGTCTATTTACGTGGTCTCATTTTAATAGGTAGTATTTGCTAATAGTCTAAAATTTGTTAGATTAATTATCCTATCTATCTGTTCTTGGTGACTATTATTGTTTAACAAATCGTGATTCAAGACCCATCATTTGCAAAACCTTTTGGCAATCCGAAATGAACAGTAATTAGTCTTTGGTTAATTGTTAATCTGGTTTAAATTCCCAGGTTGTACTTAGTCGTGTTATTCTATAATAGTGTTAAGTCTGATATTGAGTCATTACTTTGTCTAATTATTTTAGCTTGATATGTGTTGTGCTAATTTTATTTTACTTTTTTTTCTTTGTCCTTTCTTGCATGGAATTTTAATATATGAGTCCTATGGACTCTATTTCATCCTCCTGCATTTCGAGTTGGGGTCCAACCCAACATTTTTGTCCCTCATCGAGTCAGCCAGCTAGAGGATCGAAGAATAGATTTTCGAAAGTCAACGTATAGGTGTTCGAAAACAAAAATACAGGGTTCGGAACTTATATACCAGATCGTATACTCTAGTATACATCTAGTATATACGAAAGAGGGAAAATGGGCCTAAAAGCCTCAAATTTCGAAAATTTGTATTTTGTTATTTTGGGTCTATGCCTTTGTCATTAAATTTTGCTATTACTTTGTTAGTTTTTAGGACAGGTGAAAAATTGGGCCTAAGGCCCAAAAGAAAGGATGATTACTTTGTGTTAGTTTAGGACAGGTGCAACTCAAATGGGTCGAAGACCCAAAACAAAAATGGGCTCAAGTGTTGGTCCAAGCGGATAGAAAAACCAAACTTGGGCCCGAGTCTCTTTCCCTTTTCTATTTTATTGTGTTTGTGTGCTTGTTGATATTTGCCGCTAATCTTAAGGTCGAAAAATTCAAATCCTCGAAAGACGCCCATTTTGATTTAACAATTTAACTAAATCAATCATCGTTTAACAAAACTTAAAGAAGAAATGTTGCAAATTATCTCACTTAGATGGCATTTCCGCAATCCCCTTTTCCCTTTTAAGACGGTTCCAACTATAAAAGTTGTTCAATTCAAATTAAGTCAAATGAATTTAGCCATATAATTAATTGTCGGATAACCACATTAGTGGAAATTCTAGTTGCTTTTAAAACCTTCCTAGGATGTTAATAAGAACCTCAAACCCTTTTTTTAAAGTTTTCACTAGATTTCTGTTTTAATCTTTTTGAAAACAACAATTTTCATGATTTTTCTTAAAAAATTAAGTGGCGACTTTTAAACCAGTCTTAAAATATATTTTTAAATAAAACAAAATGGCAACTCTGCTGGGGACATGAATGGTTCTACCCTTAAGATTAATTTATTTGGTTATGTGTTTTAACTGTCTACTTGTTTTATTTATCGCTTATATTGAATTGTGGCATTCATGGCACCCGATTCCGCCAAAGGGCAAATAGACTGCATTAGGAAAAAAGGCGGTTACCTGGCTTACCACGACTGTCCTTCAGAAAAAACACAAGTTAAATTCTTTGGAATTGATAAACGAATAGTTGGCTTGTGGTCATCCAACGTCGTTTATTAGACTTCACCTCGTTGTTTGTCCGACTCGGTAACCATCATTTCTAAACCAATTCTAGTCAACCTAGAGTAGAGCAAAATCAAATCAAAATCTAAGCATTAGCCTAAGACGGCTTAATAACCAAGGCGTATTAAGTCTATTAGTAAAACCGCCAAAAATCATGTCCAAGGTCCACAACCTAACGACATACCATATTATTTGACATTTGAAAGATGTATGTGTGGAAACCTGATTGTTGCCTGTTTGGGGAGAGGGAATCTTAACTGTGCTTTGTTTTGTAGGAATAGATCGATTCCCCAAATTTGACATGGTAGTGGAAGCCCTAGTTCTGCTTAAGATGTGGTACAACGACCTCAATGCATTTCACAAAAGGCACTCACCTCAACAAATATGTAGGGGCCTTAACAGAACTCATCAACATGGTTGGGTGGCCTGAACTTATTAAAGTCCTCACAGGCTATTGTGACAACGAGAAAATGGTTTTTCGATTTGGAACCATGGAAATCACCCCGACAATTGAGGAAATTCAAGACGGAATAAACACTGTCCGTACAGGGCTTGAAAAGATAGTGAGGAAGCAGGAAAACATCTTAATCCCTAACAAGCATACCCTCGAGGGTATTGTGAACTGACTCTGATTAAGAAAGGATTGTGCTTACTGGGCCGAAGGTTCTAGCGTTTCTTTCATAGATATCTATGTTAGATTTAGGGATGCGAGCTTTTATGTGAATTACAACCAAGAGTTCAGAGTCACTTTCAGAGAATGAGACGGGATCATACCTTTGGCATTTACCATCGCACTATTAGGCACCATGGTTTTCCCACACGGCCCGAGCCTCAGTATCAACACCCGAGTGATAATGCTTGTACACACTCTGTTCAACAGGCATCTGAACCAAGGGCAAGTAAAATATTATCCTATCGCACCTGTCATCCTTTTCGACATGTACCGTGCTTTTGGGAAATGCAAGGAAGGGCATCGTTACTTTCAGGGTTGCAACCTTCTTCTTCAATGGTGGATAATGAGTCACTCGGTGAAGAGACACGGAACTCAAGAACTCCATACCTTCGATGAGCATAACGCTCTTAAGAGTTTGAATGACATGTTGTTTTGGGCAGACTTAGAAAAAAGAAGAACCAGAGAAAGATGGGCTCAAATTTTTTCTGAGTTGAGAGAAGAAAACATCCAGTGGATGTTCGATTGTTTCATCTCGAAAGATGCCATAGTACGGGGCGACAGACAACTTGTGCTTCCTCTGCCAGGTATTCGAGGTATTCGCTCATATGCACCCATCCGGGTCCTGAGATAGTTCGGAAGAAGACAAACTACACGTCCAGAAGCATACTACCGTATCTATGTGTTCGACATCGGGGATGATAGAGTGCCTGAGGCTTCAGAGATGCTGAGAGAATGGAAAAGAGCAGTGCGAATGAAAGAGGACACCATTGCCGCGGACAGATTTAATGCGGGGTACGATGAAACTTACAAAGCTTGGTTGAAGTGCAATATACAGGGTATCTCCTTCTCAGTTCCAAACATTTACCGTAGTGTAGAGGACAAAGAGTTCAAGGCTTTGATAGAACTAAGAAAGGTAAGAATAGAAGCCCAGGAAATGCACGAGCAATTTCTCCAAAAGCAAGAGGAGGATAAGTACACCCTCGAGAGCATGACTCAAGAATTAGAAAGCTTGAGAAGCAATTTGGGAGAGCTTAACTTGTGGATTGGAGATAAGAAAAGCGGAATATGTCTCGAAGATTGGGAAGAGAAAGGTCGCCGGAGCAAAGAATACTTGCTAATGATTAAATATAGGCTTTAACATCTCATGACACAGAACAAGAGGAGCAGATCAGAGGCGGGGCCGTCAGGAACATCTTAGCGGATTTCGCCCCTGCGTGGGTTTTTCTATATGTACTTATTGTTATTTACCCCTGCGGGGGCTTGCCTTTCTTGTATTTTGGTGCTCTTTTCAAATGACCCATGTGTGGGCCTTCCCTTTGTGTTTTTCGTTTATTCCCTACTTCCCTTGCTTATTTTCGCTTCTTGAACATCATTTTATATGCGATATTTGTTTTGGGGTAACAAAATGGTTCAATTCTACACATACATCTTTCAAATACGCTAGGCCTACCCTTAGCGCAGAAGGGCCCCCTACTTGTTTAGGACACGCGATATATGCTTGTGTGCTTTAAACTGTTTATGTGGTATTGTTGTTTTGAATGAGGACATTTCTAGCCCACTTCTTTTCAAAAAATTTCTGAAAATTTCACCAATGCCAAATACAAGTCACTACCAAATGTCCGACCAAAATTCCATGAGTCTTAAGTTTCTCAGCAAGAAATAAAATCTTACTACCAAATCCTAAAATATTACTCTATCATCTCAGAAAAGGTGAAATTGCTGCTAAGATGGAAAAGGGCAAGGGTATCGAGATAGAGCTAACTGAGGAGGATTTGAGGATGGAATTGCAGCGGCTCAGGCAAGAGATCCAAGAAACCAGAGAAAGGAGAATAGAAGTGGAGTTTGCCACCGCGGTCGCACAAGCAGCAAATGCGGCACTAGACGCGGAATTGGTAGCAAAGATGACAAAATGCGATGTTATAAGTAAAAAGACAGTTGATGTGCAGAAGGAACATGACGCCTTCAAGAATGACATAACTATCAGACTTCAGAAGATACGTGGGAAATGCTTTTTCTTCAATCAAGAAGCCAATAGTGGTCCAGAAGACACTCACCCTGGAGCTACTGATGAAGATGTCGATGAGGAAATCATCTATATGCCTCCCTTCCTGGGACGTCTGAAAGGAGGGAACCAAAAGATCACTCTCCCGGCTTATGAGCGGACACATAGCGTGGGAGCAAGAGTCGTGCTGTGTGCTCTCATTTACGAGCATCTTAAGGCGTTAGGTATGCTGAAGCCTCTCGAAGGAACCACTTTTGGGTTTGGGCATGAAAGCTCTCAAAAGACATGTGCCTACCACCCGAACCAAAGAGGACACACTATAGAAGAATGTGTGGAGCTAAAGGCAGCAATCCGCAATCTGATCAACGTTGGGGAGATCCCGTATATGTGGGGTGGGAACACCGTCCTTACCTGTGACCAACATAAGCCTAGTATGTCGGTCAGTGAGCACACTTTGTTTTATTGTTACTACTTCACGTCTTTCAAGAAAACTTTGGTGGACATCTACAGTCTGTTAGTTCAAAAAGGAGTCTTGGCCTCTATAAGAAAGGATGACGAAGCTATCGATCCTGTTGGAATTGAGACATGGAAGCCCTGCCCTTATCATGATGCCATCGATCACAACATTGGGAGGTGCCTCAGGTTTCGCTATGACGTGGAATCCCTCGTCAACATGGGAAAGATTCAAGTTGAGTCTGTCCCCCGTGGTTAATACGGTAGTCAGAGGAAGAAGCTTCGGTGAAGGCACCATCTATCTTTTATGAGCTTTATTATCTGTTTTTCGCTTTCCTTGTAATCACTAGAAATGAATGAATGAAAATGAAATTTTCCTTTGTATTCGAACTACGTAGGGCCTGAATTTTCCTTGGGAGATACGTAGGCAGCCTTTCAAGGCCCGACCCCTATCTTTAAAATATTTTTTTCCCCTTCATCCTACAAGGAAACATTGAGTTCAGATCAACAGATGCCAGAAGATGCAGCAAGAAGACCTTAGCTCAATGCAATTTAGCCTTTCTGAGTCACTAGCCCCAAAATGAAACGAGCAAATTCCTACTTGTTCAAAAGTCAGTCCCGTTATTCGTGGGTTAACATGTTCTCAGACAAAGCAACGTTTATGTGTTTACCTGCTTTCTATGTGATATCTTACATTATTCATCCAGAACTAATACTGATAGATTTACCTTTGAGTTGTTTTTCTCTACAGGTAGTTAGAACTGATCAGTGTTGTTACACTGGCTGAACACCCTTATTTTACCAGATCAAAAGGGCCTACAGATTCCTTTCCCCGTCAAAATTCACAAAAGGGAAAAGCAGCAATGGGTGATAACAACGAAGAAACCGGCCTTACTGATGTCGTGGTGGCTCAGCCCGTCCTTGCCGACCAGAATGAACTGATCCTGCAGTTGATGCAACAAATTGCTGAGATGAGGGTCGAGATGCAGAAAAAACAAGATTTGCCTCCTCCGATATTTGCTGTCAACACTCAACCAAACGGAAGACCTCCAGCTTAAATTCCCCTTCCTAACGTGGAACAAGCTCAGAACCCTCCTTCAAGTCTTGCTCGTAATCCCTTCATCATTGATCTTACCACCCAAAATCCCTACTACGCCTCAGCCTCTTATCCAACACCACCCCCTCCTCAAAATACCAACCTCCAAGCACCACTCCTTCCCCCTAATGCAAACCACCAAACTAGCCTGCCCCCCCACAGCCAAAACGCTAATAACCTACGCACTTCCCTCCTTCACACCAACCCCCAGACTTTTCCCTAAAACTATCACGCCCCTTTAAATGGCCAGAGTCCCTCTATAGCTCTACTATTACTGCAAAAAGCCGTTTTCCAAATACCAGTCCCCAACGAGCATGATGCTCGTGGTTCGGAGCTCGACCATTATGAGGAGAGGGAGAGAGAGTGGAGGTCAAAGGAAGAGACCGCCAAGATAAATATGAATGAGGAAATTAGAAAAGCCATGAAGGAGTTGAACTGCATTCCTGAGGTCGCCGGGTTGAGTTATGATGACCTGTGCATTCACCTGAATTTGGACCCCCGGAAGGGTTCAAGGTGCCAAAATTCGACATCTTCAGAGGAATGGGGTACCCCTTGGCACACTTGAGGGCCTACTATGACCAACTCGTGGGAGTTGGGAGAGACGAAACTTTGTTAATGCGGCTTTTTAGCCAAAGTTTGAGCGGAGAGGCTCTAAAATGGTTTACGTCTCATGAAACGAAACAGTGGTCTAGCTGAAACACTCTGGCTAGGGAGTTCATTGAACGATTCGCCTACAATGTGGAGATTGTTCCTGATCGTTACTCCTTGGAGAAGATGAAGCAGAAGCCGACCGAAAGTTACAGAGAATTCGCATATAGATAGCGAAAGGAGGCAACTAGAGTTAGACCTCCTATGTCAGAAAAGGAGATTGTCGAAGTGTTCGTGCGGGTGCAGGCACCTGAATATTATGACAGAATCATTTTACTCGTTGGAGCAAAATTTGCTGAGATAGTCAAGGTAGGTGAGACTATCGAAGATGAATTGAGAACCGGGAAGATTGCCCGTGTTGCTGCCTCGCCTGGATCTTTGGGCTTGTTGAAGAAGAAAAGAGAGGATGTGTCCTCTATCTCTTATGAGGGGAAGAAAACCCCAAGGAAATCCTCATCATACCAACGTCGTTCTAGACCTTCACAGAGTTCATACTCGGCTTGTTACGCACATGCTGATTACCAGAATACCCCTCCCCCCAGTTACCAAAATACCCCCCCTCCTAGTTATCAAAATACTACCCCTCATAATTACCAAACTCCCCCAACTATCTACCAAACTCCCCCTCCAGTTTACCAAACTCTATCTCATCACTACCGAAATGCCGCCCCCAACTGTGCCAACGTTCAGACGAATTACCAAACGCCTCCCCCAATGTACCAAACCCCAGCTCCACTTTACCAAAATACCCCCTCGAACTACCAAGCTCCACAACTAAACTACCAAACCAACTCATATCCCAGATATCAAGCCCCCCGTCCGAATGCTCCAAATTATCGCCAAATGCCTCCCCCTCAACAAGGCAATTACGATCCCTCCCGTCCTAGATTTGAGAAGAAGCCAGCTAGAATTTTCACTCCGCTTATTAAAAGCCGAACAAAGCTGTTCGAGCGATTAACTGTAGCAGGATATATTTATCCAGTGGGGCCCAAGCCGGTTGACACTAGCTCAAAGTATTACAAACCTGATCAGAGGTGCGCGTATCACTCCAACAGTGTTGGACATGATAATGAGGACTGTATCAACCTGAAGCATAAGATCCAAGACCTGATTGACCAGAATATGGTCTCTCTTCAGACAGTCGCCCCCAATGTCAATAGTAATCCTTGGCCAAATCATGAAGGTGTCACTATAAATATGATAGAGACAGATAATGATTGGTGCGTGACAAAGGCAATAGTTCCGATTGCTCCTGATGAACTGGAAAGGGCTGTAACTTTGTTGAGCATTAGAGAGAAGAAAAATTTAGTGATTCTGACACCCGAGAAGGTTGTTGCCTTGGTGCCGCGAGAAACTCTTACCCGACCAAAGTTTGTGATTGAAACGGCCGTTACCCAGGGTATGACCAGATCCGGCAAGTGCTACACACCAGAAAAGTTAGCCCAAGGAAGGCAGAAGAAGGATCGAACAAAAAGGCCGATCAGTGAAGCCGAGGCCGAGGAGTTCTGGAGAAAAATACAACCGAAAGGTTATTCGATTGTGAAGTATTTGGAGAAGACGCCGGCTCAGATCTCTGTGTGGGCCTTATTGATGAGTTCGCAGTTACATAGGCAGGCTCTGATGAGGGCTTTGGATGATACTTATGTTCCTGTGGGTACTAACAGTGACAATTTAGCAGCCATGATAAACCAGGTCATCCGAGGACACCGAATCAGTTTTTCTGACGAAGAGCTGCCCTTTGAAGGGAGGATGCACAACAAAGCTCTGCACGTCACTTGTATGTGTCGAGATAAGATAATTAATCGCTTCTTGGTCGATGACGGATCCGGTCTTAATATTTGCCCACTTTCGACTCTGAGGTAGCTGAAATTCGACTTGGGAAAGCTTCACCAGAACCAAGTCAATGTGAGGGCCTTTGATGGAGTGCAAAGAGACACATTAGGTGTAGTAAACTTGGATATTCAGGTGGGTCCTGCGGATTTTAATGTGGAGTTCCAGGTGTTGGATATCAACACCAGTTACAACTTGCTTCTGGGAAGACCGTTTATTCATATGGCTGGGGCTGTGTCTTCTACCCTTCACCAACTAATGAAGTTTGTTTGGAAGGACAAGGAATTGGTCATTTATGGTGAAGGAAGTTATTCCAATGGGTATGCATCGATCGTTGATGATGTCTCCCGAGGTTGTGATTTCTACACGGTGGAGCTGGTAAATGCCACCGGTGATGACTTGGCTCCACAGCCTTCTATACCTGTCGTGTACAAGATAATTGCTACTGTCATGCTCCAGAATGGTTTCAAACCAAGTTTCGGATTGGGGAAGCACTTTCAAGGAATCATCGAGCCTATTCAAATTCCCGCCAAAGGAGCAAAGTTTGGTTTGGGATATGTCCCAACAGACGACGAAGCAGAGATGAAGAACAAGACTGTTGATCAGGCATTGGCCAGGCCAATTCCTCATCTGTACCAGTCATTTCCGGTACGAGAAAATATCAACGATGGTGGTTTAGGGGAAGGAATCTGGGGCCTTTTTGAGGAGATTGATGCGGTCATTGAGGAAGAGGCTGGGACATCAGGCATCCGTGATGCAGAACCTGAGGAGCGATTACAGAACTGGACTTCCACACCACTCCTGATTTCCCGCTCATCTGGGTAGAAAAGACATGTGTCTTTGTTTGTTTTAAAATCGGTGGTAGTCTGGAAGAGGCCCGAGACCCACCCTTTAGGCAATTATTATTTGTTTGAAGTTTTTAAATTCCTTTGTGATGTTTAAAAAGGCAAAATGGTCCTCGGACATGGCCAAAGTTTGTGCTTGTCTTTCAATTTAAATGAAAAGCCTCTTTTATCAAAATTTGTCTGTTTACTTATCTGTTTATATTTTACTTTCCTAACTTTGTTTGTTTATGGTTTCAGTAATATTAATTTAAAACCTGCCAGTGTCAAGTTATGTCATGAACCGAGTGAACAAAATGAGACAGGTGATGATGAATGTGAGGAATATAAAGAAGAAAATAAGGTACCCGAACATATTGTTGAGGAGTTTCGACAATTCGAGAATCAGCACAAGCCAAATCTTGAAGAAACTGAAACTGTGAATCTCGGAGATGAGGAATGTGTCAAAGAAGTCAGAATCAGTGTCCATCTAATTGAAGCCCAAAGAAGAGACCTGGTTCATTTGCTCAGGGAGTACATTGATGTATTTGCCTGGTCTTATAAAGACATGCCAGGGTTGAGCACGAATATGGTGTCCCACAAGTTGCCGATCAATCCAGATTTCAGTCCAGTAAAACAAAAGACTCGGAAGTTCAAGCTTGAGTTGAGTTTGAAGATCAAAGAGGAGATTACAAAACAAATCGAGTCTCAAGTAGTGGAAGTGACGCAATATCCGACTTGGTTAGCCAACGTTGTTCCGGTTGCCAAAAAAGACGGAAAGATCAGAATTTGTGTCGACTACAGAGATCTCAACAAAGCAAGCCCGAAGGTTAATTTTCCATTGCCAAATATCCACATTCTCATTGATAACTGTGTTAAGCATGAGATGCAGTCGTTTGTGGATTGCTATGCGGGTTACCACCAGATCCTGATGGATGAAGAAGACGCAGAAAAGACAGCTTTCATTACACTTTGGGGTGTATATCATTATCGGGTGATGCCTTTTGGTCTCAAGAATGCCGGTGCTACTTACATGAGGACCATGACGACCNCTGATGGATGAAGAAGACGCAGAAAAGACAGCCTTCATTACACCTTGGGGTGTATATCATTATCGGGTGATGCCTTTTGGTCTCAAGAATGCCGGTGCTACTTACATGAGGACCATGACGACCATCTTTCACGATATGATTCACAAGGAGATCGAGGTGTATGTAGATGATGTCATAATCAAGTCACGCGAGAGTTCAGATCACTTGACTCACTTGAGGAAATTTTTTGATCGTCTATGACGATATAATTTGAAGTTAAATCCCTCCAAATGTGCTTTTGGAGTGTCAGCTGGCAAGTTGTTGGGATTTATAGTCAGCAGGAGGGGCATTGAGCTTGAACCTTCCAAGATCAAGGCGATTGAGCTTGAACCTTCCAAGATCAAGGCGATCCAAGAATTACCTCCTCCAAAGACCAAGAAAGAGGTAATGAGTTTTTTGGGAAGGTTGAACTATATTAGTCGGTTCGTAGCTCAATCCACTGTGGTGTGTGAGCCCATCTTTAAGTTATTGAAAAATGATGCCTCGACCAAGTGGACCGGAGAATGTCAAACTGATTTTGATGCTATCAAGAACTATTTGTCCAATCCACCGGTGTTGGTCCCTTCGCGAGAAGGGAGTTCGTTATTGCTATATTTGTCAGTCTCAGATAATGCATTGGGATGCGTGCTTGGTCAACATGACGAAATTTGGAAGAAGGACCGAGTCATTTATTACTTGAGCAAGAAATTCACTCCATATGAGGCTCGTTACACTCTTTTGGAGAGAACATGTTGTGCTTTGACCTGGATTGCTCAGAAATTGAGACATTATTTGTCTTCGTACACCAGATACCTTATTTCAAGGATGGACCCGTTGAAATACATTTCCAGAAAGCAATGCCGACCGGGAAGTTGGCAAAATAGCAAATGCTTTTGAGTGAGTTT
Source organism: Solanum stenotomum (assembly GCF_019186545.1). Lineage (NCBI taxonomy): Eukaryota > Viridiplantae > Streptophyta > Magnoliopsida > Solanales > Solanaceae > Solanum > Solanum stenotomum. The sequence continues at coordinate 13,494,247 of NC_064288.1, forward strand.
GATATTGTGTATGTAACCCAGAAGGCGATAGAAGCATAAGCTTTGGATGATCATCTTGCAGAGAATCCGGTTGATGAAGAGTATGAACCGCTCAAGACTTATTTTCCCGATGAAGAAATAACATTTGTGGGTGAAGATATTTCTGAAGCGTACCCTGGTTGGAGAGTGTTCTTTGATGGAGCGGCGAATCATCAAGGGAAAGGAATCGGAGCGGTCTTAGTGTTAGAAACCGGTCAGCACTATCCTATAGCGGCTAAACTCCGATTTAAATGCACGAACAACATGGCCGAATATAAAGCTTGTATCCTTGGTTTGAAAATGGCCATCGACATGAAAGTTCATGAGCTTCTGGTTATTGGAGACTTAGACTTACTAATTCATCAGGTTCAAGGAGAATGGGTGGTGAAGAATCCAAAGATCACACCGTATGTGCAGTATATACAGAAGTTGTGCAAGAGATTTCGCAAGATTGAATTCAGAAACATTCCCAGGACACAGAATGAGTTGGCCGATGCTCTTGCCACCATCGCATCAACGATTAAGCATCCGAATACAAGTTATATTGATCTAGTGGATATTGAGGTAAAAGAACAGCATGTTCATTGTTCACACGTCGAAGCGGAACCAGATGGTTTGCCTTGGTATTTTGACATCAAAAAGTATTTAGAGGATGAGACTTATCCTGAGAATGCAACGTTTAACCAGAAGAAGTCGATACGCCGTATGGCTCTCAATTTCTTTGCAAGTGGGGAAATCCTTTATAGGAGGACTCCAGATTTAGGTCTTCTCAGATGTGTTGATGCTAGTGAAGCTACAAACCTTTTGGAACAGATACATGCCGGAGTTTGTGGCACTCACATGAACGAACTCACTTTGGCAAGGAAGATCATTCGAGCTGGTTATTTTTGGATGACTATGGAACACGATTGTTGCAAGTTCGTGCAGAAATGTCATAAATGTCAAGTGATGGAGATTTGATTCGAGTGCCACCTCATGAACTCAATGCTATGAGTTCACCTTGGCCATTTGTAGCTTGGAGCATGGATGTCATTGGTCCGATAGAGCCAGCCGCCTCTAACGGACACAGATTCATTTTGGTTGTCATCGACTACTTCACCAAGTGGGTGGAAGCAGCTTCGTATAAGTCGGTGACCAAGAAAGTTGTAGCTGATTTTGTTCGCAACAATTTGATATGTAGGTTCGGAGTGCCAGAATCCATCATTACTGATAATGGAGCTAATCTCAACAGTCACTTGATGAGAGAAATATGTGAACAATTCAAGATTACTCACCGGAACTCAACCGCCTATCGTCCCCAAATGAATGGAGCTGTAGAAACTGCCAACAAGAACATAAAGAAGATTTTAAGGAAAATGATTGATAATCGCAGAGGTTGGCACAAGATGTTGCCATATGCTTTGTTGGGTTATCGAACGACTGTCAGAATATCAGTTGGAGCTACTCTGTATCTGCTGGTATATGGAACATAAGCTATTATACCTGCAGAAGTTAAAATACCTTCGTTGAGGATCATCCAAGAAGCTGAATTGGGTGATGCTAAATGGGTTCGTAAGCGGATTGATCAGTTAACATTAATTGATGAGAAGAAAATGGTTGTTCTTTGTCATGGACAACTATATCGATAGAGAATGATTCGTGTTTTCCACAAAAAAGTAAAAGCCAGAATGTTTGAGGTTGGTCAGTTGGTCCTTAAACGCATTTTCCCTCATCATGATGAATATAAAGGGAAATTTTCACCGAATTGGCAAGGACCCTACATGGTTCGCAAAGTGTTATCTGGAGGTGCCTTAGTACTGTCGGAGATGGATGGCACCGAATGGCCGAAACCGATCAACTCAGATGCTGTCAAAAGATATTATATGTAAAAGTTTCAGTTTGTATTTTCTGTCATTTCCTTGTAATCGTTCTGTTAGGTTGTAATCGCTTTGTTCAAAAGATTATCCCTTTGTAATGAACTACGTCTCACCTGAATTCTCCAGAATGAGATACGTAAGCGGCCTATGTCGGCCTCGGTCGCCCCTTTTATCCCCTTTAATATTTCTTTATATTTGAACTACGTTTGACCTGAATTCTCAAGAATGAGATACGTAGGCGGCCTATGTCGGCCTCGGTCGGTTTCTTTGTAAATTTTCATATTTTTGTTAATCCTCGAGGGGGGAACTACGTTTGATCTTATTCCTGTCGCAACGAAATACGTAGGCGCCACAAGGGTTCGGTCATACCTCCCGTAAGATTTCTATTTCTCTTTACAATAGAAACTGGGACATAATTTTTGAGAGGGACTCAAAAATTCTCGAGAAGAAGATTTTCCCCAACAAAGTCGAGACTCAGTTTACTTTTAAATTAGCAACTGGGACAGAATTTTTGAGAGGATCTCAAAAATTCCGAGATTTGCTCGCCAACAGTTCAAGATAAGTCAAGACAGATAACTGGGACAGAAATTTTTCGAGGATGACCTCAAAAATTTCAATAAGGTTCATCGGCAGTTTGGAACAACTTTGAATACTTCCAAGCAAGTAATCAGGCACATCTCAAAACACCAACTCCGAATGACGTTCATTAAACTTGACGTGACATAACACTTGGCAGTGACCTTTTCCAAACATTACTTTTGAAAATATATTTTCCTTAAAATCTTTTCCTTCATGTTTCATTATATTTGCATAAAAAAATGTTTTGTCTTATCTATTAAGAAGCGTGAGATCGGAGAAATCAACCGAAGATAGCAAGACAAGGAGCAGACAATGGAAGAGATCGACACGGATCAGTTCATTTTTTAAAAAAAAAACTAACAATTTTTTCTGTGGACGCAGGTCTATAAGCTTGCCTGAAGATCAACATGTTCCACCATTCAATGAATATAGAGAAGTCAAAGGGCAAAGAGTTCCCCAAAATTGACAATTTTTCTGTGGATGCAGGAAATATTTCATGCTGCTTATATCAAAGATTTTGGAATATGAATAACATTATTTCATTCAATTCCCAACAAGGTAAGGTCCATAATGAACGTGCAACTATGTTCAGAGATAGGACAAATAGAAACCACGAAGAGAGCAATATTATTATTTCCCAGCAACTAGAGATACCTGGAAGACGTTTATCTGCGTTATATTATCAGATATAATAATATTCCTACCCTGAAAGTTATTTATATCGTATTGTCAAATGAGACGATACCACTACCCGAATAGTCATTTATATCGTATTGTCAAATGAGATGATACCACTACTTTGTGGATCATTTTTATTGTATTGTCGATTCAAACGATACCGCCACCCAAAAAACTACCCAGAAAATCACATATGTTGTTGGGTGAAGCATCATCTTCGTTCGGTATCAGGGAGGCATCATCTAAGGAATTCATGCATCGCGAGAAAAGATTCACGCATTGAAGAGAAAGAAGTCATGCATCGCGGAGAAGTCATGCATAGCAAGAGGAAAAAGTCATGCATTGCGAGAAAGAGATTCATGCATCGCGAAAAAAAGATTCATGCATAGCAATAGAAAGAAGTCATGCATCGCGAGAAAGAGATTCATGCATCGCGGGAGAAGGAATTCATGCATCGCGAGAAAAGATTCACGCATTGCAGAGAAGAAGTCATACATTGCAAGAAAAGATTCATGCATTGCGACAGAAGTTTCATGCATTGCGGGGAAAATGTCGTACATTACGGGAAAGAGATTCATGCGTTGCGGAATAAATGTCATGCATTACGAGAAAAATGTCATGCATTGCGGGAAAAATATCATGCATTGCGGGAGGAGAATCGTGCATCGCGGGGAAAAAGATTCATGCATCGCGAGAAAAGAGATTCGTGCATTGCAAGAGAAAGATTCATGCATCGCGAGAAAAGAGATTCATGCATTGCAAGAGAAAGAAGTCATGCATCGCGGAGAAGTCATGCATAGAAAGAGAAAGAAGTCATGTATCGCAGAAAAGACTCATGCATCGCGGGAAAGAGATTTATGCATCATAAGAGGAAGATTCATGCATCGTGGGGAAAAGATTTATGTATCCCGGGAAAGGAGTTATGCATCGCAAGAGAAAGAATTACCCATCACAAGAAAATCAACATCGACCACATCATTTTTCTTTGCAAAAAAATGACGTCAAGAGAAACATCAACAACGACATCAAGAGAACTGTCAACATATTACATCAGCCTATTTTATTACTTTGGCATCAAAGGAAAAGTACATTGAAGATTATATTGTAAACATGAGACAAACTTTATTTACTTCACGTCAAATCTGATGGAGTTGACGTCAAACGTTGAAGGAGAGAAATTAAGTGTCAACACAGTAAAAGACACTGTCTCCCATTTGAATTGCCTTTTTTATACTAATGAGTTTTATCTCAGTCTTTGTCAAGAGCATCCAAAAGGATGAATTCTCCAAAACAAACCACAGGTGCGGAAGACATCAAAAGGGATGCAGCACAACGTGGAACTTTTTCTTAGCAGCGAACTGGGACATAGTTCAAAGAGAAGTGTCAAACTCTTAGGACACGAGCAGAGGAGCGACTTCCACCACAATTAAACCACACCCCTATCAGAAGGCATGTGGGTTTTATTTAGGTTTATCGGTTTCAGTTTCGCATACATAAATTTTGGTTTCCACAAAAGCTTTGGAAATTATTTCCGTGTAAGTTCTTACTTATGGATGTGAAGAGCTCCACATTCATGACTAAGAGGTTGCAAGCCTCTTTTTCATACTCAACTTATTTTTTCACTCCTCCCAACCGAAGGTTATCTTAGCATAAAAGATTTCATTTTCAACCGATCGAGTCAAACTACAAGTAGCCTGATTCCCTAAGTTAAGGGATATGTAGACGGGATCAGTGTTGAAACTCGATTATATTTCCACATCCGCTCTTAAATCTTATTCCCGAGAATTCTGATTTCTTCATAATTCAACATCAGATATCTTTTGAATTCTTTCAAAATCGTGCGTCAAATCGAGTGTATTGAACTACAAGTGGCCTGAATTCTAAAATAGTCTGAGATATGTAGGAAATCCATTTTCGGGGTTCGGCCATAATTCCTAAAGTCCATACCAAAGCCCTTTTTCTAAAGGATGAAAATGTGGTCGGTCAAAATTAGGATTTGTCAATTTCATTTGCCTCGGATTTCTTTCTTCAATCCAAGTCAAACAAGGGATAGTTGTTGACACCCAATTTTGGACCTCCACAATATATATTAATTTTCGAGCTTCTTAGATTTCAAATTATTTAAAATAATTAGTTTTATAACATTTCAAAATATATATATATATATATTTATATATATATATATAATAGTTTGGAAGTTATTTTAATATATATGTTACTTTTTATAATTTATAAACAATATATATGTTTTATATAATTTTGTATATAATAAGTATAGTTTATGAATATTCGAAAACCGCCTTAAAATATTTTGTTAAACGTTTAGTTAATTAGCTTAGTTATATAATAGTTTATATGTTAAATTATTTAGTTTATAATTAACTTAATTATTTTACCTCGTTAAGACTAAGAAGCTCATTAATTAATTTATATTAATTCGTCTTATTTAACTTTCGGTCGAATTCACCGATTAAATTCAAATCGGCTAAGTTTTAACTTCAATTGGTTCTAATTGTAATACTTTGTAATTGCAATTGTAGCCACTTCCTTGCCAATTTCTTCAATCCCTTTGCAAGACCAAGTTTGGACCCTTCTGGAATTTTCGACATTCCAATCTTTCCAATCCCAAGCCCACTTATACTCCGCATTTCCCAGCCCATTCTTTCTCCAATTCCCAGCTCAAATAGACCCGACCCAACCCTTTGTTGTTAACAAAAAGAAACCCAGCTCTAACGTTAACAATTCCAGCAGCTTCCAACATCAGTTCAAGCGGCGTCTTCACGGAGTCAAAACACGGAAGAGCAAACGTGTTGCTCTTTTCCTTGTCGTCTTCCTCCTCGGCCAGAACAATAGTACAAAAACACTGTTCTAGCAGCGAAAAACAGATGTGCTTTCGCTCTGGCAACAATGTTTGTTGTCCTTTGCTCGCGCGGGATGATGCCACGTCGTCGCTCAAGGAACAAAGAGTCGATCCCAAGCGTCGATTCACCCTTTCCTCTTTCGAAATGGGTCAAAATCGCAGGGAAAGGTTGCCTCCCCTTATTTGTGAAAGATGTTTTTTGATTTTTGAATTCAGAATTGGGACCTGTTTTTCTCGAATTTTGGTCCATTTCTATATAATTGTTTTGGTTCACTGTTGAGAGGGGGTTTTTTGGCAAAAACGAGGGATTTTTTTTTGGAGTTAGAAAATTTTATCCGAAAAAGAGGATAGCACAGTAAAGAACGATAACAAATACATACTAAATAGACTAAGAAAGAAGGAAGGATAGTTGATTCCAGTCTAAGTTCCTCTATTATTTCCGTCGCCAGCGCTTCCTCTAAGTTTAGTTCGATCGAGATTTTGCTCGAATCTGTTGTTCGCTGCTTGTGTTTGTGTGGAGAAAGTTGTTGCTCGTCTTGTCCAAGTTCGCTGCTTCAAAAGAGGTACATTCTTCTTTATTTTTTGCTCTTTCCTCGTCTCTTTCGAATTAAGAATGGTGGGCTGACGTATGTTAAATAGAGAAGCACTGTTGGAATAATATCCTTGTCTTCGATGTGATTTCTTCTTGTTCTGAGAATAGCTAATTTTCTGTCTTGGTTGGCTTAAGTTAGTCTAAAACTCATTTGGGTTCGAGGTTGATGAAATTTCTAGAATGTCTGTCTGTGATGCTATTGCTCGTCTCATGTATGACTTCACTGTTTCTATGTGCTTATCTTAAAGTAATTTCGCTATCCTTCATCTCGAGTCCATTTGCTTGAATACTCATATTTATGTCCTAACCATCTATTGGTATATGAAGTTCCTTTTCCTTACAACTGTGAATGTCATTACCCTTTCAAAAAATTTTTTAATAAAGTCGGAGTCTTAAAACTAATTAATGTGCATCATATATTTGCTTTCGATGTGTCAACAGTAGTGTTCATACGTGTGTGTTTGTGACTTATGGCTTTCACGGCTGGTCATGCTAATATTCCTTCCTATCTATCATATTTTGTAAGCATTTCATTTAAGATATTTTGTTTTACTGTTATTTGCATTCCAATTTCAAATTTTCTGTTTTTGCATACATTGTTCCACTGGTAAGAACACATTATCATACATGATTAGTGGGTAGTATAAAATCCCTCGCTTACTAATTAAAATTTGGAACCACCTGTAGTTACATATTACTTAATGATCAACTAATTCCTGTTGTCTATAATTTTATTTTATTTTTCAGCGTATGCAAGTTAAATTCTATGCAAATGTGTGTGTGTTTGTGACTTAAGTGTGGATTTATCTCTAAAATTTTTCACCCTGGTTTGGTTGTTTTTTTTTTTTTTGTTAAGAAGTTAGTTTTGAGACTTTTGCCCCTTTAGAAAATATACTTTTTCACCTTGTTGCTTTATTTTACCCCCATGGATTATGAATCGTCGTTTGTTGCCTTGATTAGTCTTGGCCATCTTCTTGGTTTCCTCTTTGATCCGTGTTGTCTGTTCAAGTTAAATAGCTTAGGCGGTGAGTTCGTAAGTTGACTCTTTGTATTGTTTTGAGTGCAACTTATAGTGAAATGGTATTCCGTCAAATACGCTGCTCCCTAAAAGCTAAGCAGCCTCTTTCGATATTTCAGAATAGTGTCCTTTATTTTGTATTCATCAATTTTGCCTGACCACTTCCTTCTTTTTTCTTACTTTGTCTTTTTTTATTAGTTATTTATTTTTATTTTCTTGTTGTTATATGTTTGTCCGACTTATTCTTGGTTTATTAAAGTGATTTTTGTTTTCTCTGGAGAGTATTAAATCATTGTTGGCATACCTATCAATTTAAATAATATATGAAGCAATGAATTACTCCTCACTTCCCTAGTTCAGTTTAAACTTGTCACTGTATGAAGTATTTCATGGTATCTAGCCTTGTTGGTCTATTTACGTGGTCTCATTTTAATAGGTAGTATTTGCTAATAGTCGAAAATCTGTTAGATTAATTATCCTATCTAACTGTTCTTGCTGACTATTATTGTTTAACAAATCGTGATTCAAGACCCATCATTTGCAAAACTTTTTGGCTATCTGGAATGAGCAGTAATTAGTATTTGGTTAATTGTTAATCTGGTTTAAATTCCCAAGTTGTACTTAGTCGTGTTATTCTTTAATAGTGTTAAGTCTGATATTAAGTCATTACTTTGTCTAATTATTTTAGTTTGATATGTGTTATGCTAATTTTATTTTACTTTGTTTTGTCTTTGTCCTTTCTTGCATGAAATTTTAATATATGAGTCCTATGGACTCTATTTCATCCTCCTGCATTTCGAGTTGGGGTCCAACCCAACGTTTTTGTCCCTCATCGAGTCAGCCAGCTAGAGGATCGAAGAACAGATTTTCGAAAGTCAACGTACAGGTGTTCGAAAACAAAAATGCAGAGTTCAGAACATATATACCAGATCGTATACCCTAGTATACATCTAGTATATACGAAAGAGGGAAAATGGGCCTAAAAGCCTGGAATTTCAAAAATTTGTATTTTGTTATTTTGGGTCTATGCCCTTGTCACTAAATTTTGCTATTACTTTATTAGTTTTTAGGGCAGGTGAAAAATTGGGCCTAAAGCCCAAAAGAAAGGATGATTACTTTGTGTTAGTTTAGGACAGGTGCAACTCAAATGGGTCGAAGGCCCAAAACGAAAATAGGCTCAAGTGTTGGTCCAGGCGGACAGAAAAACCAAACTTGGGTCCGAGTCTCTTTCCCTTTTCTATTTTATTGTGTTTGTGTGCTTGTTGATATTTGCCGCTAATCTTAAGGTCGAAAAATTCAAATCCCCGAAAGATGCCCATTTTGATTTAACAATTTAACTAAATCAATCATCATTTAACAAAACTTAAAGAAGAAATGTTGCAAATTATCTCACTTAGATGGCATTTCCGCATTCCCCCTTTTCCCTTTTAAGACGGTTCTAACTATAAAAGTTGTTCAATTCAAATTAAGTCAAACGAATTTAGCCAAATAATTAATTGTCGGATAACCACGTTAGTGGACATTCTAGGTACTTTTAAAACCTTCCTAGGATGTTAATAAGAAACTCGAACCCTTTTTTTTAAGTTTTCACTAGATTTCTGTTTTAATCTTTTTGAAAACAACAGTTTTCTTGATTTTTCTTAAAAAATTAAGTGGCGACTCTTAAACCAGTCTTAAAATATATTTTTAAATAAAACCACTAAATCAACCCATAATCACAAAATAACACCCCAAGAATTGGCTTTTAGCTAGACATCCTAAAAAGATAGAAATCGTTACCAAATTGTGTTTCCATCAACTGGGTATAATTAATATTGTCTTTACAAAGGTCTAAGATGAAGAATCTTCAACACCCACTTCCAATTTCTCAAAAATGGAAATCTTCAAATCTTCAAAGCTAAGGAAATATTGTCTCCAAACTCAGTTCTCTGCTTTCTAACTTAAAAACTGAACATTAATGGAAACTAGATAAAAATCTCCTAAAAATCTGATGCTAAGCTAAAAATTCAAATATGTATTTATATTCGCCAAAAATGTGTTACGAAGGACTATTCGGCGCAATAAGTCGGGATCGTCGATCCACTCGGTGATCCGCCATTTGATAAGTTCCATCGCCTTTTTGCTTTGGCCTTCAGCAACTTCAAGTTCTGTAACTTTGGGCGATATAGCACTGCATCGCGGAATCGTTCGGTGACTCGCTGACTGCTCCTTTCTATCGCCAACTTGATTTTCTCCTTCAGGACTTGGCACGTTGGAACATTAGGCGAGACCATGGCCATTCGGCGACTCGCCCAATGGTTTAGGCGATCCTCAGGCCTTCTTTTCTTTGTTCTTTCAGTTGTTTTGCTCCTTTTTTGCTCATTAGTGTCCATGCTTTGTTCCTCAATCCAAATACCTGAAAATCAAAGATACATCAGTTATTGGCACAAAATATGCATTTGAGGACACTAAATCTATTAAAATAAATCCCTAAATGAGTCTAAATCGTGGACTCATCAAAGTGTCATTTTTCCCCAAGAATACATACCTCAAATGGAATGGTAGAGCCTTGAGCTCCAATTTTGGAGGCTCTTCCACAGATGGTTTTGCAGGTCGAGAGTCGCGATTCTTCATATCAAACTCCAATATTTTTGGTTTGGAACGAATTTTGAACTTATCAAGTGATCATACTCTTCAATACCATCACCGTCAAAATTCATCATTACCGCTGCCAGTGCATCAACACCCAACGTCTTTTCAATAGACATTTTAGAACCTCGCTCCACAATATGATTCACCACCGATACCGACTTAAGATCACTTTCCTGCTCCATAGACCTACAAATATTAAAAGTTACCTCCTCATTATTCAGTCGCAACTTTATCTTCCCTCTCTCCATATCGACTAAGGCACGTCCAGTAGCAAGGAATGGTCTCCATAAGATGATGGGAATCTCAAAATCAACCTCATAATCAAGTATCACAAAATTCGCCAAAAAAATAAATGACTCCATTTTCACAAGGACATCTTGGAGAACACCAATGGGCTTCTTCATAGTTCTATCAGCCAGGAGTAGAAGCATCATAGTCGATTTTGGAGCCCCTAAACCCAACTTATTGTAGATCGACAATGGCATCAGATTAATGCTGGCACCCAAATCAGACAAAGCCTCTGCAAAATGCAACATCCCAATAGTACGAGGAATAGTGAAAACTCCATGATCTTCTTTCTTTTGCACTAGTGACCGCATAACAAAAGAACTATAATGTTGTAACCTTTCTTCATCCTCAAAACTGACATCCCTCTTTTTGGTCACCAAACCCTTCATGAATTTTGCATACCCATGCATTTGCTCCTAAGCTTCTATCAACGGAACATTAATGGAAAGCTGTTTCAACATAGTTATGAACCTGCGGTATTTTCCTTCTTCGGTCTTTTTCACCAATCTATGTGGGAATTGAGGTGGAGGTCTAGGCATGGGAATGACTTTTTGGGTCACCTCTGCTTCCTTCTCAGTAGCATTTTTCGACTCTCTACTGCTTCCTTCTCTGTAGCATTATTTGACTCTCCAGCAACCTCAATCTCATCGGTATCTTTTTCTACCACACTTTCAACCTCAGATGGCATAGGGGGATCAATGGTTTGTTTACCTCCGCGATTAGTGACTGTCATACAATGCCCGTCATTTTTCGAATTCTGGATGGTGTTGCTAGGGAGTGTGCCAGGCTGACGTGGGTTCAGAGTAATGAACAACTTACTAAAGTGCTGCTCAAGTTGCTTGATCGACACTATATGGGCATCAACTTTGTCACCGATTCCAGACATGTCGTTTTGCATCTCTTTCACATTCTCATCAGTCGCATCAAACCTCTTCATCATCTTCTGCATCATATCCTCAATGCGTGACATACTACTACCACTCTCTATATTACCAGATTCTCTATTACCAGGTTGAACATAGGGCCCAACTCTCTAATTCATGTTGTCATAGTTGTTTCGGTTGTAGTTTTTATAATGATTGTAGTTCCCATCCCGGACATAGTTTCCCTTTCGATTGTAGTTTTCGTAGTTTCGACCTTGGTTCCTTGACCTTGGCACCAATTATCCGAGTTGGAACCTTGGGCGTTAGTTCGGAAACCCCCAGTCTGATCATTAACCAAATATGTATCCTCCTCATAGTAACATTCCTCAATTGGTGGTGGTGGAGGTCTAGTTAAGTAGTTTACCGCATTCACTTTTTCTGCACCTTCACTCACATATTTCAATACCAAACCCAATTTTGTTCTCATTTGAGCCATCTCTTCACGAATGTCATCATTTGCTTGATTTGGTGCAGTTTGGACCGCGAACGTGTTCCTTCCAATATTAGCCTTTCTAGTGCTCCATGCCTTATTGTTTCGAGAAATCTTCTCTAGTTTTTTAGCGATCTCCTCAAAAGTGCACTCACGATATGACCCTCCAGCAATAGTATCTAGCACAACATTTCCATTGTCATCCTGCCCTCTGTAGAAATACTCCTTCAGTGACTCATCATCAATGCGGTGATTCAGAACACTTGTGATGAACGTAGTGAACCTATCCCATGAACTGCTCACAAACTCTCCGGGTAGTGCTACAAAATTGTTCAGTTTATTGTTGTGATTTAACTTCTTAGACACCGAAAATTGCTTTTCTATGAACACCCTATGCAGTTGGTCCCATGTATGAATCAAATTGTATAGAAGCTCAGAAAACCATACCGCAGTATCACCTGTCAATTACAGAGGGAAAACTCTCAAACCTATGACGTTCATATCAAATTTCGGTCGTCCCACACAACTCTTACAGACACTTCTCAATTTAGCCATGTGACCATGTGGATCTTCCGAAGCTAGACCAAAAAACAACCCTCTTGTCATAAGCATTTGCATCAGACTGCTGGTCACCACAAATGTATGCCCTGGAGGTAGATGAGGAAGAACAATAGGCCCTTTTAATTCAACTGTATTGTAGTCAACACGGTAGTTATCAAGAAACCTAGGTGTTGGTGGATTTTGTACCCTATCTGCTTCTCTGATTAGATTACCACCATGAACCTGGGCGTGCACATTAACAATTACAGGAGGCTGCAATTCAACTTCATCACCTAGATTCTCTCCGATTGGATTATTGTGAACCCCTTGATTATTCATTTTTCTCAAAGTTTTACTCAACTCTGGATCATAGGGGGTCAATGGTTCACCTCGACTCCGTGTACTTGGCATACACTAGAGTAGAAACCTGTAGAAAATAAAAACAAAAGAAAAACGTAAAATTAGGAAATACTTGACTAAAGTTCAATAATGTAGTTAAACTTAATCTAAAAGCCATATTCCCCGGCAGAAGCGCCAAAATTTGATACGCTCAAATTACACCTCCTTAAAGAAGTATAAGCGAACGTTATCAAGTAAAGAACCCAACTTGTAGGTTGAGGTCGATCCCACGAGGAATATGGTTCAGACTTAAACTTAACTCACTATTATATCCATTTAGTCAAACTATTTCCAAAAAAAGTAAACATGGGGATTTTGTAAGTAAATAACAGATTTGAATGCTTAAGTAACAAGTAGACAAGATTCACATTGAGAGATCATTATAAGATGAAAACTAGGGTATGTGTATTCCCCACAAGCTCTTAACGCAGTAATCCTAATAATAGTAATCCTTTCTTAGTGTTTAACATGCAAAGTTGGTAAGTTGGGTATCCCTAAGTGATTGGTCCTCTAAATAGGAAATTTCACAACGCACCTTGGTCTGACTATGGGTGTATGCTTTACTAACCCTTACCTTTACCTCAGATTAGTCATCATATCAATGTATGACTTAGTTTTCACCCTAACTCCAATTGACATTAGACTATTATAACATCCACTAAATCTCTGTTGTTTAATCCTTTTCTCATTCATTACCTCCTTGGTTCGGAAAGTAGGAACGAGGCAAGTTCTAACGTGTGCACCCGTTAAAAAGACTTCTAAACAAAAGGATTAACGATACATGCATAAACACTATTCAAGAATTACTTAATTATTATTCATACTTTGTTAATTGCTCATGGTTCCCACAAACCTAGTTGTGGATTTAGCTACTCATGCTTGATAATTCACAACTCATAACTAGGTTAAAAGAATTCATGAACTTACAATGATAATAGATGAAAACCTAAATCTTGAATTGAAATTTAAAGTGAAAATTGTATCAAACGAATTTCAAAAATTAAATTGCCAAGTGTTTGCAAAATTAATTCTCAAAAGACCAAAAACTAGAAGTTTACAATAATGTCTAACCCCCAAAAACGAGGATTACAACTCCTATTTATAGAAAACAAATTCTAAAGTAAACAGAAAATAAAATAAGGAAATACACTACTGAAATGTGGTTTTTGTCGACGCTTTGACCCACGGTCCGTAGGTCCCCCTCTGTGGTCCAACAATTAGAAAAATTAATCAGGTACTAGAACCTTCAACTCCCAGATATCCATCGACGGATGTGCAGGACGTCCCGTGGGTCGACCTACAGTCCGTCGTCTACTCCGTGGTTCCACACTTGGTCAGACTTCCCTGATCTTCCACCTATGATACATCACTTACGGTCCGTCCTGGCACTCTGTGGACTAAGTACTGGAACTCAACTCCCAAACCAGGACCTACGACTGCCCATCCACGTCCCATCGCTGGACCTACAGTCTGTGGATGTCTCCGTTGGTGGCTACTTTAGCACTTTTCAGCTCGCATCTTCATCAACCGCATCCAAGCCTATTTCCTGCAAGAATCACACACAAAACATTATTCCTAATAACAACATAGCCAAAGACACACACAAACTCTAAGTGAAATACATTAAAAATATCGTAAACTCACGGTATATCAGTTACCATTAAGAATAAGTATCCTATTCCAAGAATTGATGATTTGTTTGACCAACTCCAAGGAGCAAGTTACTTCTAAAAAATTGACCCCCAGTTGAGTTATCACCAATTGAGGGAGATGGAGAGTGACATTTTGAAAACGATTTTTCAAACTTGGTATGGTCACTATGAGTTTTTAATAATCTCTTTTGGTTTGACTAATACCCTAGCGGCAATCATGAATTTGATGAATAAAGTCTTCGATCAATATATTGATATATTTGTTATTGCGTTTATTGATGATATTTTGATTTACTCACGGAATGAGGATGAGTATGTTGATCATTTGAGGATTGTATTGCAAATTTTCAAGAATCGTGAATTGTATGCTATGTTTAGAAAATGTGAGTTTTGGTTGAGGTATGTTGCTTTCCTTGGCCATATTATCTGCGGTGAAGGTATTCAACTTGATTCTAAGAAGACTGGGAGGTTAAGAATTGTCCTAGACCTTTGTCCGCTTCAGATATACGGAGTTTCTTGAGTTTTGCCAGTTATTATAGAAGGTTTGTGAAAGAATTTTCCTCTATTGTTTCTCCTTTAACGACAATGACTCAAAAAAGTGAAATTCCTATAGTCGGAAGCTTGTGAGAAGAGTTTCCAAGAGTTGAAGGATAGACTCACTTAAGCCCTATCTTAACATTACCGTAAAGATCAGATGGTTTTGTGGTTTATTATAATGCTTCACAGATTAGTCTTGGTTGCGTTTTGATGCAACATAGAAAGGTCATCGCTTATGCCTCAAGGCAATTGAAGGCTCATGAAAAGAATTATTCGACTCATGATTTGGAGTTAGCAGCGGTAGTGTTTGCTTTAAAGATTTGGAGACATTACTTATATGTTGTTAATGTAGATGTGTTTACCGACCACAAGAGTTTGAAGTATGTTTTCACTCAAAAGGATTTGAACATTCGCCAAAGGAGTTGACTTGAGTTATTGAAGGATGATGACATGAATGTCCATTATCAACCAGGTAAAGCAAATGTGATGGTGGATGCTCTTAGTCGACTATCAATGGGAAGTATCGCTCATGTTAAGGATGGTAAGAAAGAGTTAATTTTTTATGTTCATGGGTTGGCCGGATCGGGTGTTCTCTTGGTTGATTCTAGTGAAGGTGGGGTGGTTGTTCATAATGGGTTGGAATCGTCTTTTGTATCGAATGTGAAGGATAAGCAAAATCTTGATCTGGTACTAGTTGATTTGAAGAAGTCAGATTCTGAAAAAGCCATTGAGGCTTTCTCATAAGGGGAAGATGGAGTCATTCAATATCAAAGTTGGTTAATAATGTATCATGCACTAATTTTTTAGGCATGATACGTGAATTCGAATTTATACTAAATATATCTGATACATAATAATTACCAAACAGTAATGTATCGATCTCAAACCTAACATCTTATGGGCAATAATTTTCTTATTTAATATATATAGTAGAAATACCAACACTTATCAATTTAAACAAGATACATAAATAGTAATGTATTGATAAATCTATCCATCTCGAAAATATAATTCAAAAAACGATTACACAACATTATAAAAGGGATAGATGATCCATCAAAGCTATGTATCTCTTCATCCTTTTGGTCTGTTGTATTAATGCATAGCAGATACATTGAAAATCCAGTCTCTTGAAAAAAAATCGACAATTTTGAATGTCATATTTCTCTGACAAAGTTGATACATATTTTAGTGTCATATTTCTCTGGGAAAGGGAAACAAAGGAACACATGTGCTTGTTGATTAGCTTCATATTTCCAGTACGTAAGACACCAATTAGGACTTATGATATATAGATCCTTCTCGAGTGACAACACGGTGAATGCCAGTTGTTATAGAGAAAACCTGAAAGATGCAGCAATAACTTACTAACAAAATTGAAAGGATCTTCGACAAACTGGGAGAAGAAATTTGAAATCCATCATTTATGTATCGTTCATAACTCACCTTGTTTTTCCAAATTTCTGAATGTATTCATCATGTATCAGCTATTGTTTTTGACTTTTTTTTAATCTATTACGATTTGGGTGAGAATTGAAAGAAGAAAATTTGAATTGTTTGAAGCTAGACGGATTTGGAATAGAATTGAGAGAAGAAAATTTGAATTTTGAATTGAAGCTGGCGGATTTGGAAGAGAATTGAGAGAAGAAAATTTGAATTTTGATTTGATTGAATCTGTTAAGATTTGGGAGAGATTGAAATCAACTAGATTAGCGTGATTTGGGAAACTCACATTCAATTTTATATTCTCTTTCCTTTAAAAGTGTAATTGAATTTGTTTTAATGTATCCGACATGTTTGTTATGTATCCGGATAGCACTGATTTTGAGGGATTTTTGTAAATTGAAAAAGAGTAAGGATAGAATGTAATTTAGGTCCTTGCACTATGAGATTTATGTAAGTTATACAAATTTAAATACATAGATCTCTAAACAAAATTCCTAATTTTTCTGTTTGGAATTGCCAGAAATAGGTGCACGGGGGCTTAACTTTGGTGGGTTGGGGTTTTAATTTTGTCCAATAGGAAAGAGTCATGTAATAAATTATAATAAAAATAATAATAAGTGGGTTGTTAGTTTTAAGGATAGAATAGGCCAAAAAGGTAGATACAGAGATATTTTTAGCCTAATAGATAAATAAGGGATATATTTAAATCTTTTTGGATAGTCCGGGGGTATTTTTAGCCATTTTCGTTAAACTAATCCCTCACAACACTATGACATAATGTACCTCAACCGGAAAAAGGCATAGACTTCCCCCTTAAATTTGTTTCGAAAAGTCAGTTACACGCTTAAACTATTATGACGACCTATTACACACTTTTATTACTTAAAAGTGAATTTATTTACCCCCTAAAACTAATGTGGAAAAATATTTTAAAATAAAATAAAAATAACCGCGTCAGATTTATTAAAGTAGAAAAAAAATCAAAATTTAATTAGACCCCACCCCACTCTCCACGTCTCTTCTTCTTCACAACCCACCCTCCTCTTCTTCTCGTTCTTCAACCCCACCCTCTTAAGGAAGCACATTTTTCTCCACTTTATTTTAAGCAAAAATCTCTCCTTCTTTCTTCTTCGACTTCTTCTCAGCTTGCTTAGCAAATTACTTATCATCAATCTAAGTTTTGTGGGTTTTGATTTGTGTTTGTTAACAAAAGATTTCTTAATGTCATCGGCGGGATAAATTTTGGGGGTTTCTTAGCCGCTACATCTATGGCGGGCTTTTTTGAGAGAACGGAAGAATTTTCCACTCCATAAATCAGCTCCATGTTTCGATTAGTGTTCTTGGCGGCAATTGTTAAAATTTTCAACTTATTGTAATTTTGCTATGAAGAAAATATAATTATTAGAGAATTTTAATAATTAATTGGAGATTAATTAGTGTAAAATATAGTTAACAAAAGAAAAGTTAATTTAAAATAAAAAAGAATATAAATTTTTTTAATTTCTGGCATGGCACTGATGTGGCAACGAGCGTAATACACTACATATTGTGAGAGTGGTGTTACACGTCTCAGGGGGTAAATAAATTCACTTTTAAATAGTAAAGGTGTGTAATAGGTCGTCATAATAGTTTAAGTATGTAACTGACTTTTCGGGACAAGTTCAGGGGCAATATATGCATTTTCCCTACCTCAACCACCATAAAACTTTTCCTTCGATGGTATCAAAGAAAAAAAAACAATGTTTCACTGAAAACACTACTAGTTACTGCAAGATACCACAAAGTATATATATACTCTGATGGTATTAAGGAGGAAAATGTAGTGATTTAGTGAAAATTAGCTAAATTGATGTTTGATACTATTAGAGTATAGAAATACTCTGAAAAAACAATGCTTCACTGAAAATACTACTAGTTACTATTTGATACACCAAAGTATATATATACTTTGATGGTATCAAAAGTAATTGTATTTTAATGCGTCAAATGGGGTATGAGGGTAAATAGTTTGAATCATAGATCCATTAAGGGTAAATAGTTTGGGTTGGGTACAATTTTGGTAAATAGTTTCATTATTCCCAATATTTAAGTTATGATAATTGATAAGTTTATCTTTACAACCCATAAAAAGGGTATATATAATGTATAGGTATTGACTATTGAATATCTTGCCATAGCCTAACCCAAAATTACTGCTCAAACAATTTATTAGTGTTATTATTGGTCAAAATAAATTTCTGTCAGTTTCTTGATTTTGGCTAATAGATTGAGAACAACTGATTTACTTTGTTTATTAGTAAACATTCTTAAACCTTGAATGGGTCAACTGGGATTCAACCCATTGTAATAGCTACAATATCTGAAGAACTGAAAGCTTTTGAAACTTAACATGAAAGTCTGAGTACACAAAGCTAAAATTTGTTATAGTTGGAGTTGGTTATCTGGTTAAATATATTTGAATATATCTTGTTTCTGTATGCTTTAGTACTGTTGAAATCGAGCACACCTATCACATGCCAAGTGCACTCACAATATACTCATCATCTTTTCAGTTTTAACAGGCTTCAATTGGTAGTGGTAGAGTTGGTGATAGTGCATTTGTGTGCCAAAGGCAAGGCTAATGCTTCAACTGACAATTCAGTTTACAAAGATGACAATGCTGCTGAAGCTGTCCAGGAACAAGTGGCGGCATTGAGATAACAAACAATGTGAACACAACTGCAATTATATCTGGAACCAGAGGTTTAAAGCAGACTCCTGTTGAGAAACAGAGGTAAAATTTCGCAAAGTCTGATTGCAGTTTTTCCAAGACGATGAAAGTGCAGTACAAGAAGAAAACATGGAGCTGAAGTTGAAGTACAGAATGGAAAGTATTCCTTTCTTTTTCAGAATGGAGAATATGTTTTACACAAAACGGATATAATCAAATAGATGCAATGATGGAAGGAGATGATGAAGACAGTGGCAGTGAAAGAATAAAAAGGATGCCATTAGTAACAGTAAATATAACATAATAACTAAGAAAATGGACAAAATCAGAGGAGAAAGATGACAACTGTGCTGCAGGTGTAGAAAAAGAGAACTAAAATAGTGTTAAAAAGAGGAATGAAGATGATGCTACTGGTAACAGTTAAGATAATGACCAAGAAATGGAAAAAGATTCAGGAACTAGGAAAATGGGGGAAATCTCAATAAAAAAAGAGTCTCAAATCACTCTTCACCATAGTAGTGTTGCATAAAATGCAGCTCCTTCCCTTAGCTATAAGCTGAGTTCCTAGAGATACATGAAGATAAATATGAAGGAAATGGAGAAAAAAAGAACAAAAATAATTGGGAGGAAGTACAACACAGATGACAAAGAAATTAGAAAAAATGAAATAAGAGGAGATTAAGGCAAATGAAGCACCTGAAGTGAAGAGTGAAATGAGGAGGCTATGAAAAGAGTAGCCTCCAAAGGTAATCTAAGCAGGACTCAAAAATCTTTGGCATCCAACAGTCACAAATTGTGACTCACAATGAGAAGGATTCTTAAGAAACAGACTTTTAAGGCACAGTTAGGAAGGATCAAAGGAAAATGTGTCCTAAGGTGATAATACCTCCAAGTTACCTCCATAGATAAAGATAAGGTGACTTTTGCAGTAACAGATAAGTTATTTTTACTGATACAGTTGGACAAGGATAAAAAAGAACTTTGAATATTTGAATTGCTTATGATCCATGTTATGTATAGAGCCAACTTCGAGTAACGGTCCAAACTTAAGGGACAATGGCGGACTTTTTCGCCCAAAATCTTATCTTTTGAACTCTTTCTACACGCATTTCAAGTTCTCTTACTCTTCTTCAATTCAACAAGAGCTTCTTGAAAACTTTAATGGCCTAATCTTTCCCAGTCAAGCTACGCCATCCAAATTGTGAGGGAATATCTCTTGAGTACCATCTTTTGCATCAAAAGTCTGCTGAATCACAAGAAGGATAAAAAAACGAAAGACAATTATCTCATGCAACTACTAGCAGTAAGCTGAAGTAAAGGCAAAGTAAATGTAAGTGGTTCAGTCACCCCAAAATACTACCTCAAACAATAAAATGAATGCCAAAATCATAAAGCTGCATTAATGGTGATAGTCACAATACCTCACATAACTGATAGTAGCTTCACAAAATCATTTTAAGATGCATAAGATTTATGTGCAAGTACACATTCTTATAGTAAGAAGATCAAACAGAAAGGATACAAAGAGAGTAAGAAGCATAGTGTTACATGATAATAGCTTCGACATGATCAAACTAAATACAAGTGAAAATAAATTGCAGTAACAACAAATGAAGACAAGCAGCCAACTTGGTTACATACATGAATTAAGTCCATAGCTAATGAATTATTTTGGATGAGTACAATCCAAGGGAGCTTCATCACAGGAGACTATTAAACTTCTGAAGAACAGAACTACAGTTAAATGGTAAAAAGAAAGGTTGTTTGGATAAACCTCATTACAAAAGCTTCTCTGTTAGCCTGATCATGAATGAATTGACAGCAACTGCATCCAAAACTATCCATGATGATTCAAATAGTTCATGAAAGAACTCAGCTCCTGTCTCTTCTGCTGAACTTCTGAATGCAAGCCCAAATGCATTTCCTTGGACTGCACCAAGCCGTGGCTTCCCACATATTGCTACAATCAACACTTTACTTCGTTCCTGGGTGTAGCAAATGCAGATCAATGGTTTCATCCTTGCTCCTTTCTCACGTAAAGCATCCATCAGAAAGTAACCAAATTTAGTTAAAGCCTGAGGATGACACAGGAGCTTTGCATCTGCTGAGTCTTCAAGCTTCACCCACCTAAATTTACTCCCACTTCTTATAGAACCTTTCTTGGTAATTGCTGCACTCCCTTGTCTAAGGATTGCCCTTTGAACTTTGATAGCTTGTCGCATTCCAGTTTCCAACTTGTCAAGCTTGGTCAAGGATAATGCATCGTAAGCCTCCCCAAACTGTTTGGAGGCACATGATCCATCTGACTCTACAAATGACTCTAGAAGTGCAGTAACCCCATACACCACATCAGCAGCTGAAACTTTTGAACTATACCCATGAAGAAGCAAGAAACCTCTATAATAGAAATCAGTGAGGCCAAATTCCGGCAAATATTGTTCAAACATGTCCTTCATTCTCCTCTTGATCTCAATGCTCATGTACTGAAACTTCTGTTTGCATTCCTCACGTGCAAAACCCATTCGACCTAAAAGAAGCTGCATCTTCTTAATCCCAGTGTCACTCCATGTCTTCATTTTAGTTGCAATGTAAGATGAACACAACATTGAATCAAACAAGTTCCACTCTTGTAACAGCATCAGCCTAGGTTCATACTCATATGCAATCCTTGAAGAATTTGGTGCTGTGACCTTTGTCCCATCCTTAAGAGTAACTGAGGTGATAGAGTCTAAATTGCCTGAACTATTGATATGCTGTTCTAGCTCCATTACCCCAGCCTGATACCGCTCATCGGTTAATCTCTCATGAACAAACTGATCAGTTAAAGCTACACAAGCCAACCAAAGCAACGCATTAGTATTCTTTCTCAAAAAATGGGACAGTTCATACATCAAACAACCAGATGGCTTCCCATGGAAGCTACCCATGTAATAGTATTCCCTCTTCAATTTCCCGAAAAGCTTAACAGGGTCACCCTCATTTTCCGCAGAAACCCTCCTCTTCTTCCTCATCCCATCCCCATCTTCCTCCTGACTCTCACTATCATTTTCATCTTCACTATCAGATTCCTCTTCAAACTCATCATCACTGTTCAAATCACTAGCATTTGCCAAAGCAGAAACATCAAAATCATACGCTAAATCAGCCTGCTGCTCATCATCCCTAGTGTATAACACAATAACCCTATCATTCTGGTTACTCAAATTATGCAAGTGTATAGGCCTATGACTATCCACAACAAAAACACGTGCTAAGGGACCAATGTCTAGAACCTTCTTAAGATCCCTTTGACACCCCCAATTAATCAGCAAAATAGTAATTGGCTCATCTGCAGCTGACCCTAGATTATCCCCAGTATACTTATAAATCTCTTTAAAACTGGAAACTGGGTAACAAGCATATCTAACAGAATCAGATTCAAGAACATGTCCTATTATCCTGAGAGCACAGAGTGAATCTACATCAGAAGTTGAGGGGAAAACTAGCAGCGGTGACGTAGAAGCTGAAGCTAGAGCTGAATCCCGCAACCGAGTGTAAAATGATTCAATACTTTGCTCTCTCACCATAACTTCACCAAACTAGATACAAAAACAATTCAAGAATATACAAATTTCTAGCCAGCGCCACAGCTTAAATCGCATGAAACAAAATCTATCAGATCTGGAATTATTTGGATGACTAATGACTGAGGTGGTTTTGCAGTTATGGTGAAAGAAAATTGGAAAAGGAAGGGTCTATTCCTGAATTGAAGAGTAAATTAGGGTTTGGGAGAAATACCTGAAAATGATATTGAGTTCTGCCATTAATGGTGAGAAGAGAGAGATGAAGGAACAGCGGAAGTATAGGATGGAGAAAGAAATTGAATATTGAAATTGGCATTATACAATTGCTTTGAATTTCGAATTTTGGAGGAGCGCCAAATTTTGGCGGCGAATTTGAGTTTTTTTCGCTCGCTTAAAACTTACTGTCCTTTGTGTTTTGACTTGACCTGCTAAAATCATGTGACTCTCTTTGCTTTAGCTGCATTTTTATATCTTTTCCTTTTGGGCTAATTGTAGATTCCACCCTAGACTTTTGCTATTATGCATACTTCTCCAATATTTTATGCTAATCTCATTAGTCATTTCTTAACAAACTACTGGCCCTTCGGGATCCCAAATCTCAATTTTGGAGGACGTTTGGATTGATTTTAAAGTTGGTTGAACTTATTTTTAAGTTAATTTTTTACTTTTGAAAGTGTTCGGTAAATTTAAAAAATAAATTAAAAATAACTTTAAAAAAAATTAAAATGACATAAAATAAGTTAAAATCAAAAGTAGCCCCCCCTACTCTTTTTTAAACTTAAAAAATTATTTTTTTTAAGAACCCGTTTGGCAATAGATTTTCCAAATAAAATTTGAGGGAAAATTTGGCAAATAGTATTTGTCCATATAATTTGTCATTACCTGGAAAATAACCCAAATTCCCAAATACTAGAAAAAAGTAGTATTTGGGTCAAATCTCATTATTTGGGAATTTTTTAAAATTCAAATTTTACACCAAACTTTTATCTTTTATAAAAACACACTCTATAATGTTGGTTTGCGTTGTATTACATAATTGTTACGCGAACATCAAAGCAGTGATGAAATATTCTGTGAATACAAAAGTGATGATATGATTGTTGATGAAAATGACGAACAATCGGCTTAGGATAATAAAGTTATGTGTTTCGTCTACTTCACGATGTATGGAATGATTACTCACTCTAAATTATCACATTGCTCCAATGTCATGGACACTACTACTTGTTATTTGCCGCAATGAAGATACAATTGACTTGTTGGGGAAGTCATGAATCTTGTTATGTTGACGTTTCTATCTTGCTATGTAAAACAAATCTATGGTTAATTTTGATAGTTTTTTCAAAACTTATGGGTAAAAATTATATTATTTAAAAAAGTGAAATATATTTCCCAAATATTATGGCCAAACATAAGATAAGCGTGTGTATTTTTCATCCGAGGATGAGCCTTCGTTTTTAGGCTAATGTGGATCTTCTTAGCAGTTCTTGTCCATCTTCCGAAATCATGCGACAATTTTTTCTATTGGATTCTGACAAAAACACTTTAAAAAAACACATTTCAATATAATGGGTTGTGACAAAAACACTTTTGAAAAAAACACATTTCAAAATAATGGGTTGTAACAAAAGTACTTTTGAAAAAACACATTTCAAAATAAATTAATTTTACAAGTTTGACGAGATATATTGTAGAAACATATAAGATGAAAAGTTATAAATTGGGATGGCCAACCTATGAAGTATTATTGATCTTGTCTTTATAAGCTTCATCAACATATTCTTTTCAGTTTATAAGCACTTTTAATAATCTGTTTGACCAAACTTTTAAAATTAGCTTATTTTGAAAAGTAAATGACATTAAAGATGATCACAAAATCTATTTTAAATTTACCCTAAATACGACATCCTTGGATATACAAAATATGTGTAATTCTCCTAAAAAAAAAAGAAAAGAACCATCATAAGTTAAATAATTGTGATTTACAACAACTTTTTAACACTTGATAAATATTTGAATTTTAGTAAAAAACACAGGAATCAACTTCAAATTCATGGATAATTAGATACTTTAAACCTCATAATTCAAAATGCAGAATTCTTTTTGAGAAGAAGAAAGTAATAGTTGAGCAGTAATCAAATACTATTACAAGCATTTGCATTGCACACACAAAATTGAGAAAACAATAAAAATCTGCAAGCAGTCAAGCACTGTCTGTAACATACAAATAGAAGTACAAGAAAAAGACTACAAGTTGACAATACAATTGCAGAATTCTGTGGGAACACAGTATAAATGAATTACTCTAATATATTGCACAAGTAATTTGTTGAACTATTTACACATCCCTTGGCTGTTTCAGAATAAAATCAAGGTCCTCCCTTGCATAATTACCAGGGACAACAACACCACTTCTGCAGAACAAAGACACGAAAATAAGAACCATTAGCTAAACAAATAAGAGGCAAATTCAGGATTTAGAGTCACTAGATTGAGAATGAATAGAGCACAATTCTATTTGTTTTTGTCAATATACGTACATAATTGTAAGTCGAAAAAAGATAAGTTATGTTTGAACCTATAGAAGTTGTCCTAGATCCAACTCTAGATGGAATATAATGCAGGGGAAGTGATTTACTGTACCATTTGCTTTTCCTCTGAGTTATGCTTTTGTGTGTTGTTAGATATTCTATTAGGTGTCCCTGATGGATTTCCTTGCTTTTCCTCTCGCACTTTGTTGAAAATGTGTGTGTAGTTATCAGCAGATTGAGGATCATTCTCGTCCCACTCTCCGAATCTTGGAACTGCAGCTCCTCTATCAGACTGCTGGAAGACAGATCGAAAAAAACCACTTTAAGTAAGAATTCACATCTCAAATTAATGGAATCAACAAACTACCTCAACAGCTTGTGGATTAAAGTTGTATAAGAATTTATATGCTTCTTGAAAGCAGTAAGCCTTCAAAACAATGACAATTTTGTGTGGATTATCATCCTTCTTAGAAACAACAACTAAGTTATCAGTTTTATCTCAAAAGTAATTTAAAGATCCAACCTTCAAATTGGAGTATTTAGTTTCTAGCTGAGGCCTGAGTGACTATATTATCTAAGAAATTAAGTGTAACAACTTGTGATTTAACCTATATACATACGCTAACATTGCAATGTCCTTTTTTCACTACTCCTCCCTCATTAATGTATCTAACATTGCATTATTTTCCAAGCTACTAATTATAGACGATTACTCACATTATCTTATCGAGGACGTGACAATATAAAAGTTGTTTCACACTATCAATATATAGAAGTTAAACTCAAAGCATATATGATGTGATCAGATCAAGTTAGGCTATATATCATCTAAGGGATATAAAATAGGAGTTGCTGAGATTGAAAAGGTACCAACCAACCAAATATGATGTGTAGACATAACTATAATCAAAAGGCAAAGAATAAGCAAGTGAGATGCAACATGATACTCTAATAGAAAACGTACATTCTCTTGCTTAAGTTTGGACCTTCCAGGAGTACCGTGACTACTATCATAAGAATTATTATTCTTTCCTTCCCAAGCAGGAGATGCAACACCTCTTCCAGCATTATTAACCTTTGCCTGGTAATGTGGATGCAGCGGTGATTTATCAAAGCTATGTTCAGATCCTATACTTTGTCTGCCAGTTCGACCAGAATTTGATCCACTACCACGTTGATGAGATGGCTCATTGGCACCTTTCCTTCCCATATTCTCATTACGTCCTGGAGAATTAACATACTGCCGGAATTCACCATCTTCTTTACTTAGTCTATGTTCCCGCGTTTGCCCACCACGCCCAATTGGTGGTTCCTCTGTTTGTCTTTTAGGCTTGGATTGAGGAGCAACTTCAAGTGGTGGAGCAAGATTACGAAACATATCTGGATTCTCTTCGGGATCATTGGGATTCATAATCTTTCCAGTACCACGAGTTTGCCTTGCTTTTTCAAAATACACAGTATAGGGCGTGTTATCGTCATTTTCCCAATTCCCGAACTTTGGGACATTTGGACGCTGCACAAACAGTTGGACGAAATTTCTTTTATTGCAGATTTCTGCTATTGATCATAACACAAGCAAGACATTCATGAAGACAAGAATGTACAATCACTATACCAAAAATGATTTTTAATTAATCAAAATAGCTAAATGTATATATAATGTATTAATATTGAATAAATAATATATAATCATGTAAATCTATTGTATAACTATGTATTAAAAATGTATATACATCCATAGTTGTTGTTTATACAAACATTTTTACATTGCATAAACTATTGATGTGAGGCCTAAGTTAAGGCTGGAAGTTAAAAGTGTATAATGCTTATTATATCAATTCACCTAAGATCTATTAATAGCCGTTCTTTTTATATGTTAAGGCATCTCCAACCCTACCATCTATTTTACTTTTCAAATATAGAGTTCTCTCTTTTTTCAATTTCAATCCAATTCTCTATTTTATTCTCTAAAAAAGAATTTTTTCTCTCTCTTCTCAATATTATATTATTATTTATATTTCATTTTTATTTTCTTATTTCATAATATAATTATCTGTCTTTCTTTCTTTCTTTCAAATAATCACTTTTTATAATTTTCATGCATATAAAAAAAATTATTTTTTTCAAATTTTTTATTTAATTTAAAATTTTATTTTATTCTAAATTTCTAAATAACATAAATTGCAAATAAATATTACTCCATATAATATACAAATTAGTGGGCATAAATTGCAACGGAAATTGTTGTGATAAAATTATTATGTTATGTATTATGTTGTTATCTCATATTTAAATTATTATATTATGTATTGTATTTTTAAATGAATTTTTTCATCTTATCATTTCAATTTTGTGCATTCATCTAAGTGACAATTAATAATAATATCAAATTCTATTAAAGTGACGAAAATAAAATATAAAATAAAATATTATTAATTCGGGATAAAAATAGTATATATAAAATAATGTATTTTTTAAAATATTATATTACATTTAAAAAGAATTACGTATATTAAATATTTAATTAATGATCTTATATGAAAAATAATGTGGTAACTATAAAATAATAAAAATAATCAAAAAGTAAAATAGAGAAAGTGAATAGTAATTCTCCAAACTATTTACCTCTCTAAAATGGAGAATAAAGAGTGAAATGGAGGGTGGATGGAGAGCTCATTCTCTATTTTACTCTCCAAATTTAGAGAATAGAGAGTAAAATAGAGTTGAGTTGGAAATGGTCTTAGTTTTTCTGTTCAATGTCTATAGAATAATTAATATGAGTATGCAAATTACTATTAACTCATCGGTGAAATTAATTAGATCCAAGGACTTAAAACTAAGAAAGAAAAACATATGAGGGTATGTTTCGTATAAAGAAAAATATTTAAAGCAAAATCAATGGCCTTCACGTCTCTCACTAGTTGATAACTTGATGGTAAAATTGTTGATTCAATTGATGAAATGGAAACTTATCTAAGCTCTAGTAATTTATCTTTGGCTACTTTTGCTTCCCTTCTCATTAAATTTGTGTGATTAATTATTTTCAAGAATTGGATCAAAAGGCAAAGTCCCAGCGAAATGCACTTCGCTTGAAACAATAATGACCATTTGATAATTAGATTATTTTGATAATGAATTTTAACTGATCAATAGACGTTTTGTCTAATTTCTCCTCCTTTCCCCCAACTATATAAGTGACTCTTAACATCAATTCCCACCTTAGTGTATTTAGCAATTCATTTCTTAATTCACTAGACACTTATCAAGCACGGGCGGATCTAGAGGGATCGGAAGGGGGTCGTCCGAACTTTCTAGATATTAAAAAATTACACGGTATATATAAGATACTTTTAATTTTTTTCTATGTATATATATATATATATATAGATTGATTTTGAACCGTCTGAACATAAGATTAGATGTTGTCTTAATGATTGAGGAGTTCAAAATTCACCTTGAGGTTTCAAGTCTCAAGCACTACATTTTTATTTTTCAAACTCTTAGTAAAATTCTTGGATCCACCATTATAATCAAGTTTAACCTCCAATATTGACTATCAAAATCATAAAACAAAATTGAAGCAAAAGCAGAAAACAGCATATATAATGAATACAAATGTGTTATTGGAGGCTCTCTATTTAATATGAGAGAAGACGGCCGGGCCCTAAGAATGTAAATAAAAAGACCAATTCCCTAGTGAAATATTACCTACCACACCAATCAACATAACTCCACATTAAATACATGATCATCTTTGATAGCTTCAACCTCAAATTTTATTTTGAATAGACTTAATCATATATAATATGTCTCACTTAATTAGGTGAATTTAGAGAAAAGTAAATGACAATTTGTTGTAAAACTTTTGAAATAGATTCAATATGCTACAACAACAACAACAACCAGATTTGTATGTTTTGTGTTTGTTTGAAACAAAATTATCATGATGATGTACTAATAAAAGAATAAAAGTAGATAATGAATTGAGAGATGAACAACAAAATTAGAAAGGGAGAAGAAGAAATAAAAAACGTACAGCCATTGTGGTTCACCGAATGAATAATCAGCCTCCAGAGAGAAAAAGAGGTGGAGATGAGAATTAAAGAAGAAATTGTTAGCTACTACTAATAATTATAATGAAAGAGAGGTTGATCAACCATTGACCGGCGCCACCGGTAATGCTTTGACTATTCTTCTCTTACGTACTCTTCTTCTCTTACTAGTTACTACCCTACCTCATGCATTTACCACACATTTTTTTTTCTTATCTTAAATGGCATATATAAATTATAATAAATAGAATGTTAATAATATATTTACTATAATTTTATAAGTGAAGTCAGAGTGCGTAATATGTAATGAAGTAACAATGTAAAATAATGAAAATTTTCAATAAAAAAATATAATATAAAGTTAAAATAATAAAACCTGGCACAAGATTTTGAAGAGTTGATATAATGATATCGAAATAGTGTTGAGTTGAATTTGATAAGTTGATATAATGATATTAAAATAATGTTGACTTTGTTGCGATGCTTGAAATTTGAAGAAGACACTAAAAGTAGATAGACAACTACTAGATTTTTACATGATGCAAAAGGTTTGATCATTTGGAAGACTTTAGGAGAATGAAAAATATAAATGTAAGAATAATAATGTGAATTCATGTTAATCGATATAAATAAAACAACAAAATAGGTAGTCGCTATCTAAAAACTATTCCATTTCTCTTTTCAAATTTAACCATATATAAGATTCTTATAACAATATATATATATATATATATATATATATATATATAGAATACATCTGTAAAAAGAAGGGGTCTCCAAAAGAATTGAAGCTTCAAATAGTGGCCTTATAATCGAGCCAGTCCATACTCTAGCTCCATTTGGCCTTTATTTTTCATTTTTGTCCCACATCTATTTTCCATCCAAAAAGAAAACGTATTGACCAACTCATTCCACATATTTGGCTTTCCTGTCCATACAAACATCCTACCCCTTAAATTATATGTTTTGTCTCACCATTTTATTCCTATATATTGCTACGAAAAAAAATGGGTGTGACTAATTTAGAATCATAATATGTTATTCCACACAATCTTAAATGTCCAGATGATGGTTTAATATGTTACAAAAACTGATATTGAGGAGGAAGAAAGACTTGGACAAGATATCGATAGCAATATTGTCCGTATACATACTTTTTAATACAAGTAACTTTTTTTCAGGATAAATCCAAATTAAATAACTAAACTATTTGGGAAGACTTATTTAGTTTATAGAAGTTTAGTAATCAAGAAAAGTCGTTCTTTTTTAAGAATAATTAATATAAATAATATAATCTATTAAATTTAGGATTAAAAGAAGAAAAAAAAAGAAAAGAGGAGGTTAGGTCAAGTAAAGTCAAAACACGTTTTGGAATACAAGAAATGGCATTTGGTAGGTTATCAAGCTGGGCTGACTAGTCTTTCCCAATTATATACCCTCCCTCAGTTTTTTTTAGTTGTCATATTGTACTTTTTAAGAGTTAATTGACTAATTTTTAAAGTTAAATTAAATTACATTAATTCGATATTTTAAAATAAAATTCTTAGATATTCAAAAACTATATGGAAAATACTATAAATTACAACTTTTTTCATATTAATATGATTTAAAAAATACTATCTTAAAATATTAGTCAAAATTCATATCGTTTGACCCTAAAAAATAAGATTATGACAACTAAGACTGAACGAAGAAAATATAGTATTTTCTAAAATAGAAGCAGCAATTGTCTATAAAAAGTCGAGGAAGACTGAAGAACAACCGAGTCACTAAGGGCTAAGGTTTGGTCTTGCGTACCGCGTGACCATCTCCGCTCCATTGACTTCGTCGTTCAATTACATGACCCCATCACTTTCTAACACAATTTGACTAGTAATATATTTGCATATTGACACATTATAATAGTGCCTTATATGTATGCCTCTTATATTAAAAAAAAAAAATTCAAATATTTCATCAGCTATTAGAATGACTGATTCACCTAATTCGTTGTTGGGTATTTACCTTGATTTTCAAGCATAATAATAGGTTTCCTTTTCCTAAAAGTAAAGGACAAAGTCTTCATATTTGGCTAGTCATTTTTTTTATAGAAAAATGTTTATCATTGTATAAATAGAGGTTCATTCATTTTAACTTGGTAACATTCATAATGAAGTCATAGAGGCTTTGCGAGTTTTGTTTAAGGGGAGAATTATTGGGACACAAATGATATATTATCACTTAGGTGAACTTATTTTTTATTACCAGTGAATTGTGTGAGATTATTTCTCTCAATATTTTGTACTCCCATATTTATATAGTGAATTGTTCATCTTTTTTTTGGATATAGATCGGTTGATCAAACCATGTTAAATATTTTTATCTCTTTTGATATATTACTCGTTTGTTTTCCTACTAATGATCTTTCAAGATTTGTTCTACTAGCTTTCGCATGATACATAATTATTTCCATCACAACACCTAAGCCACTACCATATCAAAAGTGCTCATTCATGCCACTATTTTTTACCAAAATCATAGTTGATTATAAATACTAAGATTAGACACCTGACCTCTAAATAGAAGTTCATGTGACTTTATGGTCCCACCAAATTAAAATCCATTCCAATTACATTAACACCCCCTGAATTGAACCCGACCCACTTCCCTTTTAATCGAAAACAGACCACCCTCTTTGTCTTCTGCTCCGGTAAATTGAACCAACCAGCAATGTTGATGGTTGCTCTGGTTCACTAAAGCTAGAAGCTCCTTGCCTGAGTTTATAGTGAAGAAGACAAAGGGGGCTGGCTGGTTTTGAGTTAAAAGGGAAGTGGGCTGGGTTCCTCCTGGGGCGGGTCGATTAAATTGGGATAAGATTAAAATTTGGTGAAATAAGAGAGTGATGTGAACCTCTAATTGTAAGCTACATGTCCAATTCTGGTAGTTAAAAATTGTCTATACTTTTCGTCAATATATAGTGGCATAAATGGACACTTTGAGTAATTTAAATAGGGATGACAATGGAGCCGGGTAAATATGGGACAGGAAGGGTTGAAGGCTATGTGGGGCAGGGCGGATTGAAGGCTATGGGTTCAGGGTTGGGTTGAAGTACTTCTTTAACAAATTGATGCGGGGGCGAAGTGAGGCAGATTGCGGGTTTGTATAAGTTTGTGCAGAATTTAATTTAATTTAATTTTTTAAAATTTGAATCACAAATTTTATTTTATATATTAATTCCCATTCTCATACTGTTACGAGTATATCGTTACGAAGATTGAGCTAAATATGAAACCATGTACATTTACGAATAAAAAAATATACTCGATAAAGGGATCAGAAAATGAGAATTTTCAAATGATAAAAGTAACTGTTAATGAAAAGAAATGAATAATAAAATAAATATCTTTTATTTTTATAGTTTTTTCAAAGTAATCGAATTAGATTGTGCAAGCTAATTATTCATGATTTAATAAGTGATCAAAAGCAGTTTTCTAAACAAATTAAAATATTTGAATTCAACTTTATATTATTTGCATACACAAGTAGTCAAGTTAGTGAGCAGATTATATACCGTGTGAATTTATGTGGGGTGGGACGAGGCGGAGCAGGTTGAAAATAAAAAAAAATTCTATGTGGGCGGGAGCAGGGTGGATTGGAGTCTTTGCGGGCTTACACGAGTTGGTCCTGCCCCGCCCCGCCCTGCCCCGTTTGCCATCTCTAAACTTTAGAAATATAAATGAGTCCAACTTTTAACGAATGACATAAATACACAATTTATAATAGTTTGATGGCATATTAGGGTTTTCCCTTCTTTTAATATAGGGAAAAGTACATACACGCCCAATAGGAATAAATTATTTACAACTAAACACCCTCTTACATAAAATACCCCCTAACTAATAATAGAAAATGTCTCATAATGGTTTGAAATCGTCTTTTGTATCAGATGTTAAGGCTAAGCAAGATCTTGATCCGGTATTAATTGACTTAAATAAGTCGGATTCTAAAAAAGTCATTGAGACTTTCTCCCAAGGGGGAGCTGGTGTCCTTCGATATCAAGGTAGGTTATGCGTTTTAAATATTGATGAGTTGAGAAATCAAATTCTGACATAAGCACATAGTTCTCGGTATTCTATTCACCCGAGAGCCACCAAGATGTACCTGATTTGCGGAAAGCCTATTGGTGGAATAGGATGATGAAGGATATTGCGAAATTTGTGGCTAAATATCTGAATTATCAACAAGTGAAAGTTGAGCATCAGAAACCAGGTGGTTTGGCTCAAGAAATTAATATTCCTACATTGAAGTGGAAAGATTTGAATATGGACTTAATTACGGGTTTACAATTTGATTTGATTTGGGTCATAGAGGACCGAATGATGAAATCAGTTCACTTTCTTCCCGTTAAGACTTCATTTTCATCGAAGGATTATGCCAAGCTTTACATTAGCGAAATAGTAAGGTTGCATAGAGTGCCTTTGTCCATTATCTCCGATCGAGGTACTCAATTTACATCTCAATTTTGAAAGTCATTTCAAAAAGGTTTTGATACTCAAGTGAAACTTAGCACGACTTTTCATCCTCAGACCGATGGACAAGCCGAGCGTACCATTCAAGACTTTGGAGGATATGCTAAGAGCTTGTGTGATTGATTTCAAGGGCAGTTGAGATGACCATTTGCCTTTGATTGAGTTTGCTTACAATAATAATTATCACTCTAGCATTGAGATGACACCGTATGAGGATCTTTATGGTAGGAGGTGCAGGTCTCCTATTGGTTGGTTTGACATCAGTGAGGTCTCTTTGATAGGTCCCCAAATGGTGCATGAGACTATGAAAAAGGTTCAACTTATTCGTGAGAGGTTGAAAATGGCTCAAAGTCGACAAAAGTCTTATTCCGATGTTAGAAGAAGAGAACAAGAATTTGATATTGATGATTGGGTATACTTGAAAATTTCACCCACAAAGGGTTTAATGAGATTTGGAAAGAAAGGGAAGCTTAGTCCTCGTTTTGTCGGCCCATATAAGATTTTAAGGTGTATTAGCAAGATTGTTTATGAACTTGAGTTGCCTAATGATTTAGCATCGGTACATCCGGTACTCCATGTCTCTTTGTTGAAAAAGTGTGTTAGAGATCTGACATCTATTGTTTCTTTGGAAGGTTTGAGAGTTAAAGAGAATCTTTCTTATGAAGAGGTTACAGTTGAGATTTTAGACCGGCAAGTCCGAAAGTTGAGAAACAAAGAAGTTGCTTCCTTAAAGGTCCTTTGGAGGAATCAGTTAGTTGAGGGTGCTACTTGGGACGCCGAAACAGATATGATATCCTGGTATCCTCATCTTTTTCCCTCTTTTCCTACTCTAGCTTGAGGTACTAGCTCCTTATGGTTCATTCTTTCAAATTCATGTGTTTTAGTCATTCTCATGTTACGATATACATCCATGTTTATGAAAACTTAATTTTTGATGTTATGATTTAGCTTGGAGTGATTCTCTATGTTTTATGCGCTTTTTGGTGAAATTGCATTCATGTTGGTTTGTTAGTTTCTCTCATACTCTATTCATGCTAGCTTGAGACCTATTTAAGGATGAATGTTCCCAAGGAGGAGATATTGTAACACCTTAGAATTTGGTCAGTTTGGTTGGGATAGGATGTTGCTGAAAAAGTTTGGTGGTGTAGTGGTCACAGATCGATTTTCAGTCAATCATAAGGTGCACGACCCATAAATCGAGTCGTGGAGCTGACCTAGTGTTGGAGAGTTTAGGGCTGGTTCAATGAGTGGGTTCATGGACCATGAAGTGGTCCACGACCTATTGATCCTCCCGTGAACCAAATCCCATGGACTAAGGAAAGCCTGACCCTTCATGGATAGTTGGACGATCCGTGTAAGGATGAACGGTCCATAAAGGCTACCGTTAAGGGTTCTGTAAATTTTAAGTCAATGCTATTATAGTCTTTTTCTATGTATCTAATACCTATACTAAGTCATTTTACGCCTAAATCTAAGCCCTATAACTACCCTCTACCCTTAGAAATTTCCCCAACTTTTTCATTCCCTCAAATTCCTAAATTCTCTCTAAGGTTCTCTCCAAAAATCTTCTCTCTAGATCAAGGAAGAACAAACTAGGGTTCTTCAAGATCAAGAATCCTTTCTTCATCATTGCTAGGGCTTCAATAAAGGTAGGTAGGAAAATCATCAATGGGTTTCATTCACCCATTGAGTCCTCAATGTTTCTTCAATTCTCCAATTCAATTTTCCAAAATTGATTAGGTTTTCATTAAATTCCTCATGAGTTCTATTTGTATGTATTAAATTGATTGGTTATGATCTTATTTTGATGATTTAGGCTCAATTACATGCTTTTCAACTAATTCCATGTGAACCCATACATGATCTATGATGTTGACTATGAACCCCAAAATGCATGAATTTAAAGAAAAACAATGAATTTATGAATGATGTTTTCATGAACTTATGCATGATTTATTAAAAAAATGTTGATTATGATACAGGTTGATTAAGATAAGCATCAATTAATTGTGAAAAGATTTTCTCACATATTCATGAAGTTGTGCAAGGTTTTCTCAAATACTTAAGAAATTATTAATGGTGAAAATTTTTCTCACACATGGTTGAAGGAGCTACTCTATGATGTTCATAGCTTGTATTAGTATCTTAATTGTACTTTTTCATGGATGATGGTATGTTCATGTTTATGACTATTCAGTAAGTATTTTTACTTAGCACCGAGAAAATATTGAGATGGAGGCTCTCCCGTTAGTAGAGGTCGGGTCTCTACTATCAATCTAATTGTGTTTCTCTATTATGTTATGTATATATATGTCAAGTGGCCTGTATATGACCTCTTGGGGTCTTATATGCCATGTCACGTCTAGGGTATACTTTGAGCCGTGATAGTAGGAATTCTTCTGGGAGTTGTCATTTTCCAAATTTCTGGAACCCTTTCCATGATTGTCTTTTATGGATCGTAGACCTTGTATGGTCCGCAGGTAGGCTCGTAGTAACTGGATCAATAGCCAATCCGTACATTTTCCTCCAACTCAACTTTCTAATTTTTGAGGTGATACAATATCTCCCCTTTGGGAATATTCCTCCTCGAATGGGACTCAATGCTAGCATGAATAGAGTAGGAAAAGAGTGATAGACTCTAGCAACCCAACATGAATGCAAATCATATCAAAATACATATAAACAAGGAGTAATCGACCTCAAGCTAAACATAAACTCAAAAGAAAGTTTTCAAGAACATGCATGCATGTGGAAACATGAGAATAGCTAAAACGCATGGCGTAAACATGAGGAACTCTTACCTCAAGATAAATCTGGAATAAAGGGAAAGAGATGAGGATATTTGGACCTCATATCGGCTTTGGCCTCCAAGTAGAATCCTCAGCCAGTTGATTCTTCCATAGAACTTTCACGGAAGCAAATTCTTTATTTCTCAACTTCTAGATTTGATAATCTAAGATTTGAATTGGAACCTCTTCATAAGAAAGACTTTCATTAACACTAACACTCTCCAATGGAACAATCGAAGTAGGATCACCAATAAACTTCTTCAACAACGAAACATGAAACACCGGATGCACCGATGCCAAATTGGAAGACAAATCTAACTCATACGCTATCTTACCGAAACACCTCAAGATTTGATATGGGCCTACATAGCGGGAACTGAGCTTCACTCTCTTTACAAATCTCATCACACCTTTCATAGGTGAGATTTTTAGGTAAACCCAATCATCAATATCTAATTTGATTTCTCTTTTTCTAACATCAGCATAAGACTTTTGTCGACTTTGAGCCATCTTCAACCTTTATCTAATAAATCGAACCTTCTCCATAGCCTCATGAACCAACTCTAGCCCTATCAAAGCGGCCTCACCAACTTAAAACCAACCAATAGGAGACCTACACCTCCTACCATAAAGATCCTTAAAATAGAGTCATTTAGATACTTGAGTGATAACTATCATTATAAGCAAACTCAATCAAAGTCAAATGATCATCCCAATTGCCCTTAAGGTCAATTACACAAGCTCTCAACATATCCTCAAAAGTTTGAATAGTATGCTCGACTTGACCATCGGTCTGAGGATGAAAAAACGTACTAATCTTTACTCATGTACTAAGGCACTCCATGCAACTTCACCATTTTTCGTATATACAACTTAGCATGGTCTTCGATTGAAAATAGGCAAAAATACTCATTACCCCTTAGAACTTGAAGCTTTTTATACGGTGTACACCTAAACTAAATTCCGTTTTAATTACCCCCCCGAACTTGTTTATTCCTCCGTCGCGTACACCTTTTTCATCCACCTGGCATAGAAATTGACAACATACTCTACTAGGCGCGTGAGGAAGTGAGTTTTTGCCATATCACAAAGCTACAACGGTAAAAAAATGTAAAATCTCCATTTTTCTTTAATATTTGACATATTTTAAACGAAAAATAAGGAAAAATGTAAATGAAAAGTAAAGGAAACAAAGATTAACACTTACTTGGTAAGAATTTCTGACAAATTTGAAATTCAAGGAGTTCCGCGAAATCAGCCCTTATTTAAAAATAACTTTTAAACAATGAATTTTAATATTTGACATATTTTAAATGAAAAATAGGGCAAAATGTAAAT
Source organism: Solanum stenotomum (assembly GCF_019186545.1). Lineage (NCBI taxonomy): Eukaryota > Viridiplantae > Streptophyta > Magnoliopsida > Solanales > Solanaceae > Solanum > Solanum stenotomum. The sequence goes on from NC_064288.1 coordinate 13,532,185, forward strand.
GAAAAGTAAAGGAAACAAAGATTAACACTTACTTGGTAAGAATTTCAGACAAATTTGAAATTTAATCGACTAATTTCACGTCTAGAAAAACCCAAATCCAAAAGGAGTTCCGCGAAATAAACCCTTATTCAAATATAACTTTTAATCAATGAATTTTAAATTTAAGAAATTTACTTTTTGCAATATTAGTTTATCTAGGTGGCTATTATTTATCCAGGTGGAAATCCACATCATCACTTTTGCCAGCTGTCGCGCGCGTGTAGTCACAATAAGAGCAGGTGGACGAAAAAGGTGTACACGACGGAGGAATAAACAAGTTCGGGGGTAATTAAAACGGAATTTAGTTTAGGTGTACACCGTATAAAAAGCTTCAAGTTCAGGGAGTAATGAATACTTTTGCCCTGAAAATAAGATCTGTATGAAAAGAAATTAAGCCGACTTAGTTATTCGATCCACAACAACCCATATAGAATCAAATTGTTGGTGAGTACAAGGTAAACCCGTAATGAAGTCCATATCCAATCTTTCCACCTCCAAGTATGGATGCTAATGTCTTGAGCCAAACCTCCCGACTTTTGATGCTCAACTTTCACTTGTTGATAATTAGGACACTTAACTACAAATTCCACAATATTCTTCTTCATCCTATATAACCAATTGACCTCCCACAAATCATGATACATATTGATGGCTTCTGGGTGAATAGAATACCGATAATTGTGAGCTGCCGATAAAATCTATTACCTCAACTCATCAACATTTGAAACACATAACTGACCTTGGTAACAATGTGAACCATCTCCCCAGTGGGAGAAAGCCTCAATGGTTTTTTGGAAACCGTTTTCTTCAATTAAACCATAGTGGAATCAGATCTTGCTTAGCCTTCACGTCCCAAACAAAAGATGATTCTAAGCCATTCCAAACAATGATACTACCATCCTCGGAGTCAACCAAGTGAACACCCGATCAATATAGTCTATGAACATAACAAACTAAATCCTTTTTACTATCCTCCATATGAGCAACACTTCTCATCGACAATCTAATAAGAGAATCATCCACCAGATTTGCTTTACCTGGATGGTAAAGAATACTCATATCATTAGGGCTGGGCATAATATGGTTAAAACCGAAAAAACCGACCGAACCGATTTTTTTAAAATTTCGGTTTCGGTTTTTCGATTATTTCGGTCGGTTTCGGTTTCAGTTTTTAATATTTCAGTTTTTCGGTTCGGTTTTCGGTTTTTAGCTTAAAAAATTCGGTTAACCGAAAAACCAAAATTATATGTATATATTCTTTACCCCTTAATTAAATCTCAGCCCATGTCCAGGCTCCAGCCGGCCCATAGCTGATAGCCCAGTAGCCCACAACCTTAATTCTCAGCCCATGCCCAACCCAAATTCCAATAAAAAAAATTAGAAATCCCTAAAAACTAATTTCCCTAAAATCAGTCGTCTAACTCGTCTCTCATCTCTCAACAGTCAACATACGCCGCAACTCTCATCTCTCATCTCTCACCTCTCAACTCTCAACTATCAACTATCAACTATCATCACTCGTCAGTCAACTCTCGTCTCTCAACTCTCAGTTACTACTTGCGCGGTGTGATCATTCCTTCAGGCTCTGTCCATGTTTGTTTATGAGTGTTATATTCATGTCTGTTTCAATAAATAGATTTCTATTCCATCTACAATAGACCTCTCAAATTGCATAAGAAAGTGAAAAGTGGTGTTTCTGACTTGCAGTTGAAAAGAATTTGTCTCAATGCTGGACTGCTTGGACAAGAATTTGTCTGCTCCTTGAACATGTTAAATGTTTGGATATTTTAGTCGATAATATGGTAGTTTGTTAATGTTGATGAGAATATGCACTTGTTGTGCTCACAAGTCACAAGAGTTGTGACAGACTTGTGACTGTGAGTTGTGTCCTGCACTTGTTGAGTTGCTTCAAATTTTCAATACATTTTCAAATTTTCAATACATGTTAAATTCCTGCACTTTTGAAGTCTTCACTTCTGATTTCTGAAGCTTTTTTTTTCAATACCTGCACTTCTGAAGCCTTTTTTTTTTCACTTTACTAAAAATTATCCAGATGCCACACGAATAACATGATACCCCTCTGCCCTTTGTAAACAACGAGCTCATGAACGGTACTTACTTTTCCAAGTGCTAGTTATTAATTTGGTCATTTCTCTAGCGTTAATTTAACAAGCACAAATGTGAATTGCAATGTTCATAATACTGCTTTGCTTATGGCCATGCCTGATGCCACAGCCCACAACCACAGGCCACTGTTAATTAAATTTGGTTAAACCGAAAACCAAACCGAAATAAACCGAACCGAAATTGTAATAACCGAACCAAACCGAATTTATTTCAGTTTGGTTTGGTTTCACATTTTTGTCAAACCGAAAACCGAAAAACCAAACCGAACCGACCGAACGCCCAGCCCTACATATCATAACCTTTCAACAATTCAAGTCATTTCCTTTAGAGAATATTCAAATCCTTTTGCTTAAACACATACGGCTAACTCTTGTGATCGGTGAACACATCTACATGAACACCATAGAGATAATGTCTCCAAATTTTCAAAGCAAAAACTACTGCCGCTAACTCCAAATCATGAGTCAGATAATTATTTTCATTCACCTTCAATTGCCTCGAAGCATAAGTAATTACCTTACCAGATTGCAGCAATACACAATCAAAACCAATTCGTGACGCATCACAATAAACCACAAACCCATCGGATCCTACTGATAATGTCAAAACTGGGGCTGAAGTAATTCTATCCTTCAACTCTTAGAAACTTTTCTCACAAGCTTCCGATCATTGAAATTTTACCTATTTCTAAGTCAACGTAGTCAAAGGCGAAGCAATAGAGAAAAATCCTTCCACAAACCTTTAACAATAACTAATATAAAGGGAAAAGAGGTCTAGGCTAGTTCTTAACTACCTAAATTTTCTCTAGATCAACATTAATACCTCCACCAGAAATAATATGGCCAAGAAAAGAAACGGACCTAAACCAAAACTCACATTTTCTAAACTTAGAAAATAATTGACAATCCTTAAGGATTTGCAAAACTATCCTTAGGTGATCAACATGTTCATCCTCACTCCGTTAGTAAATCAAAATATCATCAATGAACACAATCACGAACATATCAAGGTATTTCTTGAACACTTTATTCATAAGATCCATGAAAGTCGCCGGGGTATTAGTAAATCCAAATGAAATCACCAAGAACTCATTGTGACCACTGACCATACCGAGTTTGAAAATCCATCTTCGGAATGTCACTTTCTCTTACCCCTAATTGATGATACCCCAATCGAAGATCAATCTTTGAGAAGAAGCTTACACCTTGGAGTTGATCAAACAAGTCATCAATCCTTGGAATATGATACTTATTCTTTATAGTGACCTTGTTCAATTTTTGATAGTCAATACACATATGAAATGAATCATCCTTCTTTCAAACAAACAACACTGGAACACTCTATGGTGACATACTTGGTCTAATGAAACCCTTATCCAACAAATCATTTAAGTCCTTAAGTACTGCTGGAGCCATACGATAAGAATGAATATAGATAGGTTACGTATCGAGAAGAAGGTCAATATCAAAGTTTATTTCCCTTTTGGGAGGCACACCTGGTAGATCATCGAGAAACACTTATGGAAACTCATTAACAATACTGAAGAGTAGGGGTTTTAGAATCCATATCTATAACCCAAACTAGATGATAGATACAACCTTTGGAGATTATTTTCGTAGCTTTAGGCAAGAGGTAAACTGACCTTTACACTCTGAATTTTCACCCTTCTATTCTAATATAGGTTCATTCGAAACCTAAAATATGACCAGTCAGGTTTGACAATCTATAAAAGCATAAAAAGAACTAATCCAATTCATCCCAAGAATGAAATCAAAATCTATCATGTCTAGCTCTACTAGATCAATTGGAGTGACTTTATGAGAAACTAAAACTGGGTAATTTCTATTGAATCTTCTAGCAACAATAGAATCACCAATAGGAGTAGAGATTGAAAAAGGTTCTAAAAGAATTTCAGGACTAACATCAATGTTCATGACCACATAAGGAGTCACAAAAGACAATGTATCACATGGATCAAGCAATGCATAAACATCAAACTAAAAGTCTCGTAACATACCGATAACCACATCCAGAGAACCCTCTTGATCCTGTCGAGTTTGAAGAGAATAAAATTTGTTTTGACAAGGAGCACCACCAAAACCATAAGAAGCAGTAGGTTGTTACTGATGCTCATCCTTAACTTTGCTAGCCTACGAAGGTCAATCTCTAAATCTGTGACCTTTCTTTTCACAACCAAAAATTGCACCCAAACCGGCTAAGCACTCTCCCAGATGGTTCTTCCCACTCCTCTTACATATGGAGACATTCTGACCACTAGGAGGAATACCTTGAGACCTATCTTGTTTAAATTTTGAACCGGAGCACTTGATGTATTCACGCCGAAGAACTTTTGCTAAAACTAAGAATGTCCATGTCCACCAGACCTAGAGTGGGAGAAATCACCACCATCTGTTCTAGCCCTCTTTGACTCCCTAGCCTTCTCCTTAAGATTTTCCTACTCAATTTGTTGGGCATGTATCATGAACCTTGAGATATCCATCTCTTTGATGAACATGGCAGTTTGACATTCGTTGACCATTAAATCGGATACACCCATAACAGACTTACTTATTTGTGTCCTAAAGGTGACAACTATTGTCAGAGCATATTTGGATAAGTGAGGTAACTTTAATGAGTGCTCCTTTACATGCAGTTGCCTTACCTCAAGTTTATGAACTCTTTCACTTTAGCTTCCCATATCTCAAGGGGAAAGAAATGATTAAGAAACTCTCCCTTGAACTTGTCCCATTCCGGGGGACCCATATCCAAAGCCCTTTCTTCCTTCCATTGATCTTGCCAAACTTGAAAATCCCTTTCAATTGATAAACGGCCAAATCCTCCTTCTCTGCCGAAGTCACATCCATAATCTCCACAATCGTATAGATTCGCTTAATGAACTCTTATGGATCCTCATCCACTTTTGAACCATGAAATTTGAGAGGATTCATCCTCGTGAAGTCCCTAACCTTTGTTGCTACTGTACCCACTATTGAGGAGAGTTACGACCTCCCTATTAGTTGAGCGGTCATGGCTCGGGCCAATACTTGGAAAACCTCCCTAAGCTCGACATGTTTGAGTTGCTCAGCCAAAGGATAAATCGAAGCTGGAGAAACTTTGGGCTCCACGTTGTCATTAGTATTCCATCTCAACGGAGCTCTTCTTGGATACATCTTCTAAGAATGCATAGAACAAGAGTTAAGAGGTAGAGCCATATAGAGTTCAACTATATCACATAACTTTAGAGTAATGAAAGAAGTCAAGTTTCCTAAAACATCTTGTAGCCTCCTATTCATAAATGTGGCACGTTTCACACTTATGAACAAGACTCTACTCGATGCAACTTGTCAGAATCCTGAAACCTCTAAAACTCGATGCTCTGTATACCAAGTTTTTCACGATCCAAACTACCCCATAGATGTGACATGGAAAATAGGATCCTGAAAGACCCTAAAGAAGTCAGTTGGCCTAAGCATAACACTAACATCAATAATAAACAACAATAAATCATGGAAGTGAGATACAAGTCTCAACATCAACCTCATAAACAATAACAAAAATCAGAGTACAATATCTCATCAGCGGAAACATACTAAATATGACAACAATTCTCTATATCATAGATATGACTAGGACAAATCCCTAGTTCACGAAAGAAATCTTAAAACTGAAATGATATGAAAGTGATAAAAGACATGTGGTGGTAAGGTCCCCAAAACATGAGGACTCACCAAATCTCTTAAAGAAGTTGATTAATCCAACTAGCCACGATCGGATGGAGGAACGTCAAAACCTGTATTATGAAACAATACATGCATAAGAGATATATGTGTTAGTACTTTGAATGTACTGAATATGGGAAACATACATAAACATGATGATGTGATGAGTTCGAAACATGATGATGCATGACCAAGTGAAATAATATCAATTGGATAAGCTTGATTCAAAAATCATGAAATGGTTAATGCAATATAAGAATCAAGACAAATGTATAAACATACTCTAAGTGAGAAAACATAACTTTTGTGGGATGTTTATCATTAACCCGCATAGACCATCTGAGCTATAACATAGAATCTGGTGTCTTACTCTCACACCAAAAAGAGATTGTCCTAATTGCTAAGGTAAGGACCTTTTCTTAAGCTAAAGATAGATCTACTAGATAATTTGTTAGGACATCCTAAAGGGGCACGTAGTTCAAGGAATTCGGGATTCACCCAAATCCACTTGGTACTAAGTAAAATCCCAACGAAAATCATTAAGGGTAATCATAAAACTTGGAAAGATAAGAATATAGTAGTACCAATCCAATCATAAAACTTCATAAATCATAAGAATACACTTAATTTAAAGCATCTAATTATGATAATCTTTTCATAGTGAAATAACACTTTATTCTAAAGTGGATAAATCATTAAAATCTTTCATAATAAGAATACTTCAATCGGAAGTAAACCTAATTTTCATAAAAATATGAGATACTTTATTCAAAAGCACCATAGAATCATAGTCACTACAATTCCTTCATGCATGCATACTTTCAATCTTCATAAAACAGACATAAAACATGGGTTCATGTGAAATACTTTGAAAACATGTAATTTGAATAAAATCATGCATATTAAGACCAAATAATCAATTGTATCATAAACAATTGAACCCATGAAGAATTATGTAAAAACCCTAGGATTTGGATGAAATCTTAAAGAAGTTTTTGAGAAATCTTTGGGACTTAATGGATGAAGGAGAATTTATTGATGAACTTCTCACATACCTTGATGAATCCTTGCTTGGAATTGGAGAGGAGACATGAAGGCTTGAAGAATATTAATCCAGTAGAGACAATCCTTAGAGAGAATTTGAAGAGAAAACCATGAGGAATTTTGAGGGTTTGAGTGAATGAGAGAGAAATAGGCTAATTTGAAGAATAAAATCAATTATAAGATCTTAGAATGTTCTAGTAATGACGTATTTTTGGGTGTTAAAAGGGTAGGAAAAGAACCAAATAACCCTATTCTAAAACTGTCAAACAACCTCTACGGACTGACCGACTATCCATATAACTTTCTACGGACTGTACTAGTCATCTGTAAAACAAGATACTGGAGATCGAAAATTGCATAAAAAACAACAAACTCCTCCTACGATCCGTAGAGTCCTAGATTTCAAAAATATTTCACTGAGTCTTGAACCCTTTCTTGAACCCTTTCTACGGGTTGTATGTCAGGATTCAAAAATGGAATTGATGACACTTCTCTTATTCCACCAAGACAATTTAGCCTAAAACCTAACAACACGATAGAAATGTGGAAATAAACTAACAATAACATAAACGGGGAAAAACTTAGTCATTATGAACATAACCTCAAACTTGGTTGTCACGTGTAAAAGTCACTAATGTAAGATACATAATTTGAAAAATAAATACAAGTCTTAATGTCTTTGTTTCTCGAATAGAGCAATAACATAAGTACGGAACAAGAGGGCCCACCGGGTGCAAAATAACTACCTCTCAATGTATCCTAAGAAATCCTCAAAGAAAAATGGAAGAAGAAGAGATATCACGTAGATCCGTGCGTAGAACCTACACATGTGTAGAAGCAAGGAGTGAGTACCAAAGAAACAGTACCCAACAAGCAACCCACTAAACACAAGATAAAACTAGTCTAGAATATGAGTACTCCTTCCATCCCAACCGAACCACTACAACTACAACTTGCACAGAAATCAGTCAAACATAACAGTTCACAATATCACAATGTTTCATAATGACAGTCAACAGTTACAGTTCAATGGTTACACGTATCAAGTTGATCAAACACAAATATCAAGTTCATCAATCATAAGTATCATGTACATCAATCACAGTTATCAAGTACATCAAACACAAGTATCAAGTTGGGATCTATGGGAACACCCAAGATCCATGCAACCACCGGAAGAAACTTCAACCTCAATACCACTTACCGAAATAGAACTTGGCATCAACATCACATGCCATAATAGACCTTGCTATCAATCACATTTGTCGGAACAGACCTCGACATCAATATACTTATTGGAATAAACCTCATTATGAATATCACTCGTCGGAACAGACTTCGGCATAATCTCCACACATCTCATCATAATATTTAACATTAATTAAAATAAGCATATTCACACAATAAAAAGGAGATGGAAATTCAGTCAATTCACATCCACGATAATACTATCAAAGTATTTCATCACTCACTGATTCAAGAACACTCAAGGAAATGTACAATACACAATACACTATTATCAACACATTGCCTTTTTCTTTAATCCTCTTTCAGTCATTAAGATCAATAAATAAGAGCAATTTAACCCATCACCTTATTCTTGTTACTCCCTAACACACACAATGAAGAGAATACAAGATTCTACAAGTTTCAGCAAGGTTTAGAGGTTCACTTGCCTTCAATCAATCAAAAGTCAACTCGGGACTTGAGCTTTTCCCTTCCTAATGATATCCAAATCAACACAATCTAGTCAAACAAGTATTAACAATGAGATTCCAGAACTAATAACACCCATATCAAGCAATTTGAATAAATGGGTCAAATTCGCTCAAAACACCGATTCTGGAAATAACGTTTGAATTTGAAAATTGTTACATAAATAAGCTACCCAAAGGGATTTGGAATCTATTGGTGAAAATCATTTTGAAAGTGGATTTATATTCAACTAATAATCACCATTTTCCTAAATCTTGAAATTTTTGAAAACCTTGCCAAATTGCCAATCAACAATCCCAATTATTTTATATTAAAATCATATTGATAATGGCAAATTGAAGACTTAGGGTTACAAACTCTTACCCAAAAGATTCACCACAAAAAAGTCTCTCTAAAATCTCCTTCAAGGGTTTTTCGACACTCAAAAAGAGAGAAAATGGGGAAGAACCCGAAAATATCAGTCCAAAACCCTCAGAGGTCTCATGGAAATGACATCTTAGTCTCGAAAGCAAACCTCATGTAAGTGGTTAGCCTCACTAAAGAGAAGGTAATGAAAGTGATGGAATCTTTGAGAATATGAGGTTAGGGGATATTTACGCCTCACGAACACGACCACATTCTCGTTGAAACGACGTTTGTGAAAGTGAGCCATTCCTCACTAAGGAAAAGCACACCAGTATGAATAACACAACCAACTTCAAATCCCCGAATGGACCCTCAATATTTGTTTAGAAGCCAGTACATACAAACCATATATGCTACTCGACTAAACTCGATGTTTTGGACACAATGGAACCATTGAAACACGGGTCCAGGGTCTCCTTGACCCGAATTCCATGTAAGTCACAAGAAACTTAACATAACGCCTGACAAGGCCAAATAAAATTTGGGACCTCTAAAAATTCAACCAAGACCTCCTCTATGCCTTAAATCATCTCCCAAATTCAAACAGAATTGTTGAAAATCTGATTCGAGCATCTGAATCTTGGATATTGATCAAAGTCAACCCAAAGGCTAAAATCTAAACAATTTCCAAGTTAGGACCTCAATTCCATAAAAAGATTCCAAATCTGAAACCAAAAACTCTCTTAGTCCAATTTGTACATTTCAGAACTAATGGAATTGAAGGAATTCCATTCCAAGACTCAAAATTTTAAAAGACACCAAAACCCACCTTTTGACAACTTTAACCTTTCAAAACTCTAAATTTTCCACACTTCACAACTTTTTACTCAACATTTGGAACCAATATAAAAATCCAATCAGAAATGACTCGGTGTCAGTATTAAGAGGGGTAAAATGGTTATTTCACAAAAAAAAATTCAATAATGACCAACTAGGTCATTACATTATTAAATACGAAAAACAATGTCCGTCCCCGAACATTAAGTTAAAGGAAGTACTTGAAGCCTAAAAAAGATGGGGATATCTGGTACGCAAGTCAGACTCTATCTCCCAAGTCGCCATTTCAACTGAACGGTGCTTTCACTATACCTTCATGGAAGAAATCTCCTTTATCCTAGGCTTTAGGAACTCCCTATCGAGAATCACTATAGGCTCATCCTCAAATGACAAGTTTGGCCCCAACACTACTGAATCAAGCCAAAGCATATATGACTCATCCAATATGTACTTTTGAAGCGTGAAGACATGAAGCATATGATGCACAACTGACAAGCTAGGTGGCAAGGACAACTTATAGGTCACCTCTCATACACAGGTCAAAATCTCAAAAATGTTAATGAATCTAGAGCTAAGCTTGCCTTTCTTCCTTAACCTCATCACACTCTTTATGGGTGACACTCAGAGCCAAACATGATCTCCTTCCATAGAGACTAAGGCTCAAGCTCTCTGGTCAACGTAACTCTTCTATTGACTTTGGGCTCTCAACAGTCTACTCTGAATCATATGGACCTGCTCCATGAAATCTATAAGCCAGTCTGTATCTAAAGAGTCCATATCCGCCAAGCCAAACCAACCAATCAAAAACCTACACTATCTATCATACAATGCCTCAAATGGGGCAATCTAAATACTGGTGTGATAACTGTTGTTATAGGCAAACTCTACTAAGGGCAAGTGTTGATCCCATTAGGCTACTGCAGTTAATCATATATGCTCAAAATATGTCCTCCAACACCTAAATCATCCTCTTGGACTACCCGTCCGACTGAGGGTGGAAGGTAATACTCATGCGGAATTATTGGCATGAACTACTCAACTCAAGAACTTCATGGGTAGCGTGTAATAGTCCCATGGTTAGGAATATAATCTCAAAAGGGATAAGTAACTCTATACTCAAGATTTAGAACTCAAAGATGCTACTCCTCTCGAAGACAATGTATGGAGTTCATGCAAAATTTATGAGCATGAACGACTCAACTCAAAGGTCTAAAGAACAGTATGGAACTCATGTATACAACTTTTCTCATTCTCATACTTACTTCCTCAAAACTTAGCTCAAATAAATAGTTGATCTCAAAGGATTCACAATTGAACTCAAAGACTTTCTTGAACTCTACTCTTAACTCTTTATTGAATGTGAATTATGAATTCAAGAGTTATGGCTCATGATACGAAGGATCTCGTGATGATAAAGTAGACTTATGAATAAATTCTCCTCATTCTTATACTCACTTGCTTGATTCTTGAAACAAGTTATTATAAATTGTAGAAGACTCCTCAAAAAAACTTAAAGGGACTTCCTCAAAAATATTCAAAAAAACTCTCAACTCTACCTTAAATTTGATTTATGAATTCAAGGTTGTGATTTGTGATAGGAAATATTTCGTGATGTTTAACAGTGTTTTTAGATAGTTAAACATGAGAAATGATAAAGAAATCACTATCTGGAAGCAAGTTCGCGATGCAGAGATGCATTTCGATATTAGGTCACGAAATAAATTTTGAGGCAGAGGAGTCTGTGACCTCTCCGCGACGCAGAGAAAGATTTTGTGCAAAGGTAGGGCAGGTCCGCAATGCGGAGTGGAGTGTTAGATTCGCCCGACTTTTTCTTTCTTCATTTTCTAACCCCAATTTGCCTAAATTCGATTATTTTTCTCAATTTCTCTTTAGATTCAGATACGCATTACATGTACACACGATCTAATCAAACACAACTTTAAAATGGACACGATTTCCTCAAGAACTCATCAATCTCATTTAAACTCAAGAACGAAAGTCAATTTCAAGAACACAATTCAAGAACATCAAACCTTCAACTTTCTAGGATGAATTTAACGTTGAAATTAACATGATTGGTGTGTGGGTGAAAAAACCCAACACTATGGAAGCTTACATACCTCTTAGGGATTAAACCCATGGCAAAATTTCGCAACAAAACTCAAGAACCTCGACAAACGCTTTGATCCTCTCCTCTTTTCTCCTCTTGAACTCTCAACTAAAACCCTAGGCGTACATTAGGATTATAAAACTGAACCTAATCAGATTAGACCCCTAAAACCTTACTAAAAATGAATTAATTCTAATTGGGTAAGAAAAAGACCAAAATACCCCTTACTATTTTCGGGTAACTTTCCTTATTTGGACAGCTTGACTTCAAAAGGGCATATCTCACTCATCTGACCTCGAAACTTAGCAAACTCAGTGGAGTTGGAAAGATAATTCAAAGACCTTTCATTTCCCGCCTCATGACACACCTAACTCATCATGTACTGAGAGTTATGGTCGTTTGAAGTTGACTCAAAACTTAGAAGAGCTTAGGAATGACTTCAATAAATTCTCTCTAGTTCTTTTTGGAACTCAAGGCGATACATCTAGTGACCTTAACACTAAGTAAAAATTTAAATTCCTCGATAAAAACTCACTTATTACGAAGGATGGGTCGAGTCTTAGCTCAAAAAATTTCTAGGGTGTTACACACTCGATATCACTAATGTCACCATCTTAGTATAACAATCAATAATATCATGATGCGGAGAGAGATAATCCATACCCAAAAATAATTTCAATATCTACCATCCCTAAAATGATTAATTATACCCAAGTGTCATACCCATCTAGAGAAATAAGACAGGATCGATACACTCGATCTATCACTAAAGACTCACCTACACTGATGTAGAAACACGAATAGGAACATGTATGCTATCACAATCATATCAAATCCATCAACAAAATAGGTAGACACATAAGACAATGTAGACCCCAAATCAAATAATACAAACACAAGTCGATGGTAGACCGAAGGCTACCAGTAATCACAGCATCATAAATCTCAGCCTTTGGCCTCTCTTGAAATGCATAACACTGACCATCTCAACCACTTCCAGTCTAGGAAGCACCCTGACCTTTGCTCACTTGAGCTATAACACCACTACCAAAAGCCCTATTGTCTCTACCTGTTTGATCTTTGCCTCGAACCCTAGACAGATGCACTAAACCTCTAGGTGGAGGAGTTGATTAATTATGTTGGGGTCTGAGTGAGTCTACACAGGGAACTTTTGTATCATCTGACCTAGATCCCCATAACCAAAACAAGACCTCGGGTGTGGATGGTTTATGTGACAGACCGGATGAACTACCATGGCTACCTTGGCCAATACTATAGTGTTATATCATGATGAATTAATGGAGAATTATTATATATGTATAAATATTAATGTATATGGGTTCTAAATAAGTGTAATTATAGAGATTTATTGTACTAATCATAGAGAATAATATTGTGATAGAATAATGAATTTAGAGGGATAACGTAGCAGATTTAAAGGGATTTGAATTCAGATTTAGAGAGAATGAATAGCTGATATTTAGGGATAAGAATAATAGATCTTTAGGGATGTGTAATGTGTACACTCTCTATATAAAGGAAAGACTCTCACTTTTAGAGACATTCAACAAAATCTTAACAAAATCTTTACATGGTATTAGATACTTCTCTTAGTTGTCTTGTTTCATAAAGTTTTTTTTTTTTTGCAAATCTTGCTTTTGTTAACTATTCATCAACAATTAGTCCTTAACACCTAGGACTCTTGGTCTTGGTCATTCTAGTTGTTTTTTTTAGTCATAGTGTTTCTAGTTTTCATAGATATTCAAAAGCATGAATTCACATCACTTTGAATCATTCCGTGTTCGTTTCGCCAGAAAAAATATTCTTTTTGGGAATCTAAGTTTCAGTTATTTATCACCGAAAAAAAACTACGGGGTCATATATATGGTAGTGATATTTCTCCTACTGACCTTACCAAGTTAGGTAAATGGAAGATTAAAGATACTCAAGTGATGACATGGATTTTAGGGTCAATGGGCCCTCTTATTGTGCTTTATTTCAGGCCTTACAAGACAGCTAAGGCAATGTGGGATTATTTACAAAAGGTTTACAAGTGTTTTTCGTTAGAGTTTAAAATGGCTAATTACTCTCAATGAGGTCTCTTTGTTCAGGATTATTATTCTAGATTTTAGAAATTTTGAGATGAATTTACCTTTGTTTGTAATTCAGGCAGTTCATGAGCAAAGCAAGCAAGATCAGTTTTTGATGAAATTACGGTCCAAGTTTGAGAGTGTTCGCTCCAACTTGATGAACTGTAATCCAGCTCCCTCCTTGGATGTTTGTTTAGGGAATTATTTTGTGAAAAGCAGCGTCTTGTCACACAAAACACTTACAAGCAAGAAAATGATGTCATTGTTGCATTTGCTACTCAAGGTAAATGAAAGAGCAGGAATATGACTAGAATTCAATGCTACAGTTGCAACGAATATGGTCATATTACTAGCAATTGTGGTAAGAAGTTATGTAATTATTGTAAATAACAAGGACACATTATCAAAGAATGTCCCACACACCTGCAAAACCGTAGGGTCAATACTTTTCGAGCTGGAATAAATAATTCCACTATTGATAACTCATCTTTGGGACAAGTTCTTAGTCCTGAAATGGTACAACAAATGACTGTGTCAGTCTTTTCAGGTTCGAGATTACAAGGTAATGATGTTACATCTAAATTTTGAATTATTGATTCGGGTGTTTCCAATATATGACCAACTTAACAAGTATACTAAAAAAAGTTTGTTAGTACCAAGGTCCATCAAAATTACAGATTGTCAATGGTAGTAATTTACCGATTATCAAGGTTGGGGATATTATTTTAATTTTTAAAAATATTTTTGTTTCACCAAAGTTGTCAACTAGTCTTATTTCAGTTGGACAATTGATAGATAACATTTGTGATGAGAATTTTTCTTGTAATGGTTGTCTTTTGCAGGATCAGGTGTCAGAGATGATAATTGCAAATGGGCCTAAAGTTGGAAGATTATTTTCTATACACTTTTCCATTCATCATGTTCTATCTTTTGTTTGTACTTCTACAACTAATAAGACTGAGGTTTGGCATAAGCTTCTAGGACATCCAAATTCTATTGTGTTGTTTCATTTATCAAATTTTGGTTTATTGGGAAATAATACTCAATCTTCATTTGCTTCCATTGATTGTTCTACTTGTAAATTAGGCAAAAGTAAAACTCTTCCCTTTCCTAATTTTGGTAGTTGTGATACAAAGTGTTTTGATGTCATTCATAGTGATTTTTGGAGAATTTTACCAATTATTTCTCATGCTAATTTCAAGTACTTTGTGATATTCGTAGATGATTATAATCGATTTACATGGATGTATTTTCTTCGATTTAAATTTGAGGTATTTTCTATGTGCAAGACATTTTTGGCTTACATTGAGACTCAATTTTCTACAAGCATCAAATTATTAAGATCTGATTCTGGTGGAGAATATATGTCTTATGAATTCAAAAATTTCTTGCTTGAGAAAGAAATTATCTCACAACATTCTTGCCCATATACACCACAACAAAATGGAGTTGATGAGCGTAAGAATTATCATCTTTTAGATGTCACTCATACTTAATTGAATGAGTCCTCTTTCCCATCCAAATACTAGGTGGAAGATTTGTCTACGGTTGTCTATTTAATTAGTAGACTACCATATAAAGCAGAGGTGAATCTAGGATTTAAAGTCTCCGGATGCCAAGTAAATTCATCGATCAAATCAATTTAGGTGTTGAATCAAACTATTTGTCTTGCTGGTCTATATGACAAACCAAACAAAAAAATATGAACAGTAATAAGATGACATTTATGTATTATACATATATACTACAAATTCGCACCCCACATTCAACTGAGACCATGAAGTTCAAGGTTAAAATTTTCAATGAATTATGAAAGTATCGAGTTGATAACTCAAACATAGATGAAAAAATAGCTGAATTGGATCGATTAGGTGAGGGAGGTTGATATTTGGAGAAGAAGACGGACATCATTTTTAATTTAAAGAGAAAGAACAAAACTTTTCTTTTTAACTTTTATATCTTTAAATAAATATTAACTAATAAAAAAGAACAGAAAAGTCAAAGATTATTAAATTAAATTAGTAAAAAATAATTATTTATTAAAACTTAATAATAAATCAATAACAATAAGAAACAAAAAAAGATTTGTTACTGCTGACTGTGACTATGGTGTTGTACAATTTATTTTTAAAAGGCAATCAGTGGGATTCGATCCCGTAACCTTCACCAAGAAATGAGGACCCTCTGCCACCGGCACCATGAAGTGATTTGGTTCACTGGGTGGCAAGTTCATAATATATATGTATGTTGTATATATATATACCTATATGTATAAAGTTTTCGTCGAAACTTGTGGGTGGCGTGACACCCCAGGGGCCTTAATAGATCCGCCCCTGATATAAAGTGCTAAATCTTGAGTCTTCATAATTTTGTCTTTGTCATCAAAATCCTAGCTGTGATAATTTTCATACATTTGGTTGTATTTGTTTTGTGTATCTACCTCCTTCTCAGCGCAATAAAATTTATGTTTCTTCTACTAAATGTGCTTTTATCGGTTATAGTACTTCACAAAAAGATCTTATTTTCTATGATCCATGTAGTGACAAATGTCATGTTTTAGAAATGTTGTTTACTTTGAAAATCAGTATTTCTTTTCTACTCATGTTGAGTCATCTTTTGTTTCTCCTCTTCTTCCTACTTTTAAAGATTTGTCATTTTCTTTTAAGCGGTTCAAACCCGGATATGTCTATGAATGACATCGGTCGAATTTACCCCATCCAAAAACTATTCCACCACCTAAGACTGCACCAAACTAAAATCTGAGAATTCTGCAAGGTCTGATCCTCTTGAGCCTAGCGGCGATCTACCAGAGTATCTCGTACTCCTAATTGTTATGAATTTTCCTCTACTTTATCCATCATTTATGTTCCAACTTGTTACTCACAAGCTTCGAAGCATGAATGTTGGTAGAAAGCAATGGAGGAAGAAATTTTGGTCCTTAAAGAAAATAACATGTGGGACATTATTTCATGTCCTTCAAATGTCCGTCCAATTGGATGTAAATGGGTTTATTCAATTAAAATTCATTCTGATAGAACTCTTGATAAATACAAATCTCGGTTGGTTGTTATTGGTAGTAGACATGAGTATGGTGTGGACTATGAAGAGACTTTTGTACCAGTAGGAAAAATGACTACGCTGCGAACAATTATTGTCATTGTTGCTTCGCAAAATTGGCCTCTTCATTAAATGGATGTCAAACATATTTTTCTCTATGGTGATCTTAAAGAAGATATTTATGTGAAACGTCTCATCACCTACACCATATGTATGCAAGTTGAAGTGGTCTTTGTATGGACTAAAAAAACTCCTAGAGCTTGGTTTGATAAGTTTTGATCTACTTTGCTAAAATTCTCTTTTGAGCAGAGCAAATATGACTCATCTTTGTTTCTTTGGTAAACATCTACATGTTATGTTCTTATTTTGATATATGTAGATGACATTATTGTCATAGAACATATTTTTTGTTAATCACTAGTCTCTAACAACAACTTAAATATTCTTTTCATATGAATTATCTTTGTGCTCTTACATATTTCTTGGGCTTGGAAGTTTATAATTATTCTTCAGGTGTGTTTCTAAACCAGCACAAATATACTCAGAATCTGCTTTCTTTGGCTGGTCTTTAAGATTCCTTCTCTGTAGCTACTCCATTGGAATCGAATGTGAAGTATCGTCATGAGGAATATGATCTTCTTCCTGATCCAAATAAATTTTGACAATTAATTGGGAGCCTTAATAATCTTACTATTACTCGGTTTGATATCTCTTTTGTAATTCAGTAAGTTAGTCAATTTATGCAAGCTCCCATAATCTCCATTTGGTGGTAGTTGGTTGCATCATTCGGTATCTTCTAGGAACATCTACTCGTGGGTTATTATTTCCTAGTTGTTTTCCTATTCGTCTTAATGCTTTTAGTGATTTTGATTGGGCAGGATGTACTGATACTCATCATTCAGTCACTGGTTGATGCATGTTTCTTGGAGAATCGTTGATATCTTGGAAGAATAAGAAGCAAGATTGTGTAGCAAAATCTTCAACAGAGTCTGAATATAGATCTATGTCTACTGCTTGCACCAAGAATATTTGGCTTCATGGATTACTTGATGGGATTGGATTTCTTATCTAATCATACTCTTCTCAATGCTGATAATACAAGTGCTATTCAGATTACTACTAATCTGGTTTACTATGAGAGGACCAAACACATCAAAGTAGACTGTCATTATATGAGAAATTGTAGATAAATGAGTCATTACTCTTTCAGACGTGTCCAGTGATCTTCAGATAGCTGATGCATTTACAAAATCCATGGCACGACAATGTCATCAGATTCTAATAGGCAAATTGATGCTTCTTGATACACCAACATCAATTTGAGGGGGGATGTTAGCATCATGAATTAATAGAGAATGATTATATATATTAATTTATATGGGGTTGTAAACAAGTGTAATTATCGAGATTTATTATAGTAATCATAGAGAATAATATTGTGATACAATAGTAGATTTGGAGGGATAACATCAAATTTAGAGGAATTTGAATGCAGATTTAAAGGGATTGAATAACTGATCTTTAGAGATAGGAATAACATATCTTTAGGGATATGTAATGTGTATACTCTCTATATAAAGGAAAAACTCTCACTTTAAGAGGCATTCAGCAAAATCTTGACATGTACCTTCGAGGTGTCTGTCCACCCTCAACTCCTGGCATGAATGCATGAAAGGGCCCATGACGCTGGAAATAGCTACCACCTCGATGTGAACCCTTACCTCCAGATAAGGCACCAATAAATTGATCGGACTAACGGGCCCTCTTTGGGTCCCCAAACTTCTCTTTCACCATCAATTCTGCCTCTTTGGCAGTACTTATGATGGACATAAAAGAAGCCTCCTCTCGAGCAACTCTTAATACATAAGATCTGATAGAGAAAGTCACACCTCTCATGAACCTGCGGACCTTTTCGGCCTCATCCGGAACAATGGTTGTAACATGCCTAGCCTACTGACAGAAATAAGTTTCATACTCTGTAATCGACAAGCTACCCTATCTTAAGTCTTCAAATCTCAAATGACTCTTTTCTCTCATGCTCCAATGGATGAAATTTTCATGAAAAGCACTGGAGAGCATATCCCAAGTCACTGAAGGAGACCTAACTGACCTAGACCTCACACACATCCTCCATCACTCTCTAGCAGGTCCTCAGAACTATAGTGAAACATAACGAACAACATATGTATCAACCATATCTACTGCCTCTAGCAACTCGTGGAATATAGTCAGAAACTTGTGAGAGTCCTCGCTCTTCCCACCCTGAAATTAGGGTCATTTCATCTTCTGAAATCTACCTCTCATATCTACGTTGTTCGTCCTCTGTTAGGACTACCTTGAGAGCAATTTGTACACTAACAGATGGTGTGGGACTATTGGTGGATGAATAACCGAAGCCTGATGCTGCTCTGGGGTCTAAGCCCCTACTCTCATCTGAGAACCTTGTTATGTCTGCTACCCCACCACTTTAAGAGAAGGTCTCTATTACACTCAACATCCTCAACAATGTATCCTGAAACAATGGAGTTGCTACCTAGTCAGGAGGAACCGAGTCCTCTCCAATCTCAACCTATGATTTTGCGGAGGCCTCACTAGGCCTTCCTCTAGCTGGTTCTGCTTCACGGGCACGACCTCTAGTTGGTGCTACTCTGCAAGAACGACCTCTAGCTCAGACCCTACCCTTACCCCTAACTGTGGTCACAACAATTATCTCGAGGACTGCCTCTTCTCTATCATCGGAAATAGTAACTCTTGTCCATGCCATTTGCCAAAGGAATAAGTGTCAACTCAGTACTAGCTAAGGTAACCACACACAATAAGAAAGAATGAATAAAAAAGAGGTTTCCTAACCGTCTTCATAGCCTCTCGAAGATAAGTATAAATATCTCTGTAGCGATCCTCAAGACCCTGCTTGGACATGGCTTGTACAAATGTGAGACTTATGAACCTGCATTTGATACCATTTGCCATAATCCAAAAATGGACATGATGACACTCATCTTATCCTACCAAGACAAGTCAGCTGAAAACCCAACAACACGATAGAAATGTGGAAATAAACTAACAATAACATAAGTGCGGAAAAACTTAGTCATTCTCAACATAACCCCAAAACCTGGTTGTCACGTGCACAAACTACTAATGTAAAATATAAAATTTGAAAGATAAGTATACGTCTCAATGTCTTTGTTTCTCGAATAGAACAATGACATATGTAAGGAATAAGAGGGACTGCCAGGATGACAAGAAACTACCTCTCAATGTATGCTCATAAAATCACACGTATTCGGGTTTTAAACCTGCACAAGTGTAAAATCAAGGAGTGATTACCAAATAATACGATATCCAACAAGCAACCCACTAAACACAAGGTACAACTAGCCTAGAATATGAGTACTCGTTACCATAATCTGCAAAAAGAATCAGCCAAATCTAATAGCTCACGATACACAAATCACAATGTTTCATAATCATATTCCAACAGTTACAGTTCAACAATCACAAGTATTAAGTTGACCAAGTAGAAGTATCAAGTTCATCAATCACAAGTATCACGTACAACAATCATAAGTATCAAGTACATCAATCATAAGTATCAAGTACATTAATCATAAGTATTAAGTCAGGATTCATGAGGAACACCCAAGATCCATACAATCACTAAAAGCAACCTTGACCTCAATACCACTTATCGGAAGAGACTTTGGCATCAACATAACATATCGGAATAGACCTTGCTATCAATCACACCTACCGAAATAAACCTCGACATCAATATACTTACCAGAATAGACCTCAATATCAATATCACTCACCAAAATAGACCCCGATATAATCTCCACACCTCTCATTACAATATTCATCATTAATGTAAATAAGCATATTCACACAATAATAAGGAGATGACAATTCAAGAAATTCACATCCACAATAATACTATCAAAGTATTTCATCAAGCACTGATTCAAAATCAACACTCAAGGCAATTCACAATACACAATACACTACTATCAACACATTGTCTTTTTTATTAATCCATTTTCAATTATTAAGATCAATCTATAAGAGCAATTTAACCCATCACCTCATTTTCATTACTCCCTAACACACATAATGAAGAGAATACAAGATTCTACAAGTTTCAACAAGGTTTAGAGATTTACTTGCCTTGAATCAATCAAAAGTCAATCCGAGACTTGAGATTCCCTTCCGGATAATATCCAAATCAACACAATCTAGCCAAACAAGTATTCACAATGAGATTATGAAACTAACAACACCCATGTCAAACATTTTGAATAAATGGGCCAAATTGACTCAAAACCTCAATTATGAAAATAAGGTTTGAGTCTAAAAATTGCTACATATATATGTTATCCAAAGAATTTGGAATCCATTGGTGAAAACTATTTCAAAAATAGAATTGTATTCAACTCACAATTACCTGTTTTCTTAAAACTTGAAGTTCTTGAAAACCTTGCAAATTTGCCAATAAAAAATTCCATTTTATTTTATGTTAAAACCACAATTGATAGTGGAAAATTGAAGAATTAGGGTAACAAACACACTTACCCAAAATATTCACCACAAAAAGTCTCTTTAAACTCGCCTCAAAGGAATTTCCAACTCGAGTCTGCTAGGTAGAGTTACCGCCATGATGACTTTTCCTAAGCCTTAAACTCATTTCCTTAGATAATATTTCAACCATCTCTAGTTAGGCCTTTTTGAAAGTAGATCCGGTATATTATCATTTGAATTCACATAGCCAACTATGATAATTACACTAAAGAGTAGTTCTCTAACAATATTATCTCTACGTCTTATATGATGAGACTTTATGTTATACATAATTCTCCATGTCCTACTTATTCCAGCTTGACTATCACAATGTATACATATTTATGTCAACTATTTGGGCAAAAAAGAATACCTTTTAAGAGATTTTGCGGTATTCAACTTCTTCTCGGCCTCATCCAGAGCGATAAACTCATATTCCGTTATAGAGCGAGCGATACATGTATGTTAGGATGATTTTTAGAAGACTTCTCCTCCACCGAGAGTAAATACATATGCACTCATGGTCTTTACTTCATTTGACTCGTGATCCAATTTGCATTTCTATATCCTTCCATTACTGTTGGATATTTGTTATGATTCAAAACATAGTTTTAAGTATATTTTAACTACCCCAAAACTTTTTTCATTGTAATCCAATGATTTTATTAGGATTACTCATGAACCTAGTGAGTTTACTAATAATACATGATATATCTGATCGCATACAATTCATGATATACAACATAATTAAGTGAAAAAACTCACAGTTATTGAAGTCTTGACAATATTGAAATTTAAATACTTGAACTTGCCAAGTATCTTTTCAGTATCATGACTATGACAATGCTAAATCTTGTGGAGTTCTAAGGATTTTTGTACCTAAGATCACATCAACAACTCCAAGGTCTTTCATATCAAAGTTTCTTTCTAGCTTATGCTTAGTATCATTTATGCCATAAGTGTCTCTACTGATGATTAACATATCAATGACCTTGATGTTAACACATTTATCACATTCATTAATCTTAAATCTATTTCCCAACATGGTTTGATCAAACTTCGAATGCCATTGTTTGAGTGCCTGTTTTAGTCTATAGAGTGACTTAACATGTTTGCACACTTTCTTTTCTTTATTAGGAACCAAAAAGTTTCTTCCTCCAATTCTTCATTTTAAGAAAGTTATTCTCACATCCATTTGATGAATTTGAAGGCCATATACCGCATGTAGTGCAATTAACATCTAAATTAATGTAATCTTAGTTACTAGCGACTATGTATCAAAATAATCAAGACCTTGTTTTTGTCTAAAGCCTTTGACGACAAGTCTAGCTTTTATATTTATCAATAGTTCCACGAGCTTTTTTTTTTAGGATCTACTTTGAACCCAAAGATTTATTTCATGAAGGATGATCTACCTATTTCCAAATATGGTTGCCCAAGATTGAATCAAAATCTCCTCATTGACAACCTTTAAAAAGGATGAGTCTATAAAAGACAAATCTTCTTGGAATGTATGAGGCTCATTTTCAAGAAGAAATGTTACAAATTCATATCTGAAAAAAGTAAATTGACATTTACTACACCTTGAAATATCTTTATTAAGTACATTCTCCTTTGTTTCTTCCTGATGTCATTTAAGATCCTTTACTAGAAAACACAACTCTAATTTTATACGTATAAATGTGTTCAAATAATTCAGTGTTATCTTATTCAATTATCATATTATAATGAATATTTAGATGTTCAGACTTATGAACTAAAAATCGACATGCTTTACTAGTTGTAGCATATCCAATGAAAGCATAATCCACATACTTAGGTCCTATTTTGATCTTTTGGGATATGAACTTGAACTTTGGTTAGACACACTCACACTTTGAAATATTTTAAGATGAGTTTTCTTCCTTTTCATTTCTCATATGAAATATATTGTCTTACTATAGGCACTCTATTGAGTATTCGTTTTGCGGTAAGGATAACTTCCCCCACAAGTTTTATGGTAAACCTAAACTACTAAGTAAGACATTCAACATTTCCTTCAAAATTCATTTATTTTGCAGAATTCCATAAGATTGAGGTGAGTAGGGGGAAATAGTTTGATGGATGATTTCATTTTCTAGGAATATTTTTGCGAAAGGAGATTCATACTCTCCACTAAGGCTGGCAAGGGGACGGGGACGGGGACTGGGGGACGGGACGAAGGGGGACGGG
>NC_064288.1:13559885-13569555 GCF_019186545.1 Solanum stenotomum
CGGGACCGGGTCCGGCGGGCCGGTTCTCGGACCGGTCGCGGGCCGGGGCGGGCCGACCCGGTCCCCCTGCCACCCCTACTCTCCACCCCTATCACTTCCTATCTTTTTTTTTTATTCAACTTATTTTCAACTTTAGTTTTATAT
Source organism: Solanum stenotomum (assembly GCF_019186545.1). Classification (NCBI taxonomy): domain Eukaryota; kingdom Viridiplantae; phylum Streptophyta; class Magnoliopsida; order Solanales; family Solanaceae; genus Solanum; species Solanum stenotomum. The sequence continues at coordinate 13,560,030 of NC_064288.1, forward strand.
TACATAAATTCTTCTATTGTTTCATCTTTACCATTCAACAAATAGACATAACAATATCTTGTGCAATTGTCAATAAAAGTTATAAAATACTTTTTTTCACCATGAGATGGTGTTGACTTCATATCACAAATGGTTAGTGTGAATCAACTCTAAGGGATCAAAATTTCTTTCAACAAATTTATAAGAATACTTAGCATACATAGATTCAACACAAACTTGACATTTTTATTTATTGTACTCAAAGTTAGAAAAAACTTCTAAGTTGCTAAGTTTTCACAAGATTTTGTAATTGACATGTCTCAAACGTTCATTTCATATACAGTTTGACTCAAGCAAGTAAGAAGAAGTGGAAATATTGAGTTTGAGAAGACCCCTTGTCATGTAACTTTTTCTTACAAATATTCTGTTCTTACTTATTATCCCTTTGTCACATACAAACATTGTTTAGAGTCAGAACCATGTCAAATGTCATTTTCAAAAGGTCCTTTTCATAACCTTCCATTTTAGTTGTTGTGGAATTACTGTTGAGCATAGTGAGACTGAGGAGCTGTTATATGAGTTAGTTAGGATGAACAGTAAATGTCATGAAGTTAGTTAGCTGTTAGTTACTAGTTAAATTGTGGCTAGTTTATAATTAACTAGACTAGATGGTTAAAGTAGATCCAATTATACACACTATATATAGTGGTGTCAATATTTTGTAAAGAATAATTCTGTACAGAATATTCAATACATTTTCAGTTTCTCTTCTTCTTCATAACCGCTCTTCACAGTGTTATCATGGTATCAGAGCTTCAGGGACTCCATTGACGATCTCTGTTTTTCAGTGCAGTAGATAGCTTGTTGTATTTTAAACAAAGGCAGATCGTGGAAAAGGCTTGAAGTTTCAGTTTTACAACAATGGCACCTGATCCCAATCCAGAAATCACTTCCAGTTCTATGCAAGGAGGACAAATTATAATTGATGCACATCATCCCTTACATCTTCAAGCTTGCGACACTCCAGGTAGTTCTCTGGTTTCTATTCAGTTGACTGGATCTAAAAATTACGCTTAATGGAGTAGATCAATGAAAATAGGTCTACTAGGTAAAGGTAAATTGGGATTTGTTGATGGCAAATGCCCTAAGAGTTCATTTCCTGCTTCACTTCATGATCTATGGGAGAAATGTAATGCCATAGTACTCTCTTAGATCATGATATCTGTTAGTAGGGAGTTACTTAGTGGTATAGTGTATGCTAGCAATGTTCAGTAGGTGTGGAATGATTTAAAGGAAAGGTTCGACTAAGTAGATGGTTCTAGAATTTTTTTTTCTTCACAAAGAGATTGCTACTCTGACTCAAGGAGTATTATCAGTCTCTAGCTATTACTCTAAGCTCAAGGAGCTTTGGATGGAGTTTGATTCCCTTATGCTTTGTCCTGGTTGTGCATGTGAAGTGTCTAAGACCTATGTTGTTTATTTCGAATATCAGAGGTTAATGAAATTTCTTCTAGGGTTGAATGAATCCTATAATCAGTGTCGAAGTCAAATCATAATGATGGATCCTACACCAGGTGTGAACAAAGCTTACTCATTAGTAATGGCTGAAGAGTGTCAGAGAGTACTTGGTAAATCGAATATAGTAGGGACTGAAGGCATTAGCTCTATTAATTATAGGCAATTGACTGAAGCAATGGCATTTTTCAGTAATGGGAAGGAGTTTACTAGATCAGGAGGACCTACAATCCAGTCTGGAGGATCTACTCAGTCTGGATCAAGTTTTAGACCTCAGAAATCCTTTAACAACAATATGTATTGTGATTATTGCAACTGGAAGGGCCACACTAGAGCTATGTGTTTTAGATTGCATGGGTACCCTGCTAACTGGAAAGGTAAGAGGAGGACTAGCCCTGGTCCTATCACTGCTGCCAACCTTGTAAGAGCAAATTCTCCTAGCAATGGTAATGCTAGTTTCATGGATTTCCAGTCTAGTTCAGGGTCTCCTGGTCAAGTTTTTACTACTGGGAACAGTTCAGGCAACTATCAGATTCATCAACCTCCTTTGTTATTAGAAGGTACTTCCTACTCAAATTCTTCCCCTGCTCTTATGACTAACACGCAGCCCTACCAGTATCAGACTACATAGTGGCCATATCTAGTGCAGCAGCCATCTCCTCATCAATACATGCAAATGCCACTGGAACTTGAGAAGACTACCAGTAATGCTGCTGAAAGAGTATCAGGTATGTTAAACTGTTCTATTCATCCAAATGTTGTTGACAAATGGATAGTAGATTCAGGAGCCTCCAAGCATATGGTCAATGCTCTTCACTTGTTAACTCACTTTATTACTCTCCATGATTCCCCTAAGGGTAAAGTGCACTTACCTACTCGTAGTTTAGCTAAGGTCAGTCATAGTGGTTGTTCTCAGATACTTAGAGGGATTGAGATCACCAATGTACTGTATGTTCTTGAGTTCAAGTATAACTTGCTCTCTGTGCCAAAGTTAACTAAGGAGTTAAATTGTTGTGTTCTTTTCTATCCTGATCACTGTGTATTTCAGGATCTCTCTAGTGGGAAGGTGAGGGGGATTGGCAAGTTGGAGAATGATTGGTATGTTCTTCAAGCTGATTGTCAGTTGAAGTCACAAGCAACAATTTCTTTGTCATCAGCTTATGCAGTTTCCACTCCTACATCATGTGTCTCACCACCTACTATAGCTCATGTTAACAAGAATGTCTCTCTATGGCATAAACGGCTGGGCCATGTTCCATTTACTACTCTTAAAATGCTTGGATGTTTCAAATCATTGTCTTTCAAGTCTGATACAATTTGTACTGTATGTCCCTTAGCTAAACAGTCAAAACTTTCTTTTCCATTGAGCAATACAACAACTACTACTTGTTTTCATACTTTACATGCTGATGTATGAGGTCCTTATAGAGTGCCTACTCATGATCATAAACGATATTTTCTCACAATTGTGGATGATTGTTCCAGATATACTTGGTTATTTTTGTTAAATTCCAAGTCTGAAGTAATTGTAGAGCTTCAAAATTTTCTTATTATGCCTTGGAGTTGATAACTGAGATGGGTTTAAGAGGAGCCAAACCAGTGTCTACACCTCTGGATCCTAATCTTAAGCTAACATCCATTGAGTATGATACATATGTGCAAGGATCAAGAACTACTATATCAGACAGGCCATTAAAGGATGTTGGCAGATACCAAAGATTAGTGGGAAAGGTGTTGTACTTAACTATGACCAGAGTTGATATCTCATTTGCAGTACAGACATTAAGTCAATTTATGTATGCTCCTAAAGAATCCCATATGGAAGTTGCTCTAAGGGTGGTCAAATATATCAAGACAGCTCCTGGACTTGGTTTGTTTATGCCTGCTCAAAGTTCAGAACTTCTGACTGTCTATTGTGATTCAGGCTGAGGTACTTGCGTACAAACAAGAAAGTCTGTAACTGGATATTTAGTAAAATTTGGAGATGCACTTATCACCTGGAAATCAAAGAAGCAAGAGACTGTTGCCAAAAGCTCTGCTGAAGCTGAGTTCAGGAGTATGGCTTCAGCAGTTGCAGAAATAACTTAATTGGAGTGTACAAGGAACTAGGGGTGACTATCAAACAACCAGTGGATCTATTTCTATGACAACAAGGCTGTAATACAAATTACAGCCAATCCCATTTTTCATGAAAGAACTAAACACTTCGATAGTGATTGTTACTTTGTCAGAGAAAAACTAACTCAGGATATGATTAAGACTCATCATGTATCCACCAGAGATCAGTTAGCAGATCTTCTTACAAAAGGGTTATGGAAGGCTCCTCATCTGCACTTAATGACCAAGCTGAGTTTAAAAGACATCTTTCAGCCATCAGCTTGAGGAAGGGTGTTGAGCATAGTGAGATTGAGGAGCTGTTATATGAGTTAGTTAGGATGAACAGTAAATGTCATGAAATTAGTTAGCTGTTAGTTACTAGTTAAACTGTTTAGTTTTTAATTAACTAGACTAGATGGTTAAAGTAGATCCAATTATACACACTATATATAGTGGTGTAGATATTTTGTAAAGAATAATTTTGTATAGAATATTCAATACATTTTCAGTTTCTCTTGTTCTTCATAACTGCTCTTCACATTGTTATCAATTACCATGAGCATAGTCTCATCGGTCCAACAAGATCACCTGAACCAAATGGTTCTTTTACAACACAAACATGGCAAATGAATTTTCACCAATATTCATGTCTATACAAATAGTTGTATTTTAGTAGACACTTTTTTCAAAACAAAAATTATATTTTAAGTGACACTTTTTTTTATAAAAGAACGTAAATCTTTTGAACAAAGTATATATTTAATTTGGTGGTTTCATACTAGTAAAAGAGAAATTCAACGACCACAGTATCAAAAATACTTCAAAAATATTGTGGGTTTGACATAATACAAGAATGTCACTGAATTTCATATCTTGTACTTCCAAATTCAAATTAGACACTATGTATAATTTTATCATTATCACAAGCAAAGAATCCCCACATTTCACATATGATCTCAAAAATATTTTTCAAGTATTTGAAAATAATTTTTCACTTAATTTTTTTTCATGCTTTCAAATTGTGTATCATCAAAAATACACATTGGGGAAATGAAGCCTCTTTTGGAGAATGGTTAGTGTTTCAATCCCTTTGACAATCGTTACAAAATGTTAAACGTTAATGCATAGAAACACTCACTATAGACACAAAATCACTGACTTTATGTCAATAGCTTCTTTTTTTCCTTCTATTTAAATTAGACAAATACTTAATTTTTAGAATACTAACAATAAAGACTTAATTTTGATTCAAGTTATTTCTAGTTAACGATGAAATTGAGTGTTTAATAAATTGGTGAAGTTTTTATATTCTTCGAACTAGATGTACAATCTGATTTATTTGGTGAAGTTTTTATGTACTTCAAAACAAAGGAGTAGAAAATAGAAGATTTTAGTCTCCAAAAATCAGACAATCAAATTTTATAAGGAGCAGAAAATTACACAAGTTTTAGTCTCTTGATTAAAAAATAATATTAGAAAATGTCCTTGAACATCTTTAAAATGGCAATTCACACTTCTTAAAGTGTGACCCATTTAGTTAGCTGCCAAATTGCAGATCATTATTGAGGCCAACTTATTCATTTGAATTTGCAACCCAACTTATTTGTTCTCTTCTTTCTCTACCACACTCAATAAGTTAAAGCATTAGAGATTGCAAATAATCAGACCAATAGCATATTAAAGTAGTATTTTTCACTCCAAAGTTTTTTTTGATCGTATGATAAAATGATTTTCTTTCTCATTTTTTTCCTCCAGCAAAGTAGAACACAAAAAGTACCAACAATATAATAATTTTCTTAAGATTGTTGTTAATTTGTATTACTGAGATACTTGGAATAAAATTTTGCAAAACTTCATACCGAACAACAAAGTTTAACGTATATTTTTAAAACCATAAAATTAAAACAAATAAATAAAATATAATCTGCAATAAACCAGAAACAATATTGAAAAGAAGAAAATCGAGCTCATTGGATGAACATTGTGTCCTTAAGGAAATTATTTCCCTCGAGATTAATGGAATATATCTTTCTATGATAGAACGATTTTACTCACCGGTGTGTTGATACCTAAAATCACAGTGTCACCGAACCACTCAACGACAGGTTACAACCTTACGGAAAAGTCAAAAGTCATAACTCTTCTTAAAAGTCACAACCTTACGGAAAAGTTGCAACTTTTCATAATAGTCACAGCTCTTTAGAAAAGTCACAATTCTTCATAAAAGTCACTACTCTTCAGCAAAATCACAACTCTTCATAAAAGTCACAACTTTTCATTCAGTCTTTTAAAGCCCAACAGTAATGAACATAGTGCTGGGAAACAAGAATCTTGAAGGCAAGAAATTCATAGAGAAAGGGATGCAAGAAAAACAAAGGTAATTGAAGATCAAGAAGACAACAGTAATATTAAGAAGTTAAGAAGTGGTTCTCTTCACATCAATAACTGCAAGCTAACCAAGTCACTCCATTTCGATTATGTTAATTTTCCAATGATCAATTAAAGACCGTGTTACGTTTTATAATGAATAAATATAATGGTGCATGCTTTTTGGTACATTATAATTACCACAGGTGGATCCATCAAGAATGTATGTCAAATGAACTACAGATATACTGAATGCAAAGAGTGATCAAGTCACCAATTCTATATATATGTTACTCAATAAAAGCGTACTTCTTGTTTGATTCTTGACAATGATTTATTGTTCTGTTATTCATGCTGAAGCGAAACTGGTCAGAGAAGTGTTGATATACAAGAAATTAACAAAATCTGACCTTACCAGTAATGCCAATGGCTTACAGCTCTCGTTGAAGCAAAAGATGTAATTTTAGTTGACCATCAAGGACAAGAATGGAACATGTTACTTGTGCGTCAAAATGAAGAAGTCTACTTTCTTAAAGGACATTGGTATGACTATGCGGATGTATACAATTTAGATACCATAGTTATTGAGAGGATTATGAAGCAGCAAGTGAAAGAAGATTTGGATTTTGCTGCAGTGAGTGAGATAGGTGATCACGACTGGGACACTATCTTTCCTCCCAATTCAACATGGCAGATTGAACAAGTTAATAATATTAATGCAGAGAGCAAACTGAAATTAAAGATATTGGCAAAGTTGAAGTAGCTGTAAATACTGAGTATGTTATACTATAATTAGTTTTGAGTAGTGTTGCATGATAAATGTATAGACAACACTCAAATGAATAAGTGTTATAAGAGAAATCCACATGAATTTTGATTTTAGAACTTCACTTTGCTCCCTCGATTTACTTCTTTTGTCACAATTGGCTTAATAAATTGTTATGAGTTAGGTCCATGCTAAACTTAGTATATAGCCTAACATAATGTTATGCTAGCGGGGAAAATTAGTGTTACGATCACTATTTCCATATGAGGATTCACCCTTTGCTTCTTCTTCACCAGCATAGGATATAGGTAAGAGGAATTTGGTTCACAACAGCATGCAGGGCTGAGCAGAATGAGAATGATAATCTGGAGAAGACATGATCGTAATACAAGAAATCGAAGTCAAAGGGATTCCCAGGCTAGATTTTGTGGTGAGAAAACAAGAGGGAACTGACTGAGGCAAACCAGCCTTAGTTAAGTGAGCTCCTGCAGAAATATAACCTAAGGCCATACTTGCAGCAAATAATACACAGTAAATCAGTAATCACTTAACTTGTGTGCTCCTCGCTCGTGTTTAATGATAACAGACAAAATAGAAGCCATAAAGATATACTACTAGTGGGACAAGGCCAAGCTACAAGATATGACAACAGTAGGTAGCATCAAGACTAGTTTTCTTAGGCCAATTGTATCGTACAGCTCGATATCCATTAGCTTCATCACTTAGATTTCGATCAAAATAATAAGAATTACATGTCTAATAGTTAGTACTAACTGTTTTACTCTATAATCAACCCAAGAACCTTATATGTCCATAAATAGGCATTGCCATATGCGACTAGTTAAAAATAACTAAAAAGAAATCATTAGCAATGAAGATTTTAAGAAAGGATCAGAGGAGTTTCTCCCGAGTCGATCACTGTTAAGCTATTGAAAGAATATAGAAACTAGTGGACATTGCTATAGAATATTCTAACATGTAAACAAACTGTTAATGAATATCTAAACAAAATGCATGAAACTACTTAGAGAGTTTGATGGCTAATCCCAATGGATGAATGTATTACAATGATCAAGTCCAATTCTGTGTAAGCGACAGACTAGTATCAATCAATCCATCATCAGAGCCAGTAAGCATCATCACTACCATATTCTGTTTTCATCACAATGAAGTCCAATCCTACGTAAGCCATAAGTACCCTTGCTAACTGTTTTTATTATCGACAGTAGTTGAAGCAGGTGCTGAACTATTATCGACAGCAGTAGAAGCGGGTGCTGAACTAGTCTCTGCGGTCGTGCCTAGTATTTTCGGTTTCTTTTGGGGTTGATTAGTGGCTCTAGTCTGATAAGTGCTTTCATAGTGATAGGAGATGTTGACAAGCTGAACCTCTGCAGTTGGATCCAGAATTACCTTGTTAACAAAAATAGTAGTTTCGTCGAAAATGAACAAGTTGTGTTGAGCCACATATTCCTCCCATTCTCTTCCTCTAATATGGTACTCCTCTTGATCAGCATGCAACAGTTGCACTGTAAATGACTTCTTCTGAATTGGATCATGTAAAGGTAGAATTATTTCTTCTCCTACTTGAAGAATAAGATATTGATCAAGATTCCCTTCCACTTCTTTCTTCGATAATCGTAAGCATTTGGGATCTTTAGCACATAAATTCTTGACAAGCACTTGTACTCTCTCAATTGATTCACTGCAAAGAAAGAAAAATACGAGTTATGACTAAAACAGGGAATTGAATCGAATCAAATTGAAGAACATACTTAGGGAGTTGCAGATCCAATTCATCTGGTTTAGGCGTTTTACAAGAGTAGATTTGATAGGAATCATTTTTCTTAGAAAAATATATAAAATCTCCAGATTCCAACTTGTGTTGATTCTGAAATCTGTCCCACCCTGTTCTAAGATAGTAGTAATCTCCATAATTAGAGTGTACAACTTCCATCATGAACTTGTTCCCACCAAAATCTTCGAATTCTAATATCATGGATTTGCCTGATGCAAGAGGAGGTAAATGTTGTTGGGCAAACTTGTTTGGAATCGATACACTGTGTGACGAGTACTTATCAATAACAACAACTTTGGAATTGTTTTCATCAACTTCTTGATCCTCCATTTCTGCACTCTACAAAGTTCGTTTTTCTTTCACTAGTAGTTTGAAGAAATTGGTTGAAACCGTTTTTTCTTTTTACGTATTTGCAACAATTTTTATTTCCTCCTTTTGTTTCACGATTATTAGTGGGTTTTAAAGGCATGGATATAAAATGAAGGGTTGTGATAGGAAAGATTGTGATCTTTATGAAAGGTTGTATTCTCTCTAAAAGGTTGTGATTTGTTTTGAAAGATTGTATCATAAATAGTTCAGATGTATATTGTCCCTTTTTAGGTTGTATGTATTTTTTTTTAGCTTAAAAACAAGTGCTTATAAATGTATTTTTTAATTTATCAAAGCACTTCAAAAGTGTTTAAAAACTATTTTAGCTTAATATCACTTAAAATAAGTCAATCCAAACACACTCTAAATTTTATAATTGGAAGTAAAGAAACTTAAGGAGGCTGAATAAATAAATCATGACATCTCTAAACTTGTCGAGTTTTTATTCGGTGCACATCTAAATTTTGTGTTGGCCTATTTACTTCCATCAACTTGGTACTTTGATAGTCATAACCTCTTTAAACACTCGTAATTAGGAATTTGAATTCAAGCACCTTTGAGGAGGGTATTTTTTTTGGTTAATATATGTTCGGTATGATACACGTGTTGCCACATGAATTATTTTATGTATTTGTTTT